>NW_028232768.1:0-600000 GCF_057557595.1 Rhyacophila brunnea | reverse complement strand
TAGTTCGAGTATGTGTGACCGATTTTAATCGTAATATAAAATTCAAAATTTTTGTAATACATCTATTATACATGCAAATTGTTTAATTTCATAATGCAAGTGTGTACGATTATGTTATCTATTGTTAATTTTTAAATAATTTAAATTAATGACAACATTTTACTATGAACTAGAGTTTCGGAGGAAAAAATGTATTAATTATATGATGTAAAACAAAAAAAAATGGAAATAAAGGCAAATCTTAGCCATAAAATAGATTTTCTAATTTTATTTACCAATATTCCATGAATTGAAAATGATTGGATATTGCCATCATTTTTATTGAGACGATCAAGTATGCATCAAGAAAATATATGCTCATTATTATTTTATTATTTAAAATTATTATTTTATAATGCAAAACCTTATCAAATGAATTTTTTTAAATGTCCTTTTTATTTCAAACTACTAATATTCTTGGTTTTAATATAACATATACACAAACTAAAAACAGCGTTTTATGACACTATAGAAAGCTTAAGTATTTTTAATATGATTCAGATTTCTTTCATCGCTGATGCTCAATAATTCTCTTGAGCTTAGACAAAATGATCACTCTATACTCATATTCATCCTTTGAATATATTTATACAGACTAGAATTTAATCTATAAAATATTTTGTGCATATAATTATCAAAGATTAATAATTTTGAAATTTTATAATGGTAGAATAAAAACTAATACAACATCTGTGTACGATTATCTTTCGATAAACTAAATAATTTTTTTATTTACTTATATTTATCCTATTTTTTATTTATGCTTTTCATTATTTTTTCATTCTTAATCTATTTCTTTGTATCTTAAAAAATTATATATGCTGTATATGGCATTTTTCTCATTATTATATCTTTAGATTTCATCTTTGTACAAATAACCGTCAGTTCTATGCTTTTCAATTAAATTTCCATGGTTTCATTGTTAAAGCTTGGTCTATAATACTTAAAATTTTAAACATTATATTTTTAATCAAAGATACTATGTGGCCTAAGAGTTACAATAAAACTATAAATTCATAAAAGATCTGTTTCTATGAATATGTAAATGATAGATGCTGTTATTATCTGATAGACCGGGCTTTATTTACTATAGCAGTATTGTTCTGAGGTCTTAATTTTCCGATCAAAATGGAAAATATATATCAAAAAAAGTCATAAAGGAATTGGTTATGATTTCAAATATGAAACAACCTGTATGAATGATTTAACAAGAACCCATACTTAACAAAATGAAGAGGTGACTAAATTTGATCTATTAGATATACTTATATATTATAACTGCTATATACACAGGCTAAATATTTATACCATTGTATCTGTATCTCTTCTGTGTACTTAATCGCGTCAAAACCAAATAAAAGAGTTCAATACAAAGAATAAGAGGTAGCTTGAGCACCTTATATGGTCAGTATTTTATATTATATTATATTAATAGCCAAAGAACATATTTTGAAATACGAATTTATAATTTGATTATTATATTATTTTAAATAAGTTATAAAAAATATACTAGAAATATTTTTGCAACGAATAAAGTACTTGTCAAAGGTACGATAAATAACTGCATGATAAATAAAGGGCAGAATGAAAGAGTTATGCATTTTTTTACAATATAAGAACAAATCTATCAGGTTGACTAGAGATCTATAGATTTTTGTTCCTTGTGAAACCAAAAATTTATTTATGTGAAAAATATTCTTGAGGGGTTTTTAATATTTAGAAATTACAAAGAAGTTTTTTTTATTCTAACACTCCAAACTTTGATTTTTCAATAAGATGTTACAATCGTTTATGTAAAATAACAATAGATTACAGGAAATTATTAGAACTCTGCCTTGTTAAACAAAAAATAATAGATTAACAAACGTTTTAAAGTCCGTGAAGTTTCTGTAATATAAAAAATCCTTTAAAAACAACGATAAAGTAATTTTGCAGGATCGATTGTTTTAAAGCTTATTAATTAATACTATTATAACGTGTAAAAAGATATTAATTTAATTTATTTTTTTTAATATCCTTTTAAAGCTCTTTAGAGGTTATTTCAAATATAATAATTTGCGCTCAATATTACTCGGCTGGTAAATTATTTTGATTTGATGTTGATACTTTTTTTTAAATATAAATAATGATATCACGGGAGAATTTAGTATTTTTTTGTATTTTATATATAAAATCAGTGCATTCAAGAAATTAAATTAAAAATAAACCCTATTTATATTTTTTTAAAATTGAAGGCACTTAAAATAATGTTTCACATGATGATATTTTAAAAATAAAGCACAATCTTCTTTTTATTTGGGCCATTTTTTATCTTTTAAACATACTATTTACATATAATTATTGCCTATATATATATATAAAATAATTTACCATCTAACTATAAAATAATTTGTCTTAAATTAGTTCTAGTTTGATCACTATAAAATTAAATTATATGTCCCCATTACCTAGACATGATTTTGAGAATGTCAACAGAATTGAAAGCTCACAGAAGGAATCTGAATCGACCAAGACTATAATACATTATGAGTCTTTAGAAATATAAGCACAACAGAAACATTTATTGTGACTAGGAAAGCATCTTGTAAAACAAATTTGTGCTGCCTAAGGCATCTACTATATGACTTAAAAAGATGAATCACAGCTAAATTCATGAGAAATCAATAAAAAACATTTACTTTTTGGTATTACCGGTATTAGCTTATATTATAAAGTGTAATAAAATATTCTAAATGATCAGGTTTATATCAAAACAAAGGGAATAAAAGTATTAAAAATATATATGATGGTGTCGTTTAAATTCAATAAGTATATTTTCGCTCAAGAAGTCCAAGTAAAATTCTATCTCATCCCAATAAATACAGTTTTAAATATTGTTCTGCTAAATATTATTTAAATAAATTTCAATTTATGTATATATGCAACAATTTTTTTTAGGCTCGTTTTTTGTGAAAAACTTTCTTTTCGTATTAAATACCATCTATATGAAATTTCTATCTTTTTGTAAATCTATATTTTGTTTTTTTTTAATTATATATAAAATTATATACTCAGTTAGTATACGATTTTATATCAAATAATGCGTACAATCCATGTTTTATGTTATAATCCTGTTTAAAAAACTATGAACTCCATTCATCAAGGATGCTTGTATACGTTTTTAGTTTTTAAAACAAAAAACCTGTGTTTTTTTTCGTTTCTAGATAATGCACTATATAACTAAATTTGCTGTATAATATTTTTTATAATATTATAATCTATGAAGCCGAAACATGTCTAGGAATGATCAAATGCAAGGGTTCTGTTCTCAGCTACATGCTCTTCTGGGATCATGGGTTTTATATATAGAAGATTTATTGAAATCCTTTTATATGATCAATTGAAAATGTTTCTGCCTAATTAAACTATCATTTATCTGCTGAAAATCCAGGTTATTCCCGAAATGCCTCTTATTAGTTTAAAGCATACTTTTTATGGAATTTTAGATTTATTTTTTGGCTTGTTTACTTTTGTTCTATTTTACATCAATAATAAATGTTTAAATTACATATGCAATAAAAAATTCCAGATACTATGCCTTTTAATCAAATATGCCTGAAAAATATTTAATATACTCTACGAAAACTAAATATATATAGAAACATATTATTATTCAATAAAATTGACTAATTCATTTATTATTTTATTTGCACGTATTATTGTAAACAGTAATCATACAAAAAAAAAGGCCGATCGAACTATAAAATTAAGATATATTAAATCTAAACGTTTTTGTAGATATTTGATACTTAAATTGGTTTTTTAAAACTTAAACGCGAATAAAATCATGTTGTTTATTTACGCAATAATTTATACCGGAAATATGTAAAAGTGTGGAAAATTTCCAATATATAGAGGCTGGAAATAAGCCGGAGCACTTGAATACGATCTTTACAAAAAGCAATATAAAATAAATTTACTATCGATATCGATAGATCGAGTAATATATTTAAAGATGATTTGAAGGATTTTGAGTCATTTCTAATCAGCTTACAACGTCTCAGAAAATAAGATTAGTATATATGACGTATCTTGACTCATAAATTAAAAGAAAAATTGTAAACAAGATGTTTATACGATTAAAAAATATTTTATAATACATTTTTTTAGTCTATTAAATTCAAGTTATAATAATTTTTACAATATATCTTTCCGATAATTTTTCAATTCTTGGCGTAGATTTTATTGTTAAACTATATATTTTTTGTATTTTTTGATATCTTACTTGTAAAGACTTATATTTAGATTCAATTCCTTTACAACAATAGAAATATAAAATATAGTTTCAGTGGTATAACATAAGCATAATTATAGAAATAGAATATAGTAGTCGAATATTAATTTATAAAACCGTAACCTTTGTGAGAATCGAGATATTAATGGCATAAAATAATGTATATCTATAAAAAACCCGCCTTATTTTACATCATAACATAACTTCACGAGGTTTAAAATTATGTATACAATTTTTAAAAAAACCCAACATATTACGTAAGCTCAAAACTTGAATTGAATATAGAATAAAAAGAAGATTTTTTTCGTATTTTGGTCTAATTGCACTTATCTAATAAATATTCTTGGCTTATTTCAAAATCAAATGTATCAAATTAAATACATGGTTGTTTTTTTTGATTGCAAAAAAATAAATGATAGAAATGTCTTTTTTTCAATTTTTAAAAAAAACGTTTGTGTGTTATTGATCATTTATTACCGCGATTAAAGAAGAAACTAATAGGATTTAATAAGTTTTTACAGCCGTAAAAAATAGTAGAGATACAACTTTAGCAAAAAAACATAAAAAATTCTATATGTAATTTGTTTATATATCAAAATCACATTAAATATATGCCATCGTGCACTGTATTTTTTTCAAGTATACTTAAACTTGTGGATAAAAGAATAAATAGATGAAAAATTAATTTCAATGCGATCAATAACAATAAAATTTAATTTTTCAGCATTGCAAAATCTCAAAAGTATCATTTAAAATTAAATCTAAAATTTTGGGTTAATAAATTTACTGATTATATTTTTATGTCATAAAATTGTAACTTTATATACAAATAAGTTATATAAAACCGAGTAAATTGATGTTTGATGATTAGATTTCGTGGAATTTATAATTCAGATGGTATATAAGTTTATTCATCAAAAAATTTAAAAATTTAAGAAGAATGTGGTAAGAATTCTGAGTTATGTAAAGTATCAGTATACTGTTATGACTTAATATTAACCACATGAGTATATCTTCATATTTTGTAAAACGATAGCGCATTAAAACGATTTTTTGCTATATGTGCAATTTCTAACCTAGAATATACTTCACCAAGATTTATGCATTAAAAGGTGGTTATTGTTTAAAATCTACAGTCAACGCCATAAATATATATAAGTATACTTTTGACTAGATTTTTTGTATCCCAGCTCATATATAATACCTAAGAATAAACATTTACACATAATTTTTGTAATTTATATGCTTCGAATATTAAAAAACCTCAGGGCAATTGCAAAACCCAAAAATTACGAAAAATCAAAATGCCTTAATGAGAGTATTTTATCGGTATATCATAACTGATGATGCACACAAGAGATGTATAAGTCTAAATGTTGACTTCGGATATGTTTTATCTGCTATTAACAGGATTTTAATGTCTTTTCGTTATTTAATAAAGTTTATTTAAGTCATTATATTTTTATCGGACAGCACATCCATAAGCTTTTCAAAAAGAAAATCCAAACCGAAAAAAAATTTAAGGATTTAAAAACCCCGCGCAAATAAAAAAGTACAATAAATACCTATAGCATATCAAAATGCTGAAATATTACATTTTTATTTTGATTTTACTTTATTATATTAAATTGATGTACTTTTATATTCTAATATCAAAGTTTTACTATGTTTTTTGTTGAAGCACTATTCTTTTATCAGAACTACAAATTTAAAACAAAGTAAATAGCTTCTCTATACTCTAGGGGGTTAGAACACTCAAAAGATCATTAAATCCCTAAAAGGTTTATATTTTTAACAAAATATTTTCGTGGTATTATAGAAAACAACTATATATGCAAATTTACAACAAATAATCATAAATTCTTTGTTTTATATATATAATTTTTCATTATAATGTGATATAAGTAGAATTGAATCTAATTTAAGAAAACTAAAACAATTTTTTCAAAAATTCATTTTCTAAGGCTAAAATAAGGCATAAGATCGCTAGAAGATCTTATAAGAACTTAAAGCATAATTTTATTGTTGTAACTCATTTGCTTTGTTATAAGTCAAAATACATTTTCAAGTTATTAATAGACCTATAAAATACATATAAACGTTAAGATGTGTTTAAAGGTTCTATTTGAGATATCTCATATAATAGGACTATATAATGTGAAGTGGTGTTAATTTGAGAATACACACTATATTTTATAAAATCAGAAAATCGCTGGTCCACTAAATCGTATTAAAAAAATGATGAATATGACATTTTTTATAAGAAAAGATATTTCCTATTTTATAAAGGTTTTATTTTACAATAAAAGATAATATAAATTTTTGTGTTTGCCAGATAACATAAGATATTCGAATTTTTTTACTTTAGTTGACGCAACTGCTATAAAAATTCGCACATTAACCTAGTTTAATATCAGCTTTAAGAAACCTCTGTGAAAAAATTAGCATGTTGATACTACTCCCACCACAAATCAACTATTTATTTGGTGCCAGTTTAATCCTAAAAACCAAATTTTATATTTAAAAAAAATATTCTTGTAATTACCCAAAAAGTTGTCATTGAGGATTGTATAATGTCACGGAAATTAATGTCTATTCACAAAGAATAGTCTATGAAAACACTCAAATGTTTTAAGCTTATAGGGAAGATGTATTAGAGTGAACTATAAGGATTTAATGCTTAATAAGAATATACAGCGAATCTGTACATGGAGCAATCTGAAGTTTTGCGAGAAAAAATGTAAAGTTGGAAGTAAAATTTGCCCTTAAATAAATATTGTGCTGAAAAAAGACGTTATTCCCCTTTATTCCAAAAATATTTTTCTATATGATATGAACTATATTTTAAATGCCAGAAATGTGAAAATGAAAACCAAATGCGTCTGAATTACGCACATTAAGTGATTTTATTTAATTTGATATTTTATATGTTCATATATTACTTTTTTTGCATTTAACTTTTTTGGTTAATTCAATAATATATTTGGCATATTGACCTTGGTAATATTTTTACAAATATTCGCAAGATAATATTTTGAAATCCGAATAAATTGAATAATAATATCATTGACCCAAGATCAGTTTAAATTCATATTGATAAATATGAAATAATAAGAACTACATAAATAAAAATTTGTATTGTTTTCAATTGAGCTTATGTACCACAAGACAACTATAATATTTATTTCAAACATAAATTTTTTTTAAGCCCTATTCTTAAATAATATATGTTTATTTACTTTTTAAAGTATAATGTTTCATCTACAGTATATATAAAAAAACCAAGCTTATAAGTTAACACAATTCTTAGCTTAATAACATATTTATCAAAAGAACCGAATAATAAGTCAAAAATTACTTATTTTAATTAATTGGGGTGCTCATTCATATAATTTCATGACATTAAAAATATTTTGTCGTGTCTTAAATCGATGACAAAATTAAATTAAAACCCAGGAATATGTAAATCTAAAAATTGCTTATACAAATTCTATAATTCATCGTGTTTCTTGATCCATGTTATATATATGTATTTCATGAATCAGAAAATAAAGAGTAAAGCTATTTAGTCAAATACATAATTATAATATATATATCATTTTTTATTCCTTTTGGTGTATAAGACAACTAATAGCATAAGAATAAATTTCAAATTCTAAGGACTATAGTTTGGCGCTTAGGGTTTTTGGTTAAATTTTAAAAGGGCTTAAACTACACCATTAGCATAATATAATAACACCCGGTTTGCAAGATTATATGAAAAAATAAAATTCTATATATATTACTAAGTAAAACAGAAAATAAATAGGATAAATATTTTAAGTCATAAAAGCACAGTTAAGGACATATATTATCTGTAAAGATCTACATTTCCCGATTCTAATATTATTCATGATTTTTTTATTAGACAGATTACAAATTAATCTATAAAGGCGCATATAATAGATTAAATGCATATGCAATTGAAAGATCAAGAAATTATATTATGTAAAATAAAATAATTAATTTTAATAATGCACTTCATCATCGATACCATGAATTCTAATTTTTGACTGGGCTTTATTTATTGCAAGTTCCCATAGAATATTTTATAATGATAGTTTTGATTATAAAACATCGATTTTTAGCCAAGATAAATTGTATCTATTCGATAGAATCAAAGAACGTGCACTAACTTGAAAAATGTCTTTATGTGAGCATTATTTTATATTTGTCATAAATTGATGAATATTAGTTTTACACAAAAACAAAGGTTAGAAAATTGTTGTTCCATTAGAATACGGAATAATATTTATTTTATTATTAACCTATTTTTACGCAAAAATAAAATATAAATTTTAAGATACTAAAAAGAGCCGCTTTTAAAATTGTTTTTGCCTTATTTATATTGCAATATATTTTTTCTTCGATTACATCTATAACTTCGGTGTATTGAATTTACTGTTCTAATTTCTTGGTTTATTGGCATTATCTTGTGCAGAGAATTTATTTTTTCTTCGAAACACTTGCCTCTGGCGCTATATATGCGTTTCAAATCAGTATTTTTTTCTAATATTTTCTTCTTTTTCTTAAATATAAATAAAAATTTTGAAATTGATTCTCATTTTTCGACAGCTCTGCATAATTCAACAGGATGCTCTGTAAGATCTTAGTAATTTCAGCCATATCTCTATGGGATTGACTCTTGTACTCGTATTTATAACATTATTTTTATTCCTATCACTTCCTTATAATCTTTGTGAAATTATCTTTCTTTGTTATTTAGAAAACCCTTATTTCTCGTTTACCAACTTTGGAGTACACTTTATATAAATTTATTTGCATTTTTAAAAAAAATTCTCTTCCTCTTAATTTTTGTGCTGCTCAAAATATCATCACTCTTTATTTATCTTTTCCTTGAAGTTTTGTGATCAAAATTTCATATGTGTCTTCTCCCACGATTTCTTTCCACCAGAATTTATATTACCTAGTTTCTTAGTTGTTTCAAAGATAAGTACGTCTAAAATTGTCATTATAGTAATTCATAATTTTCTGCCGACCAAGGCGTGGCATACGCTTAAAGCGTAGCAGGAATGATTCATAACACTCTTGAATGAATAATTTTTTTGTGGAACTTTATCGCAATATATATTAATATTATATTGTCAACCATAGGATTGGGAAGGACTTTTGAACTGATAAGTCTTATGTTGAGAAGGGGTATACATGAGGATATGGCAGAAGAAGAGATAATAAAAAGTATTGATAAAGTTTGTTAGAAAGATTGATTCACACAATCTGTTTGAGAAAATATAAAAGTCAAATTAAAATTAACCCATAAATAAAATAAATATTGTAACGATATATTTGCAAGGAAAATAAAAAAACAATAATGATCTGTTTATGCCTAACTTTTAATTTTTTTATTTCAACTGGTATATGCGGAATCTAGTTTTATTGAAATTGTTTAAAGTATTATGAGCTGATTTGTTTTATATTCTTATAAGAAAATCACATATAACACAATTCTACCGATAAAAAGTATTTGGTATATGGATGTAGATTTAAGATATAAATAAGCTGTAATTTATTGTTGATTTTTTACTCTATAAATTGGTGGATATTAATAAGTAATTAATTCTTAAAATCATGCAAATAAAGAATATTCGGTTAAAATTACGTACAATTTATTAAAATTATGTATTTTATATTCTTAAAAAGACTAGGGAACAAAAGACTATTTTTTTGTATAAATTAGTCATTATTAATTTCTGGTGATAATAAGATATATTTTACATAATTATTTTTTAGATCACATATAGTCTTCGTAAGATGTTTGGGGATATGATTCACTAACCTTTTTTAAGTGTTTCTCGTTATCCAATGTTGTCGAAAAAAATATGTGGATCATCAGAATTACTTCCTTTGTTGGCACTAAAATGAGAGTATGAGGCTGTATATCTATCTATTTCGAATTTAATTATATCCTTTGCGCCTGTGTATGGTACTAAGCTATTTTTAATATTTACGTTTTCTTCATAGGAATCTTTTTACGAAGATCGATTATTCGAGCTATTGCTATTTAAAATTATTTCGAGGCCTTCACTTTTAGTTTGATTCATATTTAAGCAATTTTTATTTTCCTCATTAAAATTTTAAATCGTATAATATATTTAGCTTTTTTTAGAATCAAATTCTTGACGTATATTTTCCCCTTCTGGATATAAATAAAGCTATAACTTTCCTTCGGATTTTGATGTTTGAAATAAAATATTATCATGATATCTTGTGTTTTAATTAACCGTTTTTCTTCGTTATCTTTGTTTGCTATATTTTAGTAGTGTTCTTTATTTAAATTGCTTTAAAAGCTAATAGATGTATACAGATTATTGTTGGCAATAGCATCTACAATAAATTCCAAGTCATCTACATTTAAATCATAATCTCGGTTTATTCTTGGTCCATATTTGTTGTTAGATTTCATCATTTCTAGTGTAAGAGTTATTGTTTCTCTTAAATCATTGTTTATTATCCCCCTTACCCACATCGACTAGAACTGCTTAGATTATTCTTATCTAGCTTGCTTACTCTGGAAAATATTTTATTTTCTGATCCTTTATAATTCTCTTCAAGATAACAGTCGCTGAGCGATTCCAAATTAGAACATGTACAGCCATTTGGCTTAATTTTACTTTCTAAATAATTTGGTCGCGTCGATTGCAGATCATTAGAGCGCTTCTTTGGTGACGGTATTTTGTTTGTGGAATGGGGATCCATAATCACATTTTCAACCGTAAAATTGGGGTTTTGCCAATTTAGGTCTTCTTTCAAACTGTTTTATACTTAGTACAATGTGAATCAAAGTTTTACAATATATCAGATACAGATGATGATAAAATAATGTTTTGATGATAAATATTTAAATTTATATCTCGAAAACTAAAATTATTATCCGGTAGCCTATATGAATTTTCATCTGAATGTTTCTGATGACTGGATTGTTTATTAGGTTGGCTAGACTCGTTTTTCACATTACCACTTGCTGCATGATCTTTTATTATAAAGCTTGGCTTAGAATCGAATCTATAATATTTTTTTTTGCATTCATGTTTATCAAAGGTTTTTGATACATGGTATTATTTCTATGTCTATATGAACCCGAAATTTTATCATTTTTTCTACAATCGTCAGCTGGAATGGAAGTCTTCTATTATTTTCTACATCGTAATCTGAATTTTGACATTTATGATTCCTGTTGAATTGATTATGATATTGTCAATCATGACAAGGGTATGAATTATTTAAATAAATTTAATATTCTTGTAATTGTATAAATCGCACGATTCTGAGGAACTACAAATTTCTTCTGAAGTGAATAAAAATAAAATCATTTTATTCATCTCTGTATGTTATTTATAGACAAAAGATCAAAATTTTGATTCTTAAAAAAATAATGTTGGATTTGATTGATTTATCGTCACATTAGTCTATAAATTAATTTCACAAATCATATCTCGAAAGCTAGATCTTTTTTTTTTATTTTACTAAGATCCTAGCCAGCAGTTGATCGCTCATATTCAATTTCTTTAATAAATAAATTTATTTTATTAAAACATTTCATGTGTTTTTCTTTTCATAAAACTCAATGTAATCATAATATTGATTAAATTCATGTTTTCTTGATCGTGATTTCTAGATTTACATTTATTATATTTTCTTAGAATAAGATTTATTACAAAAAGAATCTTTGAACTCTATTTATAACTTCTTTGAATATTTATATTTCACAAACTCAAAATAAATAGATTGCATTTTTAATTTATGACAGGGATAATCTAATAGCTTGTTGTATGTAGAATTCTTAAATGGGTGGCAGAAATTTCTCGGAACATCCGATTTTCAGTAAATTATGTCTTTTAACTGACAAGAATATATAAGTTTATTATTTTTTTCTGATGTTTAGACATATCTTTTCTCACATTAGAGCAAAATTTATTACTTATTTACGTTAAAAAATATAAAGATATATAATATTGTGTAGCTTTTATAATTTTTGTGATATAACATCCATCTTATCATAACGTTATCTATGATTAAGTAGGAAAATTGAATCCTAATGTATATAAGATAATGAAATATATTTCAAATTAATAGGAAAATATACTAATCGAAGCACATTGGTTTTTTAGAACCTTTAAACTAAAACCATTTTTTCGAATAAAAGATGAATTGTCCTGATAAAGATATAATGTTAAAAAATTACATGCGAAATTAAATTTCTCGTTCTTTATACTAAATAAATGAACCTATTTTGGATTAAAATTCAATTTATACGTATTTAAGTTGTGATTTATATACATATAATCTGTAATACTCTATTTTGCCTCTATTTATTTTCTGTAGTCTTCTCAAAATCAAAATTTTATATATAAAAAATTACTCCCAACTATATGCAGATTATTGAAAATAATCAATGAATAATTATATTTTCGATTTAAGGCTTAAAGTTAACAGAGGTATTGTAGAACTTAAAAAAAAGCTTGAAACATAAAATTAATGGTATGTTTTGAAATTCGATCGATTTTAATAATTAAATGGAAAATATAATATTAAAAAATATATGAGGTTCGTATTAATTTGTATTCCTGTTGTATTTGCGCTACCTCTGTTTATAAAATATATATAAATGAATTTTATGTTTAGACTGCGAAATTTTATTTATTTATTTTCAATTTAGTTGTCATAAATAAAATTGTAAAACCTATGGAAATAAAAAATTGCAATGAAAAACTTCTTTTGACTTCTCTTATTTATTTAGATGTAATAAAATTTTATCGTTATTAAATTTTTTTTCGCATAAATATGTAATTTTGTATGCACTTTTTTGCTTTCGAAAATAAACAAAAAAAGCAAAAGGATTGTAAATCAATTTTTTGCTGTCAAAAAGAAAACAATATATATTTCCATGATACTATTTTTCTTGAAATGTTTATTTTGACTATAATTTATTCGGATTTTAATAATAGCACTATCATTATATAGATATATGATCTAACATAAGCAATTTATTTTGTGATCATCAAATAAAAAGATTTTATTGCCTCTAGAAATTGCAGTATTTTGAATGAATGTTAAATATTTCCTTTTACCTAAAATTCATGTCATAAGATTATCTATTGAGCAACAACTAAATATTTATGAAAATAAAGCTTCATTATTATTCGTACGATAACCATGTTTTTATCTCTAATTTGCAAAGAAATTAAAAAATGAAATTTTTTAATATACATTGTATCCGTTTTTAATTTATTTTTTTTATAAATAACCTTCTAAACTATATTAATTTGTAGAGAAGAGTTACTTTATCAGAATTTGTTCACAATTAACTTTTACACATTAAAAAGATACATTTTTCATTTGGTTTGTTTTCTGAATGACCATAGATGTATTCTTTGGATTTATTGTCATTTTATGTTTTAAAAACGTGCACTGGAAAACGGTATAAAATAAAGAATTATCCTTTTAACTTTTTTTTTTAATATTTTGATTTATAGTGATTTAAATTTAATTATTGATATACGGCTTTTTATCATAAGCGATTTTTTTTAAAAGAAAGATTTCAACTAAAATTTTATAAATTATACTTTATTTCAAAAGGTTGAAATTTGTGCTGCTTTATATATTAAACATCGGATAATTTGTTAAAAACTATTTTTGATGTGGCAATGTTATATTTTGCTCAGAAATATATTTTATTTATTTTTATCGCTAGAAATTCTACGGCGTGGTTTTATTTCAATATTTTCAAGTTTAATCTATTCTTTTTCTGAAACATATCACCGATATATAGATTAGGTTTTCTTATTCTTCATCTTCACTTTATTAAAGCACGCATTGTGATTACATAAATATGGTTTTTTACAAAAGCGAAGAAATTTATATATTACCGAAAATATCCAGTAATTTTAAAAACATTAGTAGTCTAAAATAAATATTTAAACTCTCGATTTTGTAAAATACAAATGATATTTATTGATCATGTTTGAAGAAATCCTAGAAAAATTTGTTCTTATGTAACCTAAGTGTTTCTATTGTATAAATAAAGATTGAAAACATATTTTATTTATTTTTAGGTGAATTTTATTCTATCTATTTAGACGTGGTCTGCGTGTTGGAATATCGCACACTCCTTATTGTATCTTAAGTAATTTTATCTTGATCTAACGACGACTGCTCTTCTTACTCGAAAGAGATGAATTCAAGTGTCTTGCGGAGTGTAGGTGCTTACATGTATGCTTCTACTTCGTCGAGGATTTTCAACACCTTAAAATATTTTTCATGAAATTTTGTAACCACCCATCACAAGACATCACATATCGTATTATTCTTGTTTTACATTTTTTCAAGATTAAACATTGTTATTTATTTATGGGTTAAGTTTCTTTTTATCGATTTTATCTATTTAGACGTGTTCAGCGTGTTGGGAATATTGCACAACTGCTTGATGCATCTTTCGACACCTTCCTCTGATCTATCTGGATCAACTGCTTTTTTTCTCTAGAATAAGATGATATCAAGTGTCTTTCTGAGTAAGGACATTGCATGTATGCTAATACTTCGTCTGGGATTTTAAACTCTTACTCATATTTGTTATGATATTTTGTAACCACTCCATCCCAAGTTATTACATATAGTATTTTTCTTGTTTTACATTTGTAAATTAGACTAAGTTCGCTCGCCAATATGTCATACTTCCAATATTTTCATTCTCAACTTCAGTAAAGTTATTAAGGCTAGTTTTACCTGTTTCAATCAACGTAATCATATTTTTTTTTATCATATAAAAATATCTGGTCTATTTTGTTTTCTAAAATATTGGCCGTGTTTAAATATTTATTTATTATTATGAATAAAACGTTTGTCTGTTCAGAGGAATTTAGACAAGCACAATTTAGAACCATGATTTAGAAACTGCCGATTGCGCAACATAAATCCAAAATTGATATTTGTATAATTATAAATTAGAAAAGTTATATGAAATTCAAAAAGTAAATTATTACAATACAAATTAACGAAAATACATCTAAATACGATAACTTAAGAAACTATAGTATTTATGCTGTTAAAGAATGAAGGGATCGAGTTATATCTAAAACAGTAAATATTAATAGATTAATATATTCTACAATCTAATAGCTTAAAGCAAATGAAAAAATATGATCAAAATGCTTGCAATAAGATTACAATATGCATAATAATAAGATCACAATGATCATATATAACATTGAGACGCACCCAGTCATCAATCACTATCTTAGACATCGGTGGAAACTGAAAAAACATAATTTGTATCAATTTGCAACAATTTGAAAACACAACATCTTTTTTTTTGATAAAGGGTTTATATGCTACTACTTCTAAGTAGGTCTATAACAAATGGTTTATTTGAAAATGACTGGTTTAAGATACATTAAGCCTTGTTTCATTTCTCTAATCCATCAAAATTTGGATTGGTTTGATGTTAATTACATAATCAGGGCTATTTAAAAATTAAAAAACATTGATGAAAACTTAAATAGAAAAATGGTTTTTGTAAATATTAAAATTATAAAAACTTAAGAAAAAAAAGATAGTATAAATTTGTTTAATAAACTTTACAAATTATAATAATCTAGACTCGTGTTATTTAGTATAATTGAATTGATTCCTTTTTATAAATCGATTAAATCTCTGAAATAAATTTTAATCAATATTTCATACTTTATTTACTAAAAATTATATGCCATTATTAAAATAAATTATTATAATGATGAGATATTATAAAGAACATAATAATACAGGAAATATCTTGTATATTGAGCTTCAACCATAAAATTAATTTTTCGATGCACAAAAATTATATATTGTGTGCATAAATATATCTTATTTTTGCATCGTATAATTTTTACCCTAAAAACCGCATAAATAATTATTATTTCCCGTTATGCTATCTTTATTCAAGTTTGTTGATAATTTAATCTATTTTTTTATGTTTTCAAATTCTTACAATATTTTACGTCTTAACTAAATCTTCTTTTTACATAGAAAAACATGACAAATCACATTTTTTAAAATTTTATAGTATCTAAATATAATGTAACAATCACAAAAAAATTTTACCCATATTGATTTAAAAAAAAATTATAACAATATTAGAAGGGTGTGATATGGTCGAGTGCTAGCGAGGATGCTTTATATCAAAAGTCGGGTTTTCCACTTTAACCCATCACAATTTATCGGATATATTTCTCAAAATCGATACCTAAAGGAGGCGGTCAGTGATAAACTAAAAGCAAACCATATGACATTAAAAGGCCATAAAAAATAGAAGGTTGCTGTCTAAGCCGTAAAACCTGTCAATTGTTAGAAAACGATCCTACACCTTCAGCAAGGATATAGCTAATGTATTTGTAGCTTGTATAATTTAGCGATGAACAGTAGACATAATCAATTTCCTCGTCATATTGAATCCCGCATATGAGTAAGGTCGAATTCACGGAATTTACGGGCGATAAGAAACGCTAGAGAAATCTTACAGACTGATGCAGCAGTCAAGCATTGTTTTTTGAAGCATGAATCTTATTTCGGTAAAGTAATAATAATAAAAGATATAAATACAGAAAAAATCATTTAGATTTTAACACTTTATAAAATGGACATAACAAAAAAATACATATTTATATATTCAAATACAATGGGTTGCCCATATTATATTTATTTTTTTAGTTATAAAAAGATTAAATAGACCTTAAAACTATATGTAGCTTTAAAATAGTGGAACTTTAATTTAAAAATATTTGAAATACGTTAGTTCAATTGATTCAGGCGAAATTCCGTTTTTATAATAGATCAGAATCACATTCTAACAAAATTTTACATAATTCAATCACATGGAATCGAAAAAATCAATATTTTATAGTTTTTTTAACTTTGTATAAATACATAGACTTAAATTATATTAATTATATTTATAACTCTATTAAAATTCAAATAACAAATCAAGCCAATATCATATATTACAATCCTATTTTGAAGCATTATAAATTCACATAATTTGTAAATATATTTACTTTGTATCTAAATCTTATAGTATTGTATTAATTTTTTAGATGTTTATTCAATAAATAAATGGAAAAACTTATAGATATAAAGACTCAAAAATTATCGTGCTATAAATTATTGATATTTTATGCCAAAATCTTTATATCATACAGGTATTATGATATAAATCTGATAAATAGTAATAATAGATGTTTTTATATCATATGCTTCGCTTTCAGATAATTTACATGAATAAAAATCCACATATTTTCTTTTTAGATAAAAAAACACATAGATTTTTTTTTTTCAAACTTAATTGAGAATATGAAAACTATTAATTTATTAACTGTTCTAAAGTATATCTTATGGCGGTATTAAAATTTTATTAGAAATGTGTCGGCTAAAAAAGATTTTTAGTATAGAATCAACTAGTACATCAAAAATTTAAGGAGAATATGTAATTTCAATCATCTAACAAGAATATAGTGGATTCGTTTTTGCTTAGAATTCTTTTTATTTGCCTATCACATAAAAATGGTATAAAATAACATACTTTTATCAATACCATGACCATAATAGAATACTTCTTATGCGTTTTTCTTGTATTTTTTTAGAAGAAAATGTAGATTTATATATAATGTACTAAAAACCGATGTCTTTATTTAAATTTTACGCACTGGCTATTAAAAACGTCTATAAATAAATATGGAAATATGATTAAAGGGTGAATTATCACATGAATATTACGTAAAAATTAGAATGTTTTCTGTTGTTTTAAAATTTTTTAAAAATTATTATTCAGCTCTTAAGGGAACTTCTTCTTTGCATCGAGTCATACTTTTTATAGTTCAAGAACAAAAAATAGACATTTATTAGCAATTTTTTTATGGATATATAATTTTTTTTAAAAATAATTTTACTATTTTCGAATATACACTTATCGAAATTTGTAGTTGAAGATTAATTATAATCACAATTTCTGTGCGCTTGAATATTTCATAATAGAAAGATTCAATTTTTGGATAATAAGAACTCCTTTGTCGTTTAATATAGTTTAATCGAGAAATTTAAATATCTTGGCCTTATATTGTATGTCCAAGAATATTTTAAGTGTTATAATTGTTATAAGTCTTTAGTATTCCATGAATTCTGATTTTCTATGTAGATATTAGAATTTATTATTATTTATTTATGGGTTAAGTTTCTTTTCATCAATTTTATCTATTTAGACGTGTTCAGCGTGTTGGGAATATTGCACAACTGCTTGATGCATCTTTCGACACCTTCCTCTGATCTATCTTCATCAACTGCTCTTCTTCTCTCAAATGAGATGAGTGTAAGTGTCTTGCAGAGTGTGAGATCTTGCATGTATGCTTCCACTTCGTCCGGTATTTTTTACTCCTTAACATATTTTTTATGATATTTTGTGACCATCCTATCCCAAGTCATCACATATGGTATTATTCTTGTTTTACATTTGTTCATTAAACCAAGTTCATTTGCCAAGATGTCATATTTCCTATATTTTTCATTCCAAACTTTAGCCAAGTTATTGAGGCTAATCTTATTTCGATCAGCGTAATCATATTTTCTTTTTTATCGTATAGAAAAATTCCAGGTCTATTTTGTTTGATAAAAAAATCTGTTTTAATTCGGGTATCAACTTTTATTTCTGCATTTTCGTTTTCACAGATCTCTTGTACTGTGTGAAGTCTGTTCGTTGCGGTTTTCTTGAAGTTGTATCGCCTTGATAGGAGAAAATGAAAATATCTTACGATTTCATATCGTCTTCGCGTGTATTCGTGCCCTAACATTTTCTTGCATCTTGTTGCAAGGTGATCAATTGTTTTCATAGCTTCATTACAATGTGGGCATTTTATCCTCTCGCCAAAAAACACATTTCTGTCTTGAATAAAACAGAATTTTCATTCTTCACTTGGTTATATGTTGCCATCTTTTATCCATCTTATTAATCCACAATATCAACCATATCATTATTATTAGCTTCAAAAAGTTTTTGGTGTAGTGGTTTTTCTTTTATTTTACACAAGTAACTTTCTTGCTGCTTTTTCATCAGTGTTTCGGAGTCGGTGATATTAGCATGATATATATTTTTAAGGTATTCTTCAATTAGTAAGAGATGTGTCTTGTTATCTTTTTCAACTTTTAGAATTGCGGCCCTCCTCGGTGAGCTGTTTTTACTATTTTCAAGCAGATTTTTATGTTGAAAGATCTCTTCTCAGCTTTTAATTCGATATATCATAGCCCACGTCCTAGTTCATTTCTCTTTATATATAATCTTTGTTTTACTAGGCTGGAGGTGAATGGAAAATTCGTTTAAAATATCTCTTATCTTATCATCAAGTTTGATGTATTCTTCTGGTTCTAATTTTAATACGCCTATGTGGTAATTTATGAGTGACGTCGCATGTTCATTAATGGCTTTAAATAAATTCGCGGCATTAAGTTTAGTCTTGAGAAAATTTCATATTCGATATAATATTTGTTCTGCAATTATATCTACAGTTTCTTGCTTTAGCTCTGATTTGCTATTCTCAATTACCCCAAGATATTTGCAGGCTGCCGGGCCTTTTATAAATGTTGCTACATCTGCACATATTTCATGGTTAGTGGCTGATTTTTTTTTGTTTATTTCAAGGCCTGCTGCATTAAAGAAGGTTAGTGTTTCGTCTGTCATGAGTTTAAGTGTTTCTGGAGTTTTGATAAAAATTTGGGGTCATCTATGAAGAGTAGTTGATTTTTTGTATATGAGTTTATTTCGTTCAGTACACTCACTCTTGGAAAGCGTTCATATAATTTTCTGCTAGAGGGGTCAATACATAGAACGAATAAAAAAGGTGACAGACTATCTCTTTGTAGTATACTTTATTTATTCTTTTTTTCATGATTTCTTCTCCATGTAACCTCAACGATATACTCCATTTACTTGTAATCTTTCTTATGAAGGATGTTATCCATGCTGGTAGATTCAAATTTATAATACATGCATGTAGGTAGAGATGTTCTATTGAGTCAAACGCCTTTTTTACATCAATCCACGTTGTAAAAAGAATAATTTCCATGCTCTTTATTTATCGCAATATTAATAAGAGCTTGTTATTTTGCTCCTTGAACGCGCCTTATTGTCCCTAACTGATTTTATGCAATTAATTCTCTTGCCTCTACTTCATACTGATTTTTTTTGAGACCGCTTTTGTCGTTAATTTATATAAATTAGACATACATGTTATTGGTCTAAATTCATTTCCTGTCTTGACATCTTCTTTTGGTTATAGTTATGTAGTGCCCAAATAAAACCATTCTTCCTGGTTTTTATTATCTAACTATCTATCAAATATGATCTGATATATATATTTATGAAGACTCGTCATTTTTTCTATGAAGAAATTAAAGATTCCATCTGGTCCAGCAGCTTTCCAGTTCGGCAGTGATTTTATTATATTATCAAATTCAATCTCTGTTATGAAGAAAATTTTTTCCTGTTTTTAGACAGGTAGAAATGGGCATAGGTAATCGTTATAATTATTTTTGTTGTGATTTTCCGTACCTTTTTCCCATACTTTCATCCAAAAATTAGTGATTTGTTTATCTAAAACTTCGATTGCACTATTTTTGTTTTGTGTCAATCTTCTGTAAAAAAGTCTTCTATTAAGCTAAAGCAGTTATTTTCTCTGGTGAAGTCACATCTTTTTTTGTACTGCTCTATTTTTTTCTGCAATATTCTAATATTTTCTGTATAGATATTTAACACAGTTTTAAGATGATCATCTATGTCTAGGATCATGTTTCTTGACCGCATTATGTTTCTTAATTTTTTTTACTTCTCCTTCTTTTACTTCACTGCGTTTATTTTTAAATAGTTCTAGTCCATCTCTTATTCTTTCTAAAAGATCAATTTTTTCGATTTTTTGTAAAATATATTTGTTGTCTTTTTTCGGTCGTGTTGTGAGGCGTTTGTAAGTCAATTGTGCGGTTTGTAGCAACATCGAACATATTCTTGGGATTTTGGGTGGATGTAATTGTCCCTTTAATAATTTTACTAGTTTTTAGAGTACTAGTGTCAACTTTATAGCATGGGATTTTCCTTGTCCTTTCAAATTCAACGATATTTGCCTTTTTTAAGCTTTCGTATATTTCATTGAATTCCATTCTACATAAGTCGACTCTTCTATACTCTTCAATTACAAAATGGGATGGATCACTTAATTTTGCTCTTTTTGCGTTTTAGACGTTTTCGGCATCGAATCGTTTGACAACCGACTTCTTTCCATTTTGTCTATATATATTCTCATCGCTCCTCTTTTGAGTTCCTGTTGGGACAAATTACATTGGAATTTTCCGTTGTAATATTTTTGGAGTTTATCCCATCCGAAGCGTGGCTTACGATGGAAGCATATTGGATTGCCGCATAGGCATCTTGAATTTATTCATCTGACGAAGATTCTGTTGAAGTATCGATCGTTTCTATTGCCAGATGTCTTGTGCATGCTTTTAGGAGGTTTGGGCATGTTCCGTTGCCAATACATCTTTTTTTCTCGGTTACAGCCGCAGTTTCGCATGATTTATCTTTGTAGTGCTCTGCTTCTGATTTTTCTGTTTCACCTATAATTTATGTGTAGAATATAAACTTTTCTATATAATTTGAAATCCGTTTTCTTTGTTTTTATATCAGTTTATAATTCAAAATATGTGAATAATATTATAGCAGAAATATTAAAGGGCTAGAAATCATCGCACGCAAAACATTATTAAAATTTGAATTCGTCTTTTAGTTATGACTACAAGTGAACAGAAAACAATATATAGTATATAATTAGTAATAAGATTAAGGCATTATACATTTTATTTTTTATGGCCCTTAAACAATTTTACACATTTTCAGTAAGCAAGGGAAGGTATGGAAGCTAACATCTAAATAATAACGATGTTTCCTTGTAAAAAATAGCCAAATAAATGCTCACGAGCATCAGACTCGTTTATAACTGGTTAAAAAGTATGAATTTTGTCAGACATGCAATATCCAAAATATTTTTTTAATCCGATAGCTTTATATTCTAAAAGAAAAGCTACCTTTGTTGATTGACACATTATTCATATTATTCAAACTTCCACGGCTCATTTTCAGTTATGATCAACCGGTATAAGTTATCCAATAAATTAAGAAGATAAGAAGCATTTCAGTCTTCACATATGATTGTTTATTTTATAGGTACAAAAAATTTGGAATGCGAGAAAATACAACTTTGAACATTTTAGGTGAATTTTGCGCATTTTTATATGCCTTTACAGCTTTTATTCGATTGAAAATAAAAGCCTATATTTAAACGAAAATTTAGCTTTTCTTCAAAACACTGTTTTTGTAGCGGCTTCAACCGAATTTACAAAAGCAAATAACTACGAATATTTACAGAAACATATTTCTTTTTGTAACCAATAAAAATATTTTCTTAAAATTATTGAATCGAAGATTTTACCAGACTTTGAATCTAGTTAAAGAATCGAGAGGAAAAATTTCCTATTCCAAATAGAAAATATATCACATTTTTTTTTAATAAAAAATTAAGCGAAATAAATCATTTATACTTGTCTAAAACAAATTTTTTGACTGAAATTTTTATTCAAGAAATATATCGAATATATGATGGTAAAATTTGCAAATGAATAATCTGGATTTCCTGTGATTTAAAATTGTAATCTACAAGATAAAAAATTTTTATAGCTATTTATTGACAAGTAATTCTTTAAATTATAATGTTGTTGAATTTTTACGTTTTTCTGAACCTTTTATCATAAAATATTTTTGAACACATATTATATTCTCCGTTATAATATATAAATAATTTACTGCTATACTGATATTATGACAGAGTGATATATTTACATCAATGTTTAAGTAATATTCATATATACAAATATGCTCGCTATATATTTTTTACTTTTCTTATTATAATTTTATTTGAATATTTTCTTCATATCATATCATGTTTTTTATAACTGAAATTTAAAAAAATACAGGTGTAGGTATCTAGGAGACAAACATTCACGAATTTGTATTATTTGAAATTAGTTAGTAAAAATAGAGAAAAATAAAATAAAATAAAATACAATTAAATAAACATAATTTCAAAAATTAATTGATTTGAATATTTATTGATGCTCAATTTTCAATCAAAGTATCATGTATCTCAAGCAAAAAATCATGCCACAAAACCTTTCAATATACGTCTTGAACGCACAAGACATCAATTTAAAGTTTTTTTCTAGATAAAAAGTTTGAATGCGCTACTGCTTATGTTGCCACCATAAATTTCATTATATATAGCATATGATATTTCGTAGCATCAAAAAATATTATATCCCATATGATATTATAAATAACGTAGAAAACATAAATTATCTTAGATGAATTGGATTCAAATTGATATATTATATCTTTAAATTCTTAAACACAATATAAATAATTTTCCTGGTAGATTTGAAGTTAATGTAAAATATTTTTCCATTTATAATATTGAAAGTATCACAAAGTATAAAAAAAACACATAAAACATTCAAATTATACATCTTTTACCCAAAAAGAATAAATAAAAGCTTCTAAATTGCAAAAATATAAAATATTGTTTTTTGGTTAAAATAATTTCATAATTTGTTTATTTTACTTCGAAGTCAGTATATTTGAGATTTTTCAAATGAGAATAGGCTGTGTTCTGAGATTACAATATAAAGACATAAATTACATTTTTTGATAAAATGATGTCATATTTTTATATAAAACAAGCCTATATAAACCTCTTTTTTAAATTTACATGTATTATATATCAAAATAGCAAAAACATTATGCTAATAAGGTTAAATTTATATTATAAAAAGGAGAAAAATCGCGATATATTTTACATTTGAGTCATATAAATTTTTATATTTAGAAAGTTATTTTTTTGAACTATAATTTTTATGCTTGTAGCATTAAGAGTAAATTAATCTTATTATAAATAAATTATACATCTAATTTATTAATTTTTAGCGGGAGTTGCATTAATAATAGTGTATGCTGTCTTTATTATCAATATTTATGTAAGATGATGGTAAAAAATGTAATATATCAGATTTTATATATAATATACGTAAAAAAGTATATTTTATAGGGTTTTATGTGGTCTTTTTCAGATATACTCAATGTTAAAATTGTTTTTCATTATTTGTATTACATATAATTTACGTTTTTTGATGCAAAAAAATATCAATCATGCAATATATTGTTAGTTTGATCATAAAAATGCATTTTTTTCCTCGTGTTTAGCACTCTGTTTATGCAAAAACACCAACAAACAATACCTAAAGTTACTGGTATTATAGATCCATATTACGGATGTTTCATATATCTAGATATAAATTTTTCATCCATAAATATCAAGGTAATTCAAATCACCCAAAAAAATATCTCATATAAAGATAACCTTTTAGTATTTGCCCAATAATGTGTAAATTTACGTTTGTTAAATTGTATATTCTAGGTATATGAGAAAAAATAACAAAAAGGTAAAAGAGGTAAATGAGTAAAATATTCACACAAAATGTCAAAAAAATAAATTTAATCTTATCTTAAAATATGATTTTATAAGAATATATTTTTGTGCATTAGAAGTAAAACCATATGAATCATAAATATTAAATCAATACGTAAAATTCTTTTCTTGCTTTGACTTTCTTACAGTCATATTTTTAGTACAAAAAATCACAATCTAAACTAGCGTGATAATTATTTTGAATTTAAAACTTTTAAATAGATTTTACAACAATAAAATCTTTTTTCTAGAGCAGAAATCTGGTTTTTTTTGACAGTGATGATTTTTAGAGGTGTTATATTGTAAAAGGTATTCAAAAGACACTAAAAACATATATAACTCGTATATATATATAATTATTGTCTTTGATTTTTGTAACTGCAATATATTCTAATACTGCACTAAACATGCTCAAATGTAAAGAAATAAAACAATTGAGAAAACATATTTATAATGCATATTTACACTTGAATATACAACTTCTTAAACACCGTTTTATTTTTCTAATGAATTTTTTGCTATTTAATTATGATGCAGAATATGTAATGTTTTGATGGATATAAGATACAAATAATTCCGTAATACTGGTTTGCGATAGTAAAGCTAATAAAAAATGTATAAAAAAAAGTATTATGTTTTGCATAGCGTACTTTTACAATAAAGAAAATTTACTGCAAATATATTTTATTGCTAAAAACCACATGTTTGTCATTAGAAACTTTTTTTGAATCTCAGTTTTTCCACTTCTTGTAAATCTTTACGAAATGGCTTCTAATTTATAGATTTGTAGTATTTTATCGCTTTAATTCACTTTTTTCTATTCTTGCTATTTATATAGCTGGTATTTATACTTTAGTATAGTTGATTTATATTATTTTACTATGCGAAAACCTTTTCATTTGGAATTATATTCTATTTATATCTTATATGAATTTACAACCTAAATTAAAGACTATGATTATATTTCGTAAAAATATTATCAATAATATTGCAATCTTACGATAATCGGACATAAAACTAAAAAAAATTTACTTACTATATTTTAATCTACTTTTTCATACATCATTGTTGGGTGACTACAAATATATATATAAATAGGGTGACTATATAATCTTATAGGAAATCTAACATTATTCTATTAAATTTATTCTTATCAAAAAAAGAGAGTATCTTATAGACCTTGAATGCACATTCAGATTTTCTTGTGCTTTATTATATTACCGAAATATATTAATATATCAAAATAAGCTTTATTTTGCGCAATTAAGCTTTTTAATATAAAAATTTTATATTTAATGCTGTTTTCAATTTATAAATTTGTATTCTTTTTTCAGCTAAGTTACTAACAAATATTCAGGGCATTTTTTATTGTGATTGTTCACTATCAGTATCGCCAACAGTTCTGACATTTTATGTTATTATAGTTAATTGGAATGGTAAAATAAAGTTTGTGCATATTTTAAATTTCAAGCCATTGCCTTATTAATACAAAAAAATATAATGTTTAGATTCAATGCAAACTTTTGTGCCATTTTTCTGCCGAAAAAGATTTATAAATCTATCTCTAAACATAGGATCTATACTTATAAACAAATAAAACGTGTATTTAAAATTTTAAAACACAAACTACAAAAAGTTTCGGATGAAAAAAGAATTCTCATATTTCCTCGATTCATCTTATTGTCTTAAGATCTCAAAAAAGGTAAATTTTACTATTCTTTATAATAATTGATAATTTATTGTTTTAATACACGGTTTAGGTGCTGATTTTGGAATGTATTAGACGAAAATTCATACTTATATGACAAAAAAATGTTCTTCACTAAAACTTTGCATAAAGTTATTTCATATGCATAACATTGTACAAATATTTTTCCCTTAGATGATGATTTCTTTCAATAAATACTATATATGCTACTAAAAAATACCATAAACTTGCAATAGGCTACATAAAACTATAGAGAAGTTCTAATACGCACACACATTAATAGCCGATCTATGGATATTAAAACTGTGTGTAAATTTATCAATAGAATATATATTGATTTTTATATACAGATAATCGTAATTTTTCAGTTTATTTTTTTTTCAAATAACAAATTTTTGCTTTCGAATCTAAGCAAAATCTAATATATTCTGTGCCTACACGCGCAAAAGCATATTTTATATGTTTTTTCTTGTTTTATTCCTAGTATATAGAAAATTACTAGAATGTAGTATATTTTATAACTAAACATGTCTCATTATATTTCATTATAATTGAAATTCTTAAAAATTCGCAATATCAGATGTAACTACATTTTGCTGATAATCTATACACCTATATTACAATATTCTATGAAAAAATAAGTTTTTATTTTTTTTATAAAATTAGATTAGAAGACTATGCTATTTATGTGTTTTTTAATCATATTTTTTAATCCTACTATTTAAAAAATCAAAAAATTACATTTTTAGCTATAATTTACAATATCATAAATTTTATTTTTAAAAAAATTAGTTTATTTTAAAGTATTTTTTTCTGTGATATTACGACGAATCTTGCATTATTTGTACATCATTAATTTTATTTTGCAACTTTAGGCTTTTTATGTTAATATGTACGATATAAAAATCAGGGGAAATGAACTACTACTGTATAACCAATAGGATTCTTTAAAAAAGACATAAAGCGTAAAACCCAATTATACCCATAAAAAATATTAAATTGTACATTTGACTGCCCATCATACACGCAAATCTATATTTTTGAATTTACTCAAATAAGTTTTATTTATTTTTTTATGCTGGTTAACATTAATATTGCCACAAAAAAATTATCTTGGTACCATACAAAAAAATTCGATACCTTTTATCTTTTAAGTTATATGGCCCTTTTTACATAAGATTACAAGAAATATATATAGAAAGGTTTTTTATATGTTTCAAACTTACAATAAAGAAATCTCTGTAATGATAATTACCATTGTCTTTATATATATCTCAATCGATTATTTACTCAATCATCTTCGTAATATATCTCATATTCTACAAAACTTAAACTAGTATATATCTTGTAGTTTAGAAAACAACAATGATACACCGGATGCTTTTAGATGGCACTAAAATAAACAATATAAAAGTAAGTTTATTTATATGCTGGATTTTTTTGTAATCATAATATTTCTTGACTTACTTTTTTTACGTGATTTACTATACAATCGCAAATTATTTTTATATCATTAGAACTTTTTATATGCTATCTAATTTTTTAAAGTGCTTTTTGATGCTCATTTGCTCAGATTTTATGGCAAATAAGATGTCAGAAACTAATGTATTTGGTACTTTTCAACTTGTTTTATAACTTTATTATATTTAAAATTATTATTTATTTAGCTAAAACACACAACATGTGATTTATAAATCTGCTATTTGAATATATTGTTTGAAAATAATTTGTGCATATCTTACATATAATAAACCATATATATACTTAAATTCGGCTAATTTATGTTTCATATGCTTCACATTATATTTTGAAATTACAATAATAAACAAACTAAAGTCTTCATGCTTTTACCATTAAATCGTTTTTTATAATCAAGAACTCAAAATTAACATCTATTAATGATAGCTTAAGTCTTAAAGGTCAAGATGATATAATAAACTTCTAAATACAATAACACATAACTCAAATTTTAAATATTTTAAATTCCTATTCCATTTTTACAGTCATAGAATTTGGAATAATAATTTTGTACCCAAGGCTTAGTTTTTTATACTTTAAAATCAAAAAAGTATGTTTTATATGAAACCCTCAAATATTTTTATAAAAGTAAACTACATAATATAAAACCTTGAACTCATTTTAAAAGATCAATCTATATTTATTTAGCAAAAAAGAGGCAATTGTAGTATTATAATATAGTTTATACACGTAAAATCAAGATTTTTATCATGATTTCTGTAATTATGATATAATGCGATTTCTTTATAAGTAAACCTGAGATATTTGTAAAGTTTTTAAGTTTTTACAACAAAGAATAGTATATTTTGCTTTTTTAGTGTAATTAAGATTTAAATTTATTTCTTTTTATTTTTCGTATAATGCATTACATTTTTAATGCCTAAATTGATATATTGAAAGCTACTTGCACATAATAAGATTATTTTATTTATATTATAGCATTTTAGAATCATCAAACTGAAATTATGGCAAAAAAATATAATTCTAATAGCACGGGATTCGTGTATGTTTAATTTTTACCGTTATTTTACACTTTATATATATAAACAGTTAACAGAACGTTTATTTTTAGCCGTTTATCGATATATAATTTACATGTTTATCATACAGCTTTGAATAATAACTTAAAACCGATAGTGTATGCAAGTGATTATATAAATATTTTTTTTGCAATAGATAATCAAATAAATATAAACAAAATGTAAAAAAAAATTGAGTTTATAAGATAACTTTGACAAATAAAGCTTTAAATACAAATTTTATAATATACATATTCTCGAATCTTATATCTACAATAATTTCTTCTGAATGACGAATTATATTCAATAACTCAATAGAATTTCTATTGAAAATCTTCTGTGCTTTATATAGTTTTCTATTGCAATTTGTTTATATATAATGAAACTTCATGGTCCAAATTTATTAAAATCATTCAAAGATTAGAAATCTTAAAAAAGATTGTTTTAAATATAATCGTATCATTTTATGTATATCGTAAAGGTTGTCTTTCGTATTTTATGCAAAATCTTTTATTTTTGCATTTATGTATCTACAAGTATCAAAAAACAATTTTTTATATAGCTATCTTGGAAAAAAGTTTGCAACATTTGAAAAATGTCAGTAACTACATCTAGCAAATATAATAATGTTCTAGAATTTCTAACGAAAAAACAAAAGAAAGTAGAATTATCTTGCATCAAGAATATCACTAATATGTTTATATAGTTAGAATATATATTTTCTATATATATTAGCATTCAACCTAAAAATTTTATATTATTTATGTTTTTCCAGATATGAACAATTTATTTTACCCATAATTTGTATAAAGAATTCTAATTTCTCGTATTTCACGCAAACTAATATAAAATAAAAGAAGAGTCTAAAATTTGTGTATTATAGGGGAAAATTTCATGAAAAAAATTTAGAATATATTATATGTCTCTGCATGACACCTACTTTTTGAAATTCCATATAATTATCAATTTGATATTTATAACCGGTGGATGCGGCAAAGGCGTGGAAGCAAAGTATTTTGAAAAGAGAAGACGTTGCCGAAAATGATGCATTATTACAGAGTAGGGAATAATAATTTTCTTAGAAACGAAGAAATATTCTTCTAAAAATTTCCGGAAATAAATAAATAAAATACAATTTCGAAATAAATTCATTATCATACTTTCCAAATCATAAAATGTGGCGTTAGTATGCACATATGATTGTCATTATATACATTTTATAAATTTTAGATTTATATATTGGGACATATGGTAAATTAAATGTTTTATATACGCATAAATTAAGGACACATCCAAGATATTATCGAGAATATAACATAAAAAAAATCTACTGATGTTTTATTCAAAGAAAAAATAAAAAGTACATTAATATTATGTAGCAGCCGCAAAAATGGCAGCTCTTGTTGAATTTTAAAGAAGTATTATATTTTGAAATTTATTATCTGTGAAATATATGTGTACCTGTTAGAATCCGGTAGGTAAATATCGGATTTTATAGGAAATCAAGCATATGTCCCACGATTTATACATCTCTTTTGCCACAAGCCCAAAACGATTTCCCATAATCTTGAAGCTATAAGATTGAAGGTGGTTGTAGAAAAAGCCTTAGTCCTAAAATCTTGTTTCTATTTGATTTATTAATAAAAAGATTTCTTAACTAAAAAAATTTCGCATATTTAAATAAAAAATTGTTTTAGTTTACATTTAGCATATAAATTAACACGAAACATATTATGTAAAAAAAGAATAAAAAACTAAAATGTTATATGAAAAATATAAATTTAATTACATAGCACTAAATATTAAGAAGCCACAGAGTAATATACAGATGTAATACTTCTTGTGCAATATTTTTACATTTGGTTGTATCATTATGTCAGTTGTAAAATTTCAATATAAAAAATATCGTTACGATTCTTTTAAAAAAACTTAAAACTAGAATAATAAAAATAAAGAATCAAATTCGAAAACATCAAAATCTGTATACATCAATAGAAAGTATTTTGGTGATTATAAGTCTGTTCAAGATTCTTATATAGCACATATTAAATAGTAATAACGCCGTCAAAGCCCTTTGATTGCATTTGTTAAATCAAATTTATCTTTTTTTGAGACATTTTTTATATAGACATGATATATTATTATACTAAAATATAAATCCTTTTATAAATTATAAATACAATTAATTCATATCGAATATCAATTAAAATATCATAAATTCTTAATTTGGCAAAAATTCTATTTTTTCTCTTATTTTAAACAAGTTTTATGTTGAAAACGTTTTTAAGGTATAAAAAAAATATTTTGGAAATTTGGTTTATATAAACCTTTAATCTGAACGTAAATAATACACCAAGCATTGTTTATTTCTGGTTTAATTTTGTGTTATTTAAAATAAAGCATTATTTTGGCACCTTCTTTCTATTTTTCAGAACAATTCGAACCTTCTATTATAATTTAATAATCACACAAATGAGACTTATTAATATCTTATTTGCTAAAGATCTGAATTATATACAGAAAGCAATATATTTATTTTATTGCATTTCTGACTACACTTTTACCCACAAAAAATATAATATAATTATTGATAACAAAAAATTATTGCTTATTATTATTCAGAAAAGATCTATGAAGCCATTTAATAGCATCATTTTCTGCTCCTCTTTTTGAAATAACAGTAAAAAATACAACTCTGATAACAAATTAAAGAAAATATTACAAAATAATGAAAAAAAATATAAAAGTGACAAGTTTTAGATTTTAAAATATGATCAAATCAAAATATTTTTGCATTGTATTATTGTGCAACGAAAAACTACATTTTTAATTTGATTATGCTTTCTAAATGTATTTATGTGCTATAAAGACTTTTCTAAATTGGAATTTTTCAGTAATAGTATAAATTTATGCCCATTTCAATGGCACTTACTATAGAAGCCGTTAAATACAATAAAAATTACAGATTTGATTTATCAAAATTTTATTTAGATTAAAATTGAAATTTCAAACGATATTTATATTTTTAGGTCTGTAACATTTATACTGCGATTTATTGGGTTTGAAAAGTTTATAAAGACATCAATTACCAGTTGTTAGTATAGTTTCTCTCTTAATATGTGCTCTGATTCGCCTTCGAAGTAGCGAAATCGACTATGGTATATATTATATATGTTTCTTCCCTTATGATAAAAAAAAGAAAAAAACGAATAGTAATTAAGGTCGTCAAAAAAATAAAAATAACATTTTTACTAATATAAGATTTCTTGTTCACTGATTTAATAACAAAAAGATGTATTCGATATAATCTGAATATCATAGTGGAATATATATACTATAAATATGTTGAAATATTTAGTATTAGAACATAAAAATATAATGCTTACTGATACCATTTGAATTGATACAAAATCCTTATTAGAATACCATGCCTTGCTTTTTTAAAAAAAAATGAAAAATAAATTATATTTTGTGCACAAATTATTCTATTTTTAGTGCATTAAGTTCGATCGAATTTTTAATTTAGAACATTCAACCATATAATATATCTAATATAAATGTTTATCAAAGATAAATCGACATCATTTAAATATATACACAATGTTGTTCATGTTATTTTTTTAAAAGAAGGGCATAAACAAAATATACAATTCAAACTTTATAATATTGCTAATATTATATGATTAAAACTGCTTCCAAAAAAAATAAGGTTTTTTAACGTATTTAAAACTTTTTTTTTTCTTTTTTTTACGGTGTATTAGAGAATTCGTCTGAATGCAAATAAAAATTTAATATATTTAGTTTAGCTGCCTGATTTCATATTAGAAAAATATGTTTTATATTTGTGCTTTTTTACGAGATGTGTAAGTCAAAAAAAAAATACATTTTTATCTCAAGACAATATTTATGAAGCAAAAAATATATAAAGAGCTGAAGAATAGTAATATTTTTTTACTTTTTACAAAGAGTTCATAATCTTTTTTATTTATAAAATGCATTTTTACGGTTTGAATCTAAATAAATGAGACATGACAATAAATTTTTTCTATAAATTTCTATGTGAAATATGATCTTTATATTTTTTTTAAGACCCTAAAAAAGTCCTTTATACAAAAAATATTGTTTTATACTGACACAGTCATCGAAAAAAATAATTTGAGTATTTTTAAATATTTATAAAAAATCTAGTATTGTTTCAACACATATGATCGAAGTAAAAGTTAAAAAAGAAATACTTATAAATCTTTGACATTATTATAATAGATCATAGTTTTGAAGAATTGAATCAATATCTAAAACATTTTCGTAATATTCTAGAGTAAGTATAGCTTTATACAAAAAAAAAATACATTAACATTATTTGTAATATAATTTTACAGTAACATCAAATTGGTGCAGTTATAAATTTCCTATTTTTGCATTCAATTTGTACGCCTAAAACAATATTTAAACGTAACAAGAGCTTCGCGTTGTATTTTTTTCTCTGAGACTTTCTCATCTGTGAATTTTATATCGGTAGTACTAAAATAAGCAAAATAAAACATATAAAAATTATTTATATTAAAAACTTCACAAATTTATTTATTGTATGTATTTTGCGTATTGAAATACAGCAATGATGCATAACAAGATTTTTATGATTTAAAGGCATAGAAAATGCTCAAAAAAGAACTTATATAGTTGTATACTTTATTAATGTAAGATTTGATAACAGAAAGTAAGTAATTATGCTCCTAATTTCTAATTAAATGTGTAAATAAAAATTGTTTATATTTTTTTACAAAACAGAATACATATTTTAGATAAAAAAATAATAATATAATACAAATTTTAATTTTTAAAATATTTTTAAATTTTATAACCTATACTCGAATTAAATTGGAAAGAATTTTATTGAAAATAACTAACATTCATCTTTAAATTTTATAATCCATTTTTTTTCATGTTATAAAAATACGGAGAAATTAAAAATCAAAGATATTTGAAAGACAAAAGAATGAAACATATGTTTTTTTGCTTGCTTAGATCTTGTTTCCATAGGAATTTATTTATTGATTATGAACAAAAGTTTCGTAAGAAAGGGGCTTGCAAAAACATAAAAATTTTATTTATTAGTTAAACTGTTATTAGTTCTAAAAAAAATACCCCTATATTGAAAAATCTTTGCAATAAAATTATATATATTTATTGTGTACTTTTTATTGATGCAGGTGTCTATATATAAATATTGTACTATTTTCTGCTGATTAGAACACCTTTCAAAAACTTTAAATGTATATGAATTTGCAAATTTGGATTTTTGTATCAAAGACATAAAGTGCCATAATATTTATACACATCTTCAAGCCTAATTTAATTTTATTTCGCAGTTCCTTGATATAGAAGACAGCAAAATTCCAAAAATAAATTAGCGTAGCATTAGATTAACTTTTTTACTGTAAGGCATAAATTAAAAATATAAATATAAACACCCATAGAATCTTTGATATTACGCGATTCTTACATCAAAAATGCATCATAGAGGAACAATATTAAAAGTCTTGTAAATATCGATCTAAAAATTTAGATTAGGAATATATTGGAATTATCGTATCTTATTGAATATTACCAAATAACGGATACATCTTGTTTTTTTTTAAAGACAGCTTTGTTCTATCTGATTATAACCGGGTTATCTTATTTTCTCTAGAAATGTATGCAATACTACATTATGACTACTCTTTGAAGTATCAATGGCAAGATGAATAAATTGAAGTATAATATCAGTATACAGCAACTGTGATGTTATTATTTCATATCGATAAAATATAACTGTAGAATTATATGTATGTTGTTTTAATACAATAAATTACTTTCGACCAAGATTAGCAATCTATTATACCGTAGAAAGCATTTTTGGGCATAAAAAGTATAGAAAGCCAAAGAAGGCCGATATTATATATTTTATGATTTAAAGAAAGAATCTTTTTCCAAAATATAAAGACTAAATTTATACGAATATATATACTTACTCAACTGAAAATGTTGGAATCATGTGCATAGTTATCAGCTCAAAGCAATATGGTTACTTCAACCATAGTACAAATATCTTCACATACAAATATCAAAATATAATACTATGGTTATTTGGATTCAATTACAAGCTTCAAAAACGAATGAGCTCATATTTTCAATGTGTATTATGGAACTATAAAAATATGTAAATGATCATCTAAAAAACCAACTCTATTGAATCAAATCAAAGAGTAAGTTTGATGTTATAAATATTTACATGGAATTGATTTACGCATTATAAGTACAAAAATGTTTTTTATATTTATAATAATAACTATAACGAAAACTGAAAGAAAAAAATATTTTAACATGAATTATGGTAAATATGAAATATTTTCAAAATAAATAGTCATAGAAGAAAAACGATGATAATATGTAATAAATTATCTTCAAAATATAGAAAATAAATAAGTTAATATATTTTCATGGAAAATAGCTCAAACTACCTTCTAATATGTAAAAAAAATAAAAAAAGTTAAATATAATATACCAAAATAAAAAACTCTACTTGGTTCGCAAGAGGTCTAGAAGTACATTTTTATTATGTAATGTGGCTGAAAGCTAGCTTTAAAGCGCCATGAAATTTATATCTGTCTATAATAATCGTCTGATATCTCTATATAAATACATGGTGATCTCTAAGCATTTACAAACCTTTTAAAAGAAATTAATGCTCTTTGTTCTTATTTTTATATTGTCCAAATAGGTGATAATATAAGGATAAAGCGTATTTTATAGTTTAGTAGATATGAATTTTTTCTATGTATTCACTTTATTCTAGAAATAGCATTAGTTTTCCATTAAAATTTATTATTCAAGCTATCTATAAGTATCAATGAATTTAATAAATGGCAATTATAAACTTAAAAAGTTCATGGACGCTTTATATTATAGGATTGAAAAAAAAATACAGTTAATAAAAGTGTTTAGAAAATATTTAAACGAATTAACAAGTAATTCGTAGAAATACTGCAATTAGCTGAACTTTTTGAAAAAACTGTTATTGTATAAAAATAATTGAAGAAAATGTGTAAATTGTATTGACTAAAATTTTATGACAAATTAATATGTAAATTATGAAGAAATTATTTTGTAAAATCATCAGAACGATATTTAGCAAGGAAATTTCAGATTTTATAATTTTTTTATAAAGTGTTTATAATTTTTTTGGTAAAAGTTTTACACTGTGCTTTTCAAATACAACTTAAAGAAAACAAAAAAGATAAGAACTCACTCATTACAAGAGATCTGTGAAAACGAAAATGCAGAAATAAAAGTTATTACCCGAATAAAAACCGATATTTTAATCAAACAAAATAGACCTGACGTTCTTCAATACGATAAAAAAGAAATTATGATTACTCTGATTTTTAAGTATAACTAGCCTTGATAACTTAACAGAAGTTGAGAATGAAAAATAGAGGAAGTATGATGTCTTGGCGAAGGAACTTGGTGTAATTTACAATTTTAAAACAAGATTAGTACCATGTGTGATGACTTGGGATTGAATGGTCACGTAATTCCTTACTAAATATGTTGAGATGTTTTAAATCTCGGACGACGATGATAAGAACATGCAAACCAACATACTTCGCAAGAAATTTATACTCATTGCATTTGAGAGAAGAAGTGCAGTTGATAAAGATAGATCATAGAAAGGTTACAAAATACATCAAGGAGTTGTGCAATATTTTCAATGGGCTGCTACGCTTAATTAGATGCAATTAATAAATATAAACTTAGCCCATAAATAATAAATATAATATTTGGAATTTTTAACATATTTTACAGAACTATAATACAAATCTTTGCTCATATTATAGTAAGAGTAAATATATAATCAATGTAATTGATTATAAATACCTCGTAACGTGAATAAAAAAAAATATAAATTTATTTTATGTGATTTATTTAGAATGATAAACATACTTTCCATGTTTTTATATTATAAAGGCTATGCCATTTTATAATCTGAAATTAGATAAAAATTATATTTTTGATTTTAAAACATAAATTTAGTGATTATATATTCATTTTGCTTTGTAATCAGCAAAATTAACGGAAAAATATAGCTTTATCAAAATGAGATGAAAAAATAAAAAAAAATATGGGATTATTACGGAACTTGTATCACAGATAGTGTGTGTAAACTCTAAACTTTTTCTGTTTAAAATAAAAGGAAAAAATCATTGGTGCCCTATGAATTACTATATTATTTTAATAATGAAAAAAATCATGTGATTGTTTCTGAATGTTATTTATTATTTAGTAAGTAAGCTGATTCCAATATATGAAGCCATACTTGATAAATTGGCCAATTTATATCACATATTATTATTCAAATATAAATTGCAGCATCTAAATGAGTATTATCTTGTATATGTCATAATTTGATGACGATTCATATTTTTTCTAGATCTACTATACTACTTTTAGACCTTGTAAATACTGAATGTTTTGATATGATATTGATTTTACTAATAGTGAAAACCATAAAATAACAAGACAATATTATTAACAGACTTTAATAAATTTAGAGCTTACAAAATTTATCTCAACATTTTTAAAACATAAAATTTTATTCTGGTATACACTATTATAGAAAATATTTAGCCACACGGGGCTTTACATACTCGTCTATTAAAGAGTATTTTTTTGGGAAGAAGAAAACATCTTTAAAATTTAAATTACAAGTTGCATTATCTTTTTATGATCATATAATTTTTTGTTAAATAAGATAACCAAAAAGAGCACATTTGTATTTAATATTTATGTTTTCAAGATTATGAAAATGATTTTTATATGAGCCTATATATTACAGTGGCTCACTTTACAAACATTTTAAAATAATAACTTTTCAAATGTCACTAAAAGCCAAAATCTAAGCATATTTAATAGAAATCCACTAAACCATCTTTTGTAATTTCTTTTTATTTTATGTTTTATGATCTGAAATAAAAAAATACTTAATCTTCAGATGACTTAGAATTTTAAAAACTCAATATTTCATTTGAATGATAGCTTTTGAAATATAAAACAAAAGAAAAAAATTGGTTTAAAAAAAATGAAAAGCTATATAATAGCCTAAATTAAATATATACAAAAAATATTTTAAGCTGGGAAAACTATTTATTTCAAAGATATGCAAAAAATGCATCATATATGATTAAAGTTAGTATAGGGAGTTCTTTAGAATCCCATTTTTAATTATTGAACGCTTAAAATAATTTACACAACTCTTTTTTTTCCTATAATAGTTTTTTTTAAAAATTGCTTGTGTATTCATCCTGATCTGGCTGTCTTCTTACAACTTTATTTAAATATATTTATTCTGTCAATTGTATTTTGTCTTAAATTATAACTATATTATTTAACATTTTTTTGTTTTCCTCTAATTTAGTGATCGTTTGAATAATATAATAAACAATCCCAAATATTGTAGTATAATATTGCTTTAATAAAATATTTATTTTCCGTTTTATTATTCTAAAACATTTTTTTAAACGAATTTCATTACAAAAATTATCATGGCTATACGGGTAAAACCAATTGGCATTTTTTGTTCGCGCCAGAAATAATTATTGATGATTCTTAAGATTTCTACATATTTTTTATAGTAGATTCTAAATGAATTTAGTGAAATTTTTATTTATAAATTTAAATTAATCCAACCTTTAAATTCTTATTGGTATATATGTTTAATAAAAAAATCCTACTATTTTTGTTCTGTACGAATAAATTTCGCAAATAAGAACATAAAAAAAAATTAGAACAGATGAAACATAATTCTATAGAACTAGGATTCTGCATAGGTCAATTTGCTTTGTAAGATAGTTCTTTAGCTGACTAAGGACTATTACCAAGCAACAGTATAAAACATGTAAAAAGAACTTAAAAATTATTATAGTAATATTAAAGTCCATGTGTTATACTACATATATTCATTCTTATTGTTGGGTGGCTTTTGGTTCTTTTTTATTCCAAAAACATATGTTATTTTGCTTTCTTGATACGGACATATAAAAAATCCATTGTAGGATTAGATACGAGAAAATCTAAAAGATTTGTGAAAACATAATTATAATGATGTTAAATATTGAACATCTTTTGGGGCAAAAAAATTACAAAATGTAATTGTTCTTTATGTAACAAAGAAGATGAAAAAAATGATGAGTTATTTATTATGATTACATATTTTAAAAAAATAACATTGCATATGTATAAAAAATCTACAAGATGTTTGTAAAACATCTAAATCGCACTGATTTGTATATTTTAATTTGCCCAAACTGCCACATTTGCAACCTACTCTTGCAAAACTAAATAAATAGGTAATTCTCTATATTTTAGAATGATCTAAAATACGTAATATTCTTGTAAAAATAGATAAAATACATATTATAATAAGAAGAAAAGGATATTACGTGATTTCAGATGTTGATCACATTGCGGTTAATATTTTTATCTGTATATGACATTTCTAAAGATACGCTCTTTACGTGTAAACGACAAATACAATATAAAACTGCTATAATACAATTTTTATCTTTTTTTTTTGCATCGTTTATACAAAACATAGCTTAAAAATGGGCAAAGATATTATTTGTATAATATAACACACTTTTGAAAAATTAAAAATTAATTCAGATTCGCAAATAAATTACCTTGCATATGCATTCGCCAAATATTTTTATATTTATATCATAATCTCCTGGGTTTTTCAAACCTTGCAAATTTTTATATAAATAATCATATAAGTAAGTCTTTAATCCCATCAAAAAAAATAGACTTTTTATTTAGTTGTCTTCTAGATAATTATTCATTCTCGTTTTTATTTGGTATGCGTTTTTCTATTATACTAAAAGTAAGAAAATAAATTTATATATTTATACGATTTTAGCAACATAAAATTCGATATCAGTAAAATTTGAAGGCACTAAACAAAAAATACACCTTAATTGTTATATTAATAAAGGGGTGATTATTAATTATATTTAAAATTTTAAAGTACCTAAGTGTCACATTTAAATTCCAATTGAAAAGTCTTTTTCCATTCTAGAATAATTTTTGTACTTTTTTTTGTTTTCAGAAAGCGACGGTTTACTATTTGTTGCAAATCTCTAAACAAATTTCGGAATAAAATACAGACAAAGAGTAAATTATTTTTTGGATATCTAGCGTTAATAAAGGGCATTATATCTATTTTACATAAATAATATATCACAAAACTATCCTTCTATCTATAAAATACAATAATAAGAAAAGTGTATGACTTTGTCATTATTCGTAGTATATAACAGACATTTTGACTTAGTTTTAGGTTTAGGTTTAACAACATGTTGCACCATAATAAATAACATTTATCCTTTATTTTGATCCTCATACAACCAATTGATTTCCGTTAAAAAACTTATTTCTAAAGTTTATAATATCAGTTATAATTTGATTATTGAACTTGGCTAAATAATTTAATGTGAAATAAAATTTATGTGTGATATATAAATATGTTAGTTTAGTAATCTAAAGTATTAAAATTGCTTCTTTAATTTTTAAACTTTAAACAATCTATTTGTGTCGCTATATTGCATACATAATATTTTCTAAGTTTGTTCGATAAAAATATAATCCATTTCGGAATCAATATTTTTTGATAATCTATATATATAATCCTTTCAATAGTTTCAAATGCTCAATTAATTAAAATATTATTTTTCTAAATATATTCATAATATGGCTGAATTTCAAAAGTTATAAAAATATGAAGCATGCCCTGTTCTCATTGTTTCATCTTATTAGAAAAAAATTGGGTATAATATATCATTATATTTTCTTTTTAAAATATGGACAAGAAATAATAATAAAAAAATCTTGATATAAAAACTAAATCTATTTTTATATATTTTTGTAAAATATTTTAAATTTAAAAAAACAGATAAACTACGTTGAAATTCAATTTTTTGATGATAGGATTCTTTTTTACTTTATACATGCAACAATAACTTTTATTGTAGTTCGTAATATTAAACATGTTTTTAGTTTATATTATAGGGGAAAAACTTAATTGTGTTGATATTAATAAGCGCAACGCGTTGTAATACTTGTTTTGTATGCGATAAAATTATTATTTCTTCCTAACCAATATATATTCTGTTTTGTATAGAGTTTGTATCATATACCTATTATTTCTTCTTCAAAAAACCATAAGTGAAATTTTAAATAAATAAACATTAAAAAATAATGTGCCATGCTTTTTAAATATGGTGTAGATGGCATTCTTACCTTTAACATTTTAATTGACAATACAAACTATACTGGTAACATAAAGAAGAATCAAAAATTGCACTATCGATTGTTATAATTTAAATACAAAAATAAAATTTTATGTCTTAAATTTTATAGAAGCAAACATCGTTTTAAAATATATTGCATATATGCCATAAAAACGATAAAAAATTATATTACAATATATTATGAACGAATGTTTGCTCAAAAGAAGTTTAACTATGAATTCTTTGCATCTCTAAATTGTATATAGCTTTATTAACTGATACGTCATATGATTCATGGTCATTCTACGGGTGTCTAATATATTCTATTCTCTTTTATAGATATATAAGTTTAATAGAATGCAGCATCTGTATCTATTTATCTCCAATTCGGAGTAGATTACATAATAGATAGCTTATATTTGCTTCGAAATGTATTATAATTAGCTGACTTATAAAAACAATAAAATGTTTGTTCAAAAATATATATAAATGATTATTTACAAGTAAAGTTTAACTTTGGATCTACATAATACCATAAAATTTGAATATAAATTGATTCTTCTATATAATGAGAAGTAAATATCAAACAATAATAGTTTAAAAATACGTCTTATGTTTAATCGTGAAATTGACTATATACTAGCTTATTTACTATCAGAATAAATGAAACAAAGCATTCAAGTAGAATTCATGATGGTTCGATGCTAACTTTTGCCTGTAAACAGAAAGCCAGTATTTACATGTTAAAATTCAACACGTCTGGTTAGATTTAACTATATATCGTCTGTCATGTTTCGAAATATTAGCTAACGCAAAAAATAGTTATCTATGTATAATATTTCGTTTTTACCTATATATCTTAACTTTCTAAATACAATTAAAAATATTGCATTGTATAGTGCCATTAAACTTTGAAATCTTCTTTAAAATAGAATCCGGGCATCAACACAACAAACATCATAATTCATTGATACTGTGACATATGGTATATTTTCACATCTTTTTGCAGTGTATTGGGCTGAATTATAGTATAAAGGGGTAACTTTTATTGGATTGATTCAGTTCAAATATAAGGACTTCTCAATCTATTTAATACTAAGAAAAAAAAAGGTTTTTACATAATATTTGAGATAGTAATAAAAAAAACAGATAGTAATTTTGTCCGTAAAAAACTTAGTACGATCAATGCAGCATTTTATATACAAAAATGGTTTTAACATCTATAAGGTGTTAATGTATATTTCCATATTTATTTGAAATTAATTACTTGCCTAAAAATTATCCCTCCCTAAAAATTTCCCGCATATTTAAATAGAAACCTCCGAGTAGCCATAAATATTTTTTGTGATTTTGTTTGATTTATTACAGTGTATCACGTATATTAATAAATTAAAATAAAAGAATTTTTTATAAGATAACTTAATAATAAAAATTTATATGTCACTATTTCGTTGTTTATAATCAATAAGAACATGTAAAATTGATATTTTTATATCCATTTAGCTAATTGGTTTTGTAGTATGGTATGATGCAAATTTTTTAAAAATCTGTCCAACGCAAAATCTTTTTTCTTAAGTCTTGGGAAAAACAACTTAAACCTTCGTTGTTTTCCATAGTCTAAATTTTCCTCTTTCATTTTCAGAAATAAACACCACTTAAAATTTATTGATCATAGCATCATAAATTTTTGTTGACTGTTTCACACCATTCCTTAAAAATTACGTTACAAAAGTACAATTATAATTTAATGATACATAGATTCGAATTATAAAATAATTGTGCGTAGATTAGATGTAAAAATCGGAAAAGAATTAAAAATATCTTGCTTTTAATAAAAACTTAAATCTAAAAACATAAAATGTGAGCGTTGCTTAATTTAAATCGTATCCAAACTTATGAGCTATTACATTTCTGTCAATAATGCAAAGGAAGTGAGATTACTATAATATATATTTAAACCAGATGTCGGCTTATAAAATTGCAAGCCGCTCAAACTATTTCAGTTGATTTGAAATTTAATTGCAAAATCTTTAAAAGATGATATGAACACAATTTATATTTCTTCCTTATAAACGGCATTATATATTATAAAACTAATTTAAGAATTTTTTTTCATACCATGAACGATTATAGCAAATGAATTTTTAATTTGTATCTATCATGCTTTTTTTTAATAATTTTATATAATTTAATGGATTTTTTATGCTATCTAAGCATAAAAATTTATATTTCGAACGCAATTACACGGTTTACTATCGATAAAGAAAGAAACACAACTTATTTTGGATAGAAAATAAAACGCCTAAAAATTATAAAGGTCTTAAGAAACATCAAAGAGAATCATGAAATTTTAAATAGAGGCATAATTTATTATTAATATCACGCTAAAATAGTAGTTGTATAAAAATGAATAGTTTCATATTATAATCCCTTTTAATATTGTTTTTGGATATATTTAAAGCATAAATATAAAATAAACATAAGATCAATTTTATGAAGAAACAATAAGGATAAAAATAAATAGAATTATATCTAAAAAATTTGTTTTGATATTTTGTATATGAACAAGCTATGATTTATAAAAGAAAAAAATTCTCGTCATTATATGATCAAAATAATAGAAAAACCAAATTTATTATAATTCGCTCGTGGATTAATTCTATATATAATATAATTAACATTCAACGATTTTATGTATAGTTTGAAATCAATTCAATAACCAAAGATGCATATATTAATCTCTAATCATTTTATGTGAACTAATTACAAAATTGAAAGTTTTTTATAATTATCTGTACAAAATATTTACAATTTAAATTACTTCAATTTTAAGGAGACTTAGCAGACAATTAAATAAAATTACCAATTAGAATACGTTAGAATATAAATGAAAAATATCACACTGATATTAATGTTTTAAATAAGATATATGTATTTATTTTAATTGCTGTTTTTAATGCTTTAAATTGACCTAACACTTGCTAAAAAAACAATATATTGATAGTTTATAATTAAACAATTAATATATGGAATAATAATATATCATCTAATATTTAAATATAAGATTTTTTTAAAGATAAAATATTAAACTACACTTTCTGATGGTTCAAAATTAAAATATAATTAATTTTATGTAGATCTTTTTACAATAATAATTTAAATTTTCTTATTTTTTAAAAATTTGGATTTAAAAAATAAGTTTGAACTATTTTGAAAGAATTGTTGGAATAAAAAGTTTGTTAATTTATTAAAATATCCATAAATATCCGTGTTAAAAATAAAGTTCAAATTATTATTTGTTAGTTTGTCAAATTATAATCATCCTGATCTTTTTTTATTTAATCTAATTATCTTATAATGTTTTATAAAACAAATTTCAAATGCGTCAATTCTCATTATTTTTTTTTGTGTTTTGCATTAAAAATTTGCTTTGTTTATAAATATCCTCGGATATACTTTGTATATCATTAACATGCATCGAACAAAGGCGCTACTTGCAAACATATGAAGTTGACGAATATGTGTCTTTGGATTTCACTGTTTAAGATACGAGTATTAACGTAATTTACGATCTTACTTCTGTTATAATATATTTTACAGATTACCATCTGAATGTTTATGTATAGGCCTCAAGCTTATTCAAAGTAAAACAATTCTAAAATATGATGAATGTTTTTGTACCTAGGAAGAATTATATAAGTTGTACGAAAGTTTTATAGCGGAAAATCAATTTTAAATCACTTTGGCTCGAAAAGTACATACTTTTGTTTACCTTGGTTTAATTTCATTTTAGCTGTTTTTATGCTTTTACCACCAAATGAAACCAGTAACATATAAATAAACATTACGGGATTTTATAAAAAAGCAAAAACCAATTATGTACTGTGTTTATTATATAATGGCATAAAAAAGTGGCCAAGCATACATCAACAATAATTATTTATAGTTAAAGATGAGATCATATATGGAACTACTATAGAAAATAATATATTATACGATTATCTTTTAAATGTAATTATACGCCTAGGTTTTATGTTTTCAAATCAATTAATGTACCATTTACGTACAAATAGCAAATCGGTCAACTAGTTTTTACAATATTACAGTATACCTGGTTTCGAATTGTGATGTCTTCATAACTATACATAAATAAAACAGAAGTATTGTTTTTAATTCAATCTATTCAATAAAATTAAAAGAAATATAATGCAGAAAATATAATTGTAAAGATGCCATTTATTATATTCAAAAAAATATTTTCGCAAATGTGAGTAAACAGAAATCCACGGGAATCTAAAAAAAGCACAAACTAGTGGCTCAAAATTTAAAAACCCATAAAAATTTATATACGTTAACATATTACGGATAAAATATCATCATTTGATTCCAGATATATAATCTTGAATTTTGCCTTCACCCATGAATTAGACGTTATGTAATTAAATCTGACCGTCATGTTTATACCAGAATTATGGGAAAGTGAATTATCAACATGCGACACCGTAAAAATGATCAGATTTGAATATTAACATGATTTCTGGTTGCAGAAAAGTTATAATTATAAGTAGATTGATCTGATTGTACATTATAAATTAGTAATCCACCATATAACTTACTTGTTTATGAAAATTTGTGGTGTAAGTTGTAATTAGAAGTTTGTTAATAAGTTGATATGTCTTTTATTGCGGATAAATCATCACATCTTGAAAATACACACCACATATAAATATAAGATATTTTATATGGATTCTGATAAATAAAACAAATGTCTAACATAATTGTATAATAAGAACTATCGAAATAATTAAAGATAATTAAGAAAATAAAAAATATTTACGGTTACTTGAAACCATTCTTTAAAAAATGTGCTCGCAAATCAATGTTTCTAAAAACTAAATTGTTTTTATTTTAATAACGTATATGATAGCTAAATTTGTATATCATAATTTGGTATATATTTTTTAATGGCTTTCTGAATTATACAATGTTGATTTTAGACACCTATATCAAATCGACGATTTTTCAAAATATTGACCTAAATTTTAATTATATTTGTCTTCTATTAAATTAGTATCTATCGTCTGGTCAAGTGGTTATATACATACCAAAATATGTAAAAACTAGAATTATTTTTTTTGTTGATTATAAATAGTTGGATTTTTGAAAATCATCACGACGTGAAAACAAATCTTAGAGCCTGAATGATTTTGTTTTTTATAATGATCTAATGTTAAAACAAATGGTGTTTTATTGTGTATAAAAAAGGCATATATTGTGAAAAATTAATGTGATAATGGAAATATGCATTGATGCGGTTTATTGCTCTGTTTTTACGATAATGAATCACTAATTACGTATGTAAAGGAAAAATTCTTTTGATATTTGCATCAAAACATATTTAGGCTATACCCAATAACAGTTAAATCTATCTTTCGTATTTTTATATAATAGCACAAAATTACTCATTCTATACATATAAATCGCACATATACATTTTTTTTGATACTGTACTATTTATGTGCATAAAATTTGTTATAAAAAACCGTATAAGTAATAAGCTTAACAATAGACATATATTTAATGAATATTGAAGAAGTATATATATTATTTATCGATACCGTTATTTAACTCTATATTTGTATATCCAGAAGCAAGAAAACAAACCAAATCATTTGTGATAGCGCATGTTTACAAAGCTTTATTATAATTTGAGCAGTAGCTACCTTAGAAAATACATATTCTATAAAAAGTGAGTAGATTATTAACGTCTAAGAATCACACATTGCACATTGATCTCACCAACTTAAACATATTTGAGCTACGGACCGACATAAATGCGCATATTCATATTTAATGTGAAATCTGGCGTTTACTATCTTCATAGTAAATTAGATTTTTATTTTTATCTTTATCTTTAATGCTTGTGTCAAATATTTTGAGAACGAAGAAATATAAAACTGCATAAGAAAACGAGCTCACAATAATAAATTAAAAACCGTATCAAATAATTTTTTTGAAAGAAAAACTTGATAAATGATGCAAAAAAAGCTTTCTCGTATTTCACGCTTGTAAATAATAATAACTTATAGAGCCCTGACGGATATAAAAGAAAAAATGATTTTATATTAAGGCTTTATATGGTTATCGATAACTATAAAAAATAAGATCATACCGAATAAGTGTAAATAATCGGATAAAAAACGCGAACATCATGTGATTTATTTTCAATATGTAAATAGACATTAAATTATACTATATTCCTTCCGTAAACGGTTTATAAAATTATTTTTAAATGAAATTTAAAGGGTTCTCTAAATGATGATTTCAATATTCGCCAATTAAAGAATATCAAATTTAAAAATTACGATTCTATAAATTGAAGATTTAAAAACCGAAAAATGGAAATTAAATACGTATGCCTTAAGACAGATGGAAATATTTTAAATGTTTTAAAACATTGTTTTTTGGCGAAATTATTTTTAAATGATCGTCAAACACTCTAATATCTTAGATACAATAGAAACGAAATATAAATAAAAAATATATATAATAATTGTAAAAGATAATGAAAATGCTTTTAGAGGATGAATATAACTTATTTTATAAATAAACAACATAAAATAAGTTTTAACCATAAATAAATAAATTTCTTTTGCAATTTAATTTTCCTAATAAAGATATAATTGATGGTTTAAAAGACTTTATCACCTTTTGCCTTTTACGAGAGATTAAAATATATATAATTAATTTCATATTAGCTAAATTAATCGTTAATAAACGTGTTTGTGTTACTTTAAACTTGAAATTTTATAAATTCATATGCCCTTAACATATTTTTTATACCCTTTTTCTCACGTTAAACTTTGTGTATGGCACAAAATATATTCTGTTTTTAATTTAAAAATTGAAGAAAAAATACAGTATACATTCTAAATTCTTTTTGCAGATATGTATTTAATAATTCATACTCTTAGAATATATATATAAACTATGTATATTATATTTAATTATATACTTATAACTAAACTAAACAAAATATTTTATCTTTTTCTTTAGTGAATATTCACTGAAAAGTGTGTAGTTTCTTGCTTTTTTATAGTTAGATATATAAATTGTTCAAATATATTAATAATTCAGTCGTTTTTCATATGATTTTTTGCTATATAATCATAAAACATTAAAACTATGTTAAGGTGTTGTTTTATATAAATTTTTTTTCTATAATGTGAATAACACTAAAATCAAATTATATTCACATCAATTACGCATATTTAAAACTGGAACAGAGAAGCAAAAACTTTCATTTTTACAAAAAGCATACAGTTGCAAAAAACTTTAAATTTATCCAACCTAAAACCGCATTAATTTTTCAATCGAAAAAATTCTTTAAAGAATTTTTATTGTTTGAATAAAAAACCTAGTTTTACAATATTAATACAATTTTTGCAATATCAGTTTATCTGTTTAATTAAAGCATAGCAAAAAAAATTATGAAATTAATATTTAACTTATAATTTAAAATCAATATTCCTAGTTTTCATGTTCTCGTACTAAACGATCCATACTAATTTATAATTTTATCATAAATAAACCTTGTGTGGGCAATCAGGGGTCTTTTGAGTACAAATGGCCCCAGAGGCAATTTTTGTGGTCTCATGAGCTTTTTATATTTACATTAATTTATTTAAGTTATTTTCATAGAAATTAAAAAAAATATACAATCATAACGTTATTTGGGAACATGCTTTTTTTTCGTTGCTGCAAAATATAAGATGGTCACTTGATATCGGTAATATTTAACTATGTTATAGAAGCAAAATGCAAATATATTGTGCTTCTGTCAGAGAACAATAGTACATTGCGTTGGTAAGAAAATCTCGTAAAAAGAAGCTGTTTAAATTAAAGGAAGACAAACAAAAATAAATCAAGCTACTTATGTACTTTGTTTAATATATTTAAATGTCTACAGAAGCAATGCTCTGACTAGCTTGTCTATAACTAAGACTAATAAATCTATATAGCGATGTCGAGCTTATCTGGGAATGCATAATTAAAAACGTATATTGCATTGATCCCGATTGAGTTACAAAACTAGTTTTAAAAATTATCAAGAAAAACCATCACCAAAAGACAAAATGAAATGCCAGTTAATCTATAAGAAGCATTTGATAGTTTTATAATATGTTTATACCTTTTTTCCATTATTGTCGATGATCTGACAGATAAAACGATTTAACTCTGGTTCTTATTTTATTTGCATTGATTGATCAAGACTTACACTGTTATGAATATTTATCGGCATTAGGAACATTAGTATGTAGAACAAGTATATATATTTATTCAAAAGCTGGCAGAATAACGTAGAATATTGCATGTAAGCTTATAATATTTAGTAAGTAATTGTACTGATGGAGCACGTGCAATATAAGGCAAAAAAGGAGAATTTATGAATCGATCAAAAAAAATAATCCTAATCTATATAATCAATTGAATAACATTGGATTTAGCATCTACAATATTTTGGTTCTATGACTACGTATTTTTAGGAAACTATATGGAAAGCTTATAAAATCGTGATTTTTTTTATAACAAGCGCGACTTGGCATCGTCTTTTCAAAAATTTGCTAATTTCAGATAAATTTACCTGCTTCATTATTATTAACCATCATTCTCAAGTCTTTTTGGCCTTCGGAAGGGCGTACGTTTACAGAAGTCTTTGAGCTTAAAGAACATAATTTATCTTTTTTTAGTAAAATGGATCGGCCCAGTCAATTGAAAGATGAATCATTCTGTCACAACCTTGCTTCTTTATATGATGTTGCACATAAACAGAGTGAGCACGATTTGTAGACACAAGGAAGGAATAAAAATGTGTTTTTCATAAAAAAAGAAATAGTCTTTCAAAAAAATGTGATTTATTTTTAAAATATTAAATTCATTGCGCGAGATGGCATTCTTATACTGTGCTTGTAAACTAACTTTATAAATATGCTCATAAAATATAATCGATGGTAATTCTTTTGACATTTGTGGCGTTTTAATCACTGCTATTTTGATTTAAAAATTATGATAAGCTTTTTCATGTTATTATTCATAGAAATATCATGCCGTTTATGTGATAATTACGTATTATACTTTACGAAATAAACCATATACCTCCAGGTTTCTTCTATTATTGCATGTATAATGTTTTCTAAATGTCTTTAAATTTTGACATTATATTTGCCAGAGATCATATGTAAAATACACAGGACCTCGAAAATCTACAGTTTTTAATAATTTGCCTATTTTACTGTATCTTATAGTACGCAATTCACATTTTGTATGGCTTATATAAGTAAAATTTGAAATAAGTGCGATGCTATTCACCAACAATAAAAAAAAATAATGTCTTTTTATGCGTTGTTTTCTAAAATTTATATTTTTCATGTGCTGACCTCGGTTTACACTCGTTGTTTCATGTTTTTATACGTAGTATTTTTACACTTTTTTTATTATAATGTGAAAAGACTAAAAAGGTCTTTGATGAATTGCTAGATAATAGTAACCGCTTTGACTTTTTTTTAAGTAGTATGCGCACATGAATTAGACTAAATTTATAATCATATTTAAACAGAAAAAGTTATGCCAGAATGAAACCGGTAAATTTCCACATCATTTTATGTCAATGCATAAGCTAAATGGGTATCATCGAAGATGTATAGTTATGTTCTATTAAAATTATATATATATCGTGTTAAATGTGTCTTAGAACTTTATAAATTGTTTCCATATTTCGAAAGAATTTGTTTTGTGATGCGGCTATTTGTAAACATATTAATTGTAGAGCAATTATGCCGTGATTTATTATATTGCCTATTTTTTTTGTTTTATTAGACAATTTTGGCAAAATTTCGACTTGATATTTACTTTTGCTCTAGTTGAGTTTCATCTGTGGAGTTGTAGAAAGTTCAGACTTTAAAATGAAAGATTAAATTGATAAAAATAAAATTAAATAAAGATAAAATGTTTAATTTACCTTTCAAGTATTCTCCTCTCTGCATTTTTAGCATACATTCACTTTTTTTTATCTTGGATATGGTAGTCAGCGTTATAGTTTTTCTTTAAATTCATTCTTAATATATTTTCTTAAAATCTTTACATATGATGTTTTTGATTTTGGTATATATTTTTTTCATGCTTTTTTATATTTAAATTGCAATATTTTTAGTTTTTAATTTTTACCCGTATTTGCTAGCCAAAAAAGTAGCTTGGCTGAAGAACTTGTGATACTCTAACAATAACACACAAGTATATAAAACTATAATTGAATACATAAATTTTATATAATTTATATAAGCTATTAGATTTTTTTATGGTTAGATATTTTCTCGGGATATTTTTTTATGGATTTCTTAGGATCATTAAATACGTTTGTCATATTTTTATATATATCGCGAGTTTTTTGCTTCTATTTCGTATTAAAATATATGAATATTCTCTATGTACCAATCATCGTCTTCAAAATTTGATGCTAATGATTTAAATGGATAATGCTTGTTTTGCACATCTAAATAACATTTTTACCTATAAAGAAATTTCGCCAGTAAATTTACGGCATTTTTAAGAACATTTTTAAGAATTGGATATGCATCATATGAATCTATTGATCACTCCTATCTTCTGTTAAACATGACGTAATACATGTCTCGTTTGATAGTATGAGCAAACGAGGTATTGAGGTTTTATATTACACTTATAATGATAGTCGTATGAAACTCGGCTATTGTTTCATCTATACTCTCTCCTCTTCTGTCATGTTTATTCCTCCATATTTAAAGTACGCTGGTAAAATATGTATGGTCAGTTTTTATTTAATTTAAAATAAGCATAGGATTAGATTTATGGTAGTTCAGTAGCAAATCAAACATAAATATCGGATCCAATAATTAAAAATTATAAAAGTGAGTAGTATTGAAAATAATGGAACAAAATTATAATAGATACACATCTTAAAACATATATTGACATAAAAATAAATCACATAAATATATAATAGACCATCAATATTTTCATTATATTATATGCCCATGTATATTTAAACACATAATTGTTCTTTTAAGCAAACTTTTGATACGCGAAAATATTGATAATAAGTAGTGTGTAACATGAAAACTTATTTATATCATTAAACAAGTAGCATTTATAGAGCATACAAATTAAATACAGAAAATATATTATATTATAGTAATAATATATAACTTCATATAAAATAAAAATACATTATAGTGAAGAAGACTATAAACAAAATATAAAATTTAAACAATAAGAAAGGCAACAAAATGAATCTTTTTGTGCTTATAATATAACAGGTAGGCATAGAAAACCTTTTTTTATTCTGGTATTCATATAATGAAATGGTCATAATGATTATTTGGTTGACTGCTTTATCTTAATAGTCAATACATAATGTAAAATACATTTAACTTGTTTCTATATGTTATAAATCATGGATATATCCATCATATCTATAAAATTTCGCTTTTGTCAAGACACTTGAATCCATATATTTTGACAGAATAAAAGAATTTTGTGGAAAAAGATCAGGGGAAGGTATCATTTGTTGCATTAAGGAGCTGTGCAATAATTTTTAACTGGCTACCTACGTCTTAGTAGATGGGATTCATAAAAAAAAGGAAATTTACCTGTAGATAAAAACTGCAAATATATAAAAATTTTACTCAAATTAAACGCTTCAACAATATAAATCCAATTTTTTTTTCAAAAGATCAAGATATGTAAGATTTTATGATATTTCTGGTCTATTCAACTTGTATTCTAATATTTTATTTTCCAATTTTAGAGGTATTAATCTATAATAAAAAAGCAAAAATTATTCATATTTTTAGCTCATATGCTATATTCCAGTCATTCTTTATACTAATACGAACAAATCAAAACTAAAATAATATCACCAAGTTCGAAGAGAATTTTTACAACATTTTATGTGAAATGATTTACATCGATATACTAGATTTATGAAGCTTGGCACATACTATTTTTTATTTTATTTTGTAATTTTTTCGATGCTTTATTGTATTGAATTTTTTATATGTTTCACAATATTATTTTCTCTATTCTATAATATAAACATAAAAAGTTATTTTTTATTGATTTTTTAGCTAGACTTTTTTATTCTAAAAGTTAAATTTTCTTTTGAACTAATACACATTGTAAATACAAACTTCAAAAAAATTATTATTATATGTATAATAATTTCGATCAATGACCAATAATGGGATTACTATAAATGTATTAGTTTATTTTTACCCAATTCGGGTATAAATATAGAGATTTAATGATTTTTTTACAGTTAAGTACTCAATTAAACTTGAAAAATATATTTAAAACCAAAAAAAGAATACATATCTATAAAATCAGAAAATTATGATTAACTTAAAATAGACCCAAACCCATTATATATCTTTTTAGGTAATTAGAATCAATCACAAAGAAAAAAAATTATTGAAATATATTATATATATTTTTTATAGTTTAGAAAAATAAATCACAAGAAATTTATGGGACTCTCTTAAATTCTTGCTTATTTTATTTATCTCTTAGCGTTTAGATAAAGATTTATAAAATTATTTCATTGATAATGATTTCAAATATAAAAATAAAATCTGTTCAACAGAAATCGAATATAATTTCAATATTAGGCATATGTTTAAATGACCAGATACAATTTTTTTTTCTTGAAGTAAAAAATCTTTATTGCTTGGATAGCCAGTTATTGTTGAATAAGGCAAATTAAATATATCGCAGTGTTTGTAGCATTTAAAAAAAGTCTCTTATCTATATTATCAAAAAAGGATGTAAAATGTGTTTTGAAACTTTGATTAGATACATATTTAAGTATGTAATCAAATATTATCATATAAATTATGTCAAACTTAATTAATATTAATGTTGGAAATCGAATTTCAAAATTTATTACCAAGAAGTATTTATATTCAATTGACACTCAATAAAGAAATATTATTATAGAAAAATGCAAATTAGTTACACTCGGATTTTAATTATTATCCTGATATTTATTCCCCATTTTCGAAAAAGTTTCTTTCATTATTTTTTTTTTAAATTTTTCTATGATTCATTGGTTTTTATTCGAGCAAATATTACACGTTGCCGCATAATGTATACATCAATTTCTAAACATCATATTGCTTATATTAATGTATATTGGCGACAGTTAATACTCTTAAAATATTATCAAACCTCTGATTTATTTCTAAAAAAAGAAAAGTAATATACCAATCAATTTTTTCATAAATTAAACAATCTATAATTGATTGTTTTTTTTTATTTAAAATATTTATCCTTATTTTATTTACATCATATTTATTTTTTAAGATAAAATACATAGATTTTGTTATTATTCTAGATTGATATATAATGGGAATATTATTCGATCTTCTATGATTACTATTTGTGCATATTTAACGTTTTTATTTATTCATATATTAATTTCAGATTTGAACTTAACTCATTGATAATACTTGGATAGATATTAGAAAACCAACCGATGATCTAATAAGATTTCAATTTTTTTTGTAATTATATATCTTCTATCTATAGCTTTTGGTTCAAAATTGTAATTATCTATTTATAAAACCACAATAAAAAACTATAGGCATCATAATATTCTGGTTTAATTGTTTTTGTAATACTATTTTTTTTATGTACAAAAGTTCGCGTGTAAGCGTTTTTTTATATTCAACATTTCTATGTAATAAAATATCAGGCCATTATCAGTAAAACAACGATATTAAATTATATAATGGTATTCTTTTATAAAATATCTTATATATTTATTTACTTTAAGCCAAGGAAGGTTTCGAAATTTAACAATGAACTTTCAAATGAAATTTTCGTAAGAACTTCAAACGTGCATATTAGTAACTCTATGGATCTGACTCTAATGCCAACAACTTAAAGGCAGGAAAAACTTAATCTTTCACAAAAAAAAGACCTTCCAGATTTTTATGCTGAACCATCAATTTTAGAAACATGAAAAAATATTTATATTTCTAATCTTTCTTCAATGAATCAATTAGATTCTTTCGTTTTTTTTTCTCTTATAAAAATCAAAACAACCAACACGGATCTGATTTAATTTAGGACCGATCAAGTGAAATTCTTTCTCATCACCAGATGGGATTTTTTGTGTTATTGATCTTGTAAAATATGATGAGTATTTTAAATATCTTGCATATGCAACTATTTTATAAATAAAAAATGATTTTTTTTATTTCTCAAATGCACTTAAAATCATCTGAATAATTTTTAATGCAAGAAAATGTAATTTTTTAACAACGAATGAATATTTTATCTCAAAAACTACTTTTTATTATTTTAAATCCTAAATTTATAAAAAATCCATCTTCTAAAGAGGCATTTTGTAAATAAATTTCATTAAAAAGTATTGTTTTTTTAAGGTTTAAAAAATATAATTGATTATGCTTTAATTTTGTATTAAATATGCAAAACAAAAAATCAGCGTTAAATTCTACTAAATATTAATATTTCTGAACTATTTATAGATTTATATGCAAAAAAATCTGTTTTATGGTTTTATCTATGTCATTTTGTATTTTTGGTGTAATTTATTAATAGTGTTTCATTTTATCCATTATAGTAATTTATATATTAAAATTATGTTAAATTGCGCATTATTCTGTTAAATTGGTATGTTTTCTTCTTTAAATACATTAGTCACATTATAAATATTTTATAACGCATTCATCGCTTGCCATGGATGGATCTTTGGTTCTATGTTCATGAAGTGGCGGGAAATAAAAAAAGCATGAACATTTTCATATTATCAGTTAATTTAAAGAAACAAAGATCTTGATGAAGATAAACGGCCAGCATGGTTTCTATAATTTAATACTATATATGAAAAAATGCGCCAGAAAGCCAGTTTTCCTTTTGTTTAGTAAAAAAAAGAATTTATATTTATTTATTATATACTGTGCATAACTTTAATAATATGAAGCTCTAATTCATATTATAATCAGGTAAAATGTTCACCTTTTTATAATAAAACACTTAGTATTTATTTGAAAATCGGTAATCTGTTTTTTTGTCATTGGTATATTGGCTAGTAAAGTGCAATAGATCAAATACCCTATAGAGTCCGATTTTAGTTGAATGAATTTACGCAAAGAAAATTACAAAAATGCATGTTATATATCATTAAACTTTGTAATTTTATGTAAAAATTCAAATTGAATATAGATGTGAGTTAAAATATGAGTTTAAAGGGCCTTTTTTTTAGATAAAGCGGAGTAAAACCTCAAAAACCGAGTAATTAAATGCCATCTAAGCATATTTTAATGGTTATTATGCATAGGAAATTAGTAAAATTATAGCGTTTGTACTGAAGAGTATAATGTATTGCATTGTGAAATAAAGATATATTTTAGAAATATATAATGCAAATCTTGATATTATAATTTATAAAAGAGTGATCTTTTAAAAATATGTAGTTGTATTCAAACTATAATAATTTATATATGAAGATGCTTGAAGCAAGTTAATTGTATCTAAAATGGTATAAAATAAGGTGTGTATTTTTTAGAGAAGCTATAATAAAAAAAGATTTAAACCTGTTGCATATTTTTCTTGTATTAAAAAGCTATACCAACTGTTAAAATCGTATTTTTGAAGTTATGTAAAACTAAAATGCATAAATATACAATATTTTAGATTTTTAATTATTAGTAATATAATCAAAGCATGCCAATACATTCTTACAATATATAGAGATTGTAGATTGAACGTCGTGAATATAAAAATTAAACTAAACAAATTTTTAAATTTTTTTTACCATTTAAAAGCATAGGATTATATAGATAAGATTGATGCAAAAAATTAAATATCAAAACAGTAATATAAAGGAGATTTAAGTCATATAAATTTTGGGTAAGTATATAAGATTCTATATAAAATATTTTTTACGCATATTTGTAGATCAATAATTCATTATAAAGTTTTATAGGCTAATTTTTTAAGTAAAATCACACATGTATTCAAATAAAGGGTCAAAAAAATCTTTTTATTCAATGTAAAAGAAAAAATGATGCTTTATAAATAGACAATTGACTATATATGACAATACGCAAAATAATTCAGATTAACTATTATCGCCATTTCTTAGATTTATACAAGAAGATTGCTATTTTGATGATCCCATATTTTATTTGAAAAATATTTTAAAACTGGATCAAGGTTTATATACATAAACCTAATACATTTTCATACATATAGAAAAACATGATTTTTACCTTTAATATTGTTTCTGCATGAATTAATATATAAATTCTATAATTTATTGCACAGATATAAGATTATCACAAAAATATGGATATTGGGCTATATATAAAAATACATATCAAATACTTTCTATAAGAGTTTTATAAAGTATAGATAGTTAATTTATCTTACTTAACTTTTGACCATTTATATAAATTTTTTTTATAGATCCATGCAATGAAAAATAAATAAAAATATTTTGAATCATTTATAAATTTAATTTGTGTTTACATGGTTTCAATATTATTATTATGTTTAGTTTGCAAGCTATGCGAACCTTTTAATCAAATTACGATATATATTCAGAATCATTGACTGTGTTATTTTCTAATTATAGAATTTTTAGATATCAAAATCTGATTAATTTACTTTTATTATAAAATATGAATTTATATGGTCAATACACTATTTAGCTCATCGAATTCTTAGAATCAAAATTACACATTTAATCAAAAACATAAACATATCTTCAAAAAATACCAATATATAAATAAAAAGTAAGAAAAGTAAAAATATTCTTTACCTGATCTTACATATAAATTTATACAAATTTCCTAATGTGCAAAGCATAAAAAATTGTCGAAACATAGAAAAACTTTTAAGAATAATATTTTCCTTTAAACTATAAAAAATTTTTTATTGAATACATCATGTTTTTATATTGATATACTTATAACTCTTTTTATCTTGTATTTTTTTGATTTAATGATTATTTAAATTATTTTAGATTAAAATTATTCTGGATAAAAAATAATATAAATCAAAGAAAAGAAGAGTTTCCAAAATCAAAAATTTATCATACAAAAATTATTTCTTTACTGATTAATTTAACTAATAATATTTTCTTTGATAGTATGCTTGTTTCACAAAAAAACATATTTCAATGGTTATATCTGTCTATCTATTTCTTTTAGAAAATATTTGCAAATTTTCTTTTTATTTAGCATGGCTTATTTTGTATTTAGAAAAGCTCTTTTATCTTTTTTCTATGTAGATTTGTCATAAAAATCAACTTTTTTAAAGATGAATTTTATGCAGTGTAATATTATTTTATTTTATAAAGCCGCTTTAATAGATGAATTTCTAGTTTTTTAGTATAATACATTTTTTAAATCTTTTTCAGAGCCAAATAATATACTTTTGTACAATCAGACTGAATAAATCAAGAAAAATTTTTCTTCATCGAGTGCATAAACTTATTATAGAAGAAAAGAAAATAATACAGTTGATACAACAAGTAAAACTGTTTTAAACAATAAGAAATATAAAATATTATGTGTTTAATTTATATTATGAACAATACATGACTTATCCATTTTAAAATACACATATGACATGAAAAAATCATAATTTCTATTGAGTCACCTAAACAAATTTAATTTTAAAGACTTAAAAATTAATACAATAAATAAATATAGTATTATTTTAAATACGTACAATTTATCGAATTCAACATTACTAGATTTTGCAATCTTACATAAGATAGGATATTATATTGCAGTAATGCAACACAAATATACTAATTTTGAAAATCTGAAAATTTTCATATGATACAAAAAAAATATATGATATATGGCTATTTTTTTGTTATAAAATTATAATTAACTACAAATTTGTAATTGAACATAAAAATAAATAAATTTTACATTCCATAATTCACAAGCAATCAATAAAAAAATGCTACTTTCAGAATTGGGATTTTGCGTTTGTAAATGTTTATTCTCGTTTTAAGAACCCTTATTTTTGTATATGTAGATTGTGTTTAAAACTTAGTTGTGATCTAAACCTTATATTATATTTAATCGTGTGCTAAAATGACTTACTTAATATTAAAAACCATTTTTGTATAAAATTCATATAGCAATGTATTATCTGATATCCGAATCCTTATAAAATTTATGTAATTATAAATTCAAAGATTGACTAATATTATTTTGTAAAATGTAGTAAAATTAATAGGTCAAAAATCTTAGTATGATATAATAAGATTTATAGTTCAGAATTACCTGCATAATGTGCGAAATTTTCTCAATTTAGTTTCTTTCTATTAAGTATTTAGTCACATATCAATATATACTATGTCCAAAGATTTGCTTTTATACAAACTAATATCATTAAATGTTGATATATGTTTTGAACGATTTATTTATCCATAGATCATAATCATGAGTATGTATAATGATCTTTTAAAGGAATATCTTACGATACTACATTCAGACTATTAACACAGTGATTGGCTGATAATTTGATGTAATCCTGCTTAAAACAAAACTTTATTATGGAAACGGTCCTTTGGAACTTTTTTTGGTTACAAAGCATTATTATATAAGGCAAGTGTTTCTGTGCAGCGAATCTGCTCACTTATAACTATAATTGTTATTGATATCTATAAGAATTTATAGTAAAGGAACAGAAAAATTGGCAAGTAAAATATCAACATCGATATTAATACTGTCGTATTTTTGTAATTATCACAAATTTTCATTATTTTTAATATATCATTGTAAAATCAATTGTTGTTAGATATCAAAGACCATTAAAAATGCGAAAAAATCTTGATTTTATATCTATGAATAATTCAAAACTCAAACCATAGTTAAGACTAATATATATAAAAAAACGAATTTTTACAAAATTAATTTCTTAAAATGTGTAAATATATAATATTTAAGGGAATTAACATATTAAAGACGGAGAAAAACAAAGATTCGCTTTTAATTTGGATTGATAAAAATAATGATGGTTAAATATAAAATTTATCCTCAAAAACGAATGATATTAATATAATACAAATTATGTTTTATGACACAAAAAAATATATTGAGGCGAAATAAGGATAGGTTTTGCAGAATAAATTTTTTTAAATGAAAATTGATACAAAGATTATAATATAAATATTAAATGCTAGAAAAACTATAAAATTCTCTCTTTAGTTTAAAATATGTTCTATATCCGAGCATAAAATATGGATGATAGTGAAAAAACAAATATAAGTTTAGTCAACTTTTAAAGATATTATTATATCTAGTTCAAGATTTTTTTGTTCTTTTTATTATTATTTATATAAAAATTAAATCTAACTTAATGTAGATCAATGAAATTTTATTCCATGTAAACTATAATTCTAACGAAAAAAATACATATATTACTAAATAACATCATAAAACATCATGCTGTTCTCTATCTGTATAAAAATTCTTAAACACAACCAAAGGTCATTAACTCTCAAATATTTTATGTATTCTAACCAGAAAAAATATATAATGAATAAAAATTGATGATAAAAAAATCAGTTTATCTCAATATAGTCAAGTTTTTATTGTTAAACATAACAAAAAGCTATCAGATAATTGAATTAGCTGTATTTTGGTTTTTTTAATGGTTAAGCATAATCAGAATCATATTATTCAAATATTTTATTTACGCGTTTATCAGACTTTTATATTTAATCGAGGAAAATGCAAACCGAATATGTATTTTCGTTTTTTTAAAACATTAAATAACTAAATAAAATAAATCGATAAAATGAGTAAATTTAATTTCAATTATTATATAAAAAATAAAAATGAAAACATCAGAATAAGATTTTGTCCATTTTTATTTTGAGAATTTAATTTTATATTGCAAAAGGTTGCTTGAAGACTGGTTTGATCAAACAAGTATGAAAGAATTTAAAAATGAATATTGAAATATGTATTATTGATATTATGTGGCTATCGAATGGTATCTGGTTGAAAATATTTTGGCTGCAAATTAAGCGTATCACTTATCCTAAATTTAACATGTAAAATATCTATGGCAATGGAGCGAAGAGAAATTCCAACATATAATAAACAGAACATGTACAGGCATTTTCAAATACTAGATTTAGCCTTAAATTATAGAATAGGATTGTGTTTACTACGTCACTATTATGCCATAAAAATTATTATATAAGATTAGAAACCAATCACCAACTTTTGATATTTATTATATGTTACTATGCACAATCAATGGGGCCAAGAAGGAATGTAAATAGAGACTATAACTATAATGATGGGTATTTCAATGTATGCACAACAGTAAATAATCAATTTAAAAGAAAATAAATATGTTATAAAGCTTTATCGTGCTTACGTGTAAGTTTTTTAAGATATGTGAAACATTTCAACGTTTATCAACTAAATAATTGTTTTCTGAAAACAATTTCATTAAGATATCCATATAAACAAAATAAAATTGCAATAGGATCTGAAATCTTAATTAATTGTTTAATTGCAAACATATTATTTTTTTAATAATTCACACTATGCCTATGAATTAGAAAAAAATGAAAATGTGTTTATAGAAAAAATATTGTTTATGATAAGGGTAAACAATATTCATGAAATTTTCAAATTTCATGTGCTGGTTGCGCATAATAGATAACAATTATTGTTTTATATATTTTATATACAAATTAAAGGCTTAAAACTGTATGAAAGTTTGATTATAGCATGAATTAATAAGATAACAACAAGTAAGGGAATATAGTAAGACAAGAAGATTAGATTGTGGTATTTTGAATGTTTAAAGCATAATCAATACAAATATAAAGCATCAATGCAAAAAATCCAAATTGAAGCTAATGCCAAACTACAAACAATAGGATCGAGAAAAAAATTAAATGAAAATATCTTGACTGAACATATGGATTGAAAAGAACACAAATACAATGTGCCTGATAGAAATGATGAACTAGTATTGTAAAAATCTTTTCTTAGGATTACATTGGACGCTTTTGTATAACTAAGGGGCAAATAAAACAACAAATACAATCTAACCAATTGATATAATTTTTAAAATATAAATTTTATCATTTTGGCTAATGGAACCTTATTTTTGCTTAAACATAAAATTCAAAAATTTTATAAAATTTTTTTCATAAAGTAGAATCATAACTAAATTTAATAAATTTTAATTTAAGTTTTGCAGAGCAAAAAAGAGATGTAATATTAGATTAGAGCTCTTGATTATTTGCAATCCAATATAAAGAAATTTTAATTTTTATCTCATTGGTAATTGCATTATAATATATTAAACATTTATTATTAAATAAATTTTTAAAATTATTTCTTTTGTTAGTTTTATAATCCAGAATTTCAACTAGTTTCAATTTTACAGATAAACCAAAACAAATATAATATGATTAATTATCTGAAGGTGTTTGGGTGTTCCATTCTAAGAATTACACTATTTCTTGTGCATTTTTGAACTTTTGCTTGTATTTTCATTTATTGCTTTTCTATAAAACAATCATCCATTACTTCAAAAGACTCTTTCCGACAATAAATATAATTTAGTAAGTGTCGAGTTTTTTTTAATAGGCTCTGCTTAAGCCTAATGGATAATTATTCAATAAAAAAAAACAAATTTTAAAAATGCTTTCTGGTATATATATCAATGCAATCATGAAAGTTTCATATCAAAATTTCCTTGTTAAATATTATTTATTAAGTAGAATTTAAGACTTGAAAAACTTAAAATCGTGAAATTTGTATAACCAGAAAGTATTCAACTTTTTTAATAATAAAAAAACACAGGTTTCTATGCCTCATTATTATTTCTAGCCCTATATATTAATTTATTTATGACAATAAAAATATTCATAAATTAATATATTCATTGCTTTTTCTATATTGATCAAATGAGAAATTCATTAGGGCTCGGTTTTCATCAGAATGCTTTATTTTTTTGCAAATCAATCCTATGGTTTAAATATATAATAAAAAATGAAAACTTACTGTAATATATTTTATTTTCATTTTAAAATTCATTTTTACTTCTAGAATTTCTTATTTTTTTAATAATCATCAGACAGTCATAAGTTTTTTTTCTTTTCGAAATAAACACGAAAGTTCCTAAATTTAAGAAAAATAAATAGTAACTATATTTATTAGATCTTCTAGAAATCTTTCGAGGCTTTAAATTTATATTTTTTATTAATATGTGAGTAGTACCTTTAAGTTGTTTATTATATTTGAATTTTTTAAATCGCATACATCAAAATAAAAAGAAACATAAGATACTTTATATTCATATTTTTTTTACCAAATATTCAACGCTGATATAGCAATTATAAAGTATTCATCTTTATATTGATCATTTTTTGTATAGTTATATATAGTCGAACTTCTATCTTTAAAGAATTTATTATGAAATAAAAACCTAAGTTCACTTTCCCCTGTATGTTAGTTATTTTTATATTTTCACATTTTGTAAATATTAAGTTTTTTTTAAAAGATTTATATGCTCTGGTTTGCCTTCAATAATGTTTTTTTTTCGCAAGATAGGCATCGGAAATCATTTTATTGTGGTAAATAAAAAATATATAATTATAAAACAGTTCCTATGTTAAAGCCTTCTAATTATCTTAGAATCCAGTTAAATTATATTTTAAAAAAAAATTGTGTGAGTGGATAAAAAGACATCTTCATAAATTATTCATAAAGGGGTGTCTATATGCTGTTGAAAACGCAAAAAGCGTTTATATAAAAATGATATGGTTTTCTATTAGCACAAATATCCAAAAATTCCGTCAAACACTTTCTTCCAAGAATAAAAATGTAATTTACTGACAATAATAAAAGATGCTTTATCTGCTTAGATTTTATACATTTCACAGTGGTTCAATCTTTTTTAGTAAATATAGTTTACCCACTGAAATTTATTATAGCTATTTTATCTACAAAGCTTACAAATTAGAAATAAAATTTTACATGTTTATTAGTGACGCCAATGCCATTCTATCATTATAAGAAGTAATTTCGAATTTGAAGATTTATTTCTTGTTTTTCCAGGATGTTTCTGGGTGAATAACATTTTTTTTGCATTAAGATATTTCGAAATCATATATTTTATCTGTATTGTCGGCCTAAAAACCGCATTGAATTTAAATGATTTTCTATTAATATTTCATGTGATAAATCTCATAGAAACATATTTGGAGATTTTCAGACAATACAGCCCATATTCGTATAAAATTCGTTAAATTTTGCTTTTTAAGGTTTTAAGAATAAAATCAATATATCTGGGTATCATATAACTTTTAATCTTTTTGCGTCACATTTATATTTCTATTTTAGTGTAACTCATGTATTTTGATTGGAATGTCGCGAACTTTTTGTCATGTGCAATAATACAACTTTTAAAATGTTTTATACATTTTATATTCGATAAATTATATACATGCCAGACTAAAATATAAAATAGAAATTTATTTTTGCACTTTTGTATGAAAAAAATATTGTTGAAATTTATATTTTAAGCATTCATATATTATTATATTTAAGTTGCAAATAAAATAATTCATGCTAGATTATAGAGTAAGTGTAAAATCACTATTTTTAATAAAAACGGCATAAAACAAATATTTATAGATTTTCATTACATTTTCGGTCTATATAAATTCTAACTGGGATCGTTTATTGAAGCTTAATCTGTATATTTTTCGATTAAAATCTACTATGGGTTCAAAATACTAAGCAAAATTATAAATTACAAAAATCATAATGAAAAATATAATGTAATTATTTTGCAAATTGCGGGTTTTTGAATCTTGTATTCTTTGCACCTTAGGAATTACTTTTACTTGCATGTTACATCTAAATCATTTATTTCAGAAATATTTACTATAAATTTATGACCATCTTAATTTAGACTGTTAATGTTTGACTATTTTTTTAAAAATATTCAAGATAATAGAATAACGCAATCTGATACATTCAGAGTGATCATGACTATGGTTTTAAATCAGTTATAATAAATTCAAGTGCGCATTTACACATGTAAAATACCTTTAATATTTTTAAAACACAAAAAGCACAATTAATTCTTATGGAATAATTTTATCGCAAACAAATATGAATCATAAATTGATAGAAGGAAGAAAAATCTTTTGATTAGTTTTGATATATGGAATTCATGTCTATATTATATTGTATTTTTAAGCTAATGTATTACACAAAATTATATTCAATAACAGTAAAAGATAAAGGTTTTTTATTTATATTGTTGTTTCAATAATAATTATTTAATTCCCATAAAATAGAATAAAACACATTTTAAATATTTTATAAGTTAAAGAAATTTTGTAATGATTTTCTACATGTATTTAACTAATTCTGTTATAAAACATTAATCGGTTTATAAAATCTGGGTTTCGCAATCATGATAAAAATACGAATTTCATTTAGACCATCGTCTAGACAGACAATAAAGGTTAATAAACATCTGGAAACAGTTTTAAAAGTGGTTTTTAAGTTTAAAAAACAACACTTAAAACACAAATCACTAATTACATATATAAATGTATATTTTTAGATGTAAATAGGTTATTTTAGATGCAAATAAAATTCAATTTGTCCAAAAATCATGTAATAATTATCATATCTTGAAAATAGCAATACTAGAACAAAATAAATATAAATAAAGGTTTATGAATGAATATAAATAATTTCAGGTTTTCTTTTGTATTTTTTTGATCTAATAACTTTATAACCAGTGAAGATATAACCTAGCTGAAAATGGATAAAATCAGTGATTTAGATTATATGGTTTCGCCTTTTTAAGATTCTTTTTCAGAAAGATTTTATCTCTAATATATAATATGAGATAGATTTCTTGCTATTGATATAGCTATCGTTCACACAGAGTATATAAAATGTTACTATTATGTCAAATTCATGCATATAAAATAATATTTACGCTTTATCGATATTTATCGATAAATAACATGATTTATTCTTGTATTTCCTAGAATTGAAACTTGTTTTATTATTATAAAATAGAAAAAACTTATATATTACAAGAATTTTTTGTACAACGAAAAAATGATTTTATAACATTATTAATGTATGCTTATATGCCATTGCCATGTCGATTGTAATTAAAATTGCATAAATTAATTAAATTTACAATCTTATATCTCACTCACATTATATTTACAATCAAATACAATTACTTTTATTTTTCAAAGAAAAAAAAGGGATCATTTCAGACCAGGCGCATAATCTACTTTATGAATTGAACACTCTGTGACAAATATTTTACTTCCATAATTTAATAAACTTTTTTTATTTATCTTTTAAAATGTTTGTTCATTATAAATATAGAAATTTTCTTTGAAATATATTTTTTAAATATTCTTTATTTTTAAAATTATTTAAAATGATATTTGGTATCCACTAAAATTTCATTTCTCTACCGTGCGGACATTAATATGATTTAAAGGTACGAATGGAATTATTGGATTGTGAAAATATTAGCTCCTTTGTATAATTTGGGAAATTTAACCCTGAAATTCAGATTCGTGTGATTATAGTATCATGAGACTGCACTGAAGATATTTCAAAAAGTATATTATGAGATAGAAATTTAAAATATCATTTTCATACTAATTTTCGTTTGTGAATATAAAAATGCGCTATCTTCAGAAAAATATTAAAACCGTCCTTATTCGATAGAATATACTCATAAAACCTTTTTATCAATTACATATTGTAGAAAAGATAGGCAGTTATGCTGATTTACATTTATGCAATTCCCAAAGAAAAATCTGGTTTTGTTTCCTAGCAATGGTAAGATTGAATAACAAAAAAAAATTTAATATTGTTAAGATTTTAATTGTTACACAAAATCAGATATATTAGTATGATTGAAATTTTCATAATAGATATCCTTCGCTGCCTTTTTTTATTTTAAATGCAAATTTATAAAAAGCAATATTAAAAAATCACTTTTGATCTATTACTTGTGTTTTATATTCAATTAATTACTTATATTAATCATGAGTATTCTTACTTTGGTGCAATTTACGCTTGAACAATAAATTTATTGTACCACTATAAAAACAAAAATATTATTAATTGTCTTGTATATAATATTTGTGAATGATGATAGATAAAATTTTGTAGCGTTAAATTTAGCAATAACCATTAAATTTTAAGAAAAATCTTCTTTGAACTATCACTTGACACAAATCATAAATTCTATTTTTTTATAAATACATAAAGAAATAAAAATAAGATAACAATATTAGTTTAGGTGTGATACCTAAAGCCAATTAGTCGTAGTAATATAGGTAGAGGTAATTTAACATGTAAAAAAACATCAATTTTGTATTTTTTTATCAAGAATCTTAAAAATTATTATTTTTTCCATAATTTTTCGTATTTTTTTTAACAACTTTATAATCCAAGCAACTAAAAAACTTTGAAAAAACTTAGTTCAATCATTTTGGCTTGTTTAAGGGGATAATTTTGAAACAGAAAATATTTAGCATAACCAAATAAAAAAAGACTTTATAGGTATTTTAATTACATAGTATAATAGATTTTTGTAATTATACAGCTTAATGCGAGATTTTAAATGTAAAATATGATGATATGTGTAGTTTTAAATAAAATTTAAAGGCCAGTGACTCTTTTTTATTTTATTAGTCATATTTTATTTATCGTTGAATCTAATACTTTTGATTACTTTTCAATCTTGGGTACATTTTCGTTGAGTTAATAAAAACAATAACAGGCTAGTTTTGTGTTTTCAAAAAAAATTCTTTTATTTTGCTAAGATTGCATAAAATGGTTATTATTTCAGTTCTACATTTAAATCAAAAAAAAATTAAACTATTGCTATTTCTATTATGAAAATGCGCCCAACATTAAGAAAAAAATAAATTATGTCTTCACGATCAAAAACTTGACGCAGATTATATCATAATTGCATTTTTTATAGACCGATTAAGCGATTTAAATTTTGTTTTATAGTAAATATTTCTTTGTGATAGATCCAATAATTATATGAACGAATTTACAGAATCAATAATAGTAAATTTTTTTAAAAAAAATATAAGCATTTTCTTTAATTTTTTATTATAATCAAGTTTCTCCAAACCTGATTTATTTAAATTTCTTATGTATCATGGATTTCATTCATATTGATTATTAATATGTAGTCCAGCATCTGTTTCGAGATGGAATTGATTCACTTAAAAACATAAAGTATCTAAATAATTGCTTTTCTTAATTTAAAGAATAAATAGATTACATAGGAAAAAGTGTTTCTATACATATCCTAGTGTAAATTTGATTTTTGCGATAGTAGAAAGCTTTAGTGTGTCCACTATCCGAAGAAAAGTATTAAAACAATTGATGCTTTTATAAACTTCTTTGTTATCAACATTTTATTTTATGCCATTAAGTCATTAATATTCTATGGGTAATTCTGAATGAAGCGATTTGCCACAATTATTCTTGAATTAACGAAAATTATGATACAGATTAAACAATAAAAATTCAAAATTCAATTATGTATATCTGATATATTTTATTTATTGTAGACATGTTATTTTTTATGCTGTTTAATGTTGCTGTTAATGATCAATGATTTTTATTTAAAAAGCAAATTTTTAAATATAATGAGGCGAATATATTATAAAAAATCATATTTTGTATGAAATTGCTTGAATGCTGTGTTTTGCGAAATAAAATAGCAGAAATATTGAATATTTAAAAATATAATATTAAGTTATATGTATTTAAAAAGAGAAACTGCATATGATCAAATATATAAAAAAACACAATTTAAATTTCCTAAATGTGTAAAAAAATCTTGTCAATTTTTTTTGTAAACGAATATGCATCAATTAAAATAATAATTTGAAAATGGATTCACATCGTATCATATAAAATAAGTATTCAAAATTGACATAATCTTTCAGAATTATCAAATTTTTTAGAGCACAAGCAATTACTAATTTAAAATTATAAAAGAGTTGTATAAAACAGAATAAATTATATACTATCTTAAGCTTAATATATTTATTCTCTTAACATATATAAAAATATGCCATTATGGAAAACTATAAGGAAGTTTAATAATTATATTAAATAGTGTGAAATATAATCAACTGACTCAAACTACATTCTTTCTTATAATGATTTAGAAATGGCTATAAACTTGAACATATATTCTATTGAGCAAAAAAAAATTCAAATACACTAATTTTCATTTTAAACAATGCACCTAAAAAAATTATACCACACATGAAGAAAAAAACCTTTAAGTTTAATGCTCAGATGCATAGTTTTTTAATTGTTTCTAAATATTTTTTTTTTTTTAAAATCTTTGCATTAATTGTTTACATAGTTTTTTGATACGTATTTATCTACACAGCTATAAAAATTTAAGTACAATCTATGATTACAGTAAATAATTTTGCTATATATGTAGTATTTTGATTTTTAAACATCTTTTATGGTTTTTTTTCCCTGTTTTATCATGCTTATTTGAGTTTCTAAAACTATTTTACGATTTTCTATATTATCATTCGACCTACGTTAATTCTCTTCTTTAAAACATTAAATATAATATAACACTATAATTACCGATAATATGTAAAATAAAGGTTTTATATTTGCATCAATATAAAAAATAGAGGAATTGGATTTTGTTTTTTACATCATGAATTTTTTTCTTTTAAGCGTGCCGCTTTATGTTTTTAGAATTGGGTTTTCCGATAAATATAATTATTTTTAAAAAATATCTATGTGATATCTGATGGTAACCATGCATAAATATCCTTGTTAAAGGATAGAATCGCTTCGCTTTACTTTAAATTGATTCAAAAAGAATTAATTATATTAATGCAAAACATGAAGAAACGATTTTATCAGCTGTTCAGCTTTTACTAGGGTAACTTATGGATGCTGTGAAAATAATAAATTCTTAAATTAAATATAATTGTTATAAGTAGTATAAACAAAACCGTGCTAGTCTATTATTTACATAGACAAAAAGTAAAGATCTATGTTGTACTCAAGATTAGTAAACCTATAATTTATCAGAATTTTTGTGATCAGAATATTATTCTAAATCCAGATAAAAGAAATTTGGATTTTTAATTGATCTATAAATTGGGGCAAGAATACAGAAATAGATTCATTTAAAACTTTATCCGTTCCAGAATTTAAGCTGTTTATATGTCAATGAAAAGAAAAAATAAAAGAAATGAGGATATTAAGAAGCACAAATTAATATATTTATAGGAGATAATAATCAAAGATACCCAACTGAAATATTTTGACATGTCGCTATATAAATTTTATTTGTGAATCTGAGAAAAATCTTAAAATATTTCTGATATGGATATTATAAAACAAATTATTATTTATTAGTTGATTTTATTTTAAGCTTTTTAAGCGTGCTCGTAGAAAACTTTAGAATGCTCATTGGAATAGACTTGGCAGATAGTTAATTCTATTATATCATCTTCACCTTTTTTTTCAATTTATCTTCTTATCTCAATATTTACAATTTCAAATATCTTCCTAGATGTTATTGTTTGTGCGTAATCCAATACTTAGAAGTGTTCCAAAATCCTATATTTTATAATTCCAGGCGAATTCACTTTATTTAGTATTTACTCGTACATATATTCTTTTCTGGAATTTCATTATGACTTTTATGAATTTTTGATTGCTTAATTCCCCTCCACATGTAGTTCTTAACATTCTCAATCACAATTTAATTTTCCGTATACTAGTTCTATTTACTACGGTATTTTTTTTAAAGGGAACCGTATTCTACTTACTTTCCTTAACAGTTTGATTACGATACCACCACCACCACCACTCTCCACTTATCCATGTTATTGCTAAAAGAGGTGGTTTTCATTTAATATAATTGCTAGTTTTTGGCGTCTTACACGGAAATCTGCAATTTATTATCGGTTATCAGTCTTTTTTAGGGTATAATTTCTAGTTTTGACAATCGACATCATGCGGCTATTTCTCGTTTTGAGTAAATTTATATGAATCCACGATTCTTTGCTTTTAGATCACAAGTTTATTACTCAAGCTTTTCTATATCTACAGCGTCACTGTATTGCATGTTTGAATATATATCCAAACGTTACTATACCATTAATTCTTTCTGTTTGAAAATCGAAAGGCTGCAAATTTTTATCAAGTAATATGTGATTGAAATGAATAAAAAGTCGAATTTTGTAATGTTTCAATCAAAATTAGATTCTATAATTCGACTATGGTGGTTTTTAACAGCAATAAGCATTTTTTTGGGGATATATAAATTAAAAAAATATATTTAAATGGATAGAATTCCAATCCAATAAAAATATATTTGATTCTAAAGCTGATTTTCAATATATACACCCTTATTTTCCTCTTTTTCAACCAAATAAATTTTTTATAATATAAAAATATACAATCGAATTCTTGTTATTAATTAAATAGTTTGTTTATAATAAGATGAAGTTAATAGGGATCTAAAAAATTATTGAAATTTTTTCTAATATTCTTAAACATTTAAATATCACCATATTGGAATATTTACACATTCACCATGTTATAAGTAGCATGACATTTTTAGTTTATGTTTAAATACTATTTATTGTCTAAAAGTATACAATTATGAGCAAGATCCGAATCTCCATGATTGCTTCAAAACGTAAGTTAAGACGGATAAGAGAATGTGAATGGCGATTTGAAGATAAATATCTTATTTTATTGTTTTACTATTCTTGATGGTTTTTATGGATAATTTGTGTGTAAGAATGCATTTATGTTGCTACGAATAAATCGTATTTCAAAGTTTTTTTTGACATTTTTAACCCATAAATACGCCAAGAATCATTTAAGGTAAGTTTTCGACTTTATTTTTATTAATAAGGTAGTTTAGATACTAATATAATTTTGTTTCAAGAATTTCAAAGCTTTTATTTTAAATTTTATAGTTTAAACATTTAATTTAAAAATTCAAAACTTCTATGATGATTTCTTAAGCCGTGCCAGAAGCTTCAGATATAAATTATGGCAATAAAATAATATATATGGACACCCATCTCCTAATGCATGTAAAATATGTGTCTTATTTGAGTAATGTTAATTTACCAATGAATATTTAATTTTAACTGACCTATAAGTTTGTACAATTCCACAAAAGATATTGCATATTTAGTACACAAGAGGTTCACGGTCTGATCTTACAGAAGATTAAGAAAATGTAGAGGAGCATAGTGCAAAAAAGTGTCATAATAGTGTTATGACTTCATAAATTGAGTGTTAAAGGAGTTTACAATTATACTTGGTTTGGTGGTTTGATTGAAAACTTTCATTCTACTGAAATATTTAGTATAAACTAGAAATCGATTTTAGTAGTAAATCAATTATTTACTTTATGTAAAGAATATTCAAAACTTGATTATAGCACTAAAAATAGTGATTTTACGAATTTATAAGATGAATATGTTAAAGGCTAAAAGGTCAACTTTATGCACAAATATCACTCTAGATATATGAAATATTCTCGTTCTTATGCCTTTATATAAAGTTAAAAAAAACATAAAAATTTTTTTTTGATATATAAATTACTGTTTATGCCATAGATTTACAAGTTTCAGTTTTATAGTTAATTCTTTAACCTCCCCTTTTTTTACTGTAAATTAAACTTTCTACAGCTCTGTTATCTAAGCTCAATGATTGATAGACGTGACACATCTTGGTACTAGATTAATAAAGGCTTCCCTATTTGTAAGTTTTCAACTTTTCTGCCCTCCAGGGAGCCTTAAGACGCAAAAACGCACCAAAATTTTCTCTAGATTAATATAAACTTAACTTTTTATGCTTTGAAAAAATAAATTATCTTTATTATGGCCAGATTATTTTTATGATATAATTCATATATTTAAAAACAGTGAAACAGTGAAACAATGTAATATTGGCTTAAAAAAACATTCGTATATTTATCATTTTATGATATGGCTTAATTTATGTGTATTAAATATTCACATTTTCTGCTAAATCTATTATTAAATATGGCATGCAATGCTAATTTCTATTCATATGTCAATGTTATTTTGTGATATTTTATTTTGTTTAGCAAAACTATTGATTTATATATTATCACAGAAATAGCTTAATACTTCCCAATATACATCATCGTTGAGATCACTCTAATGCATCTATTTTCAAGACTTATCGATTCAAGTCCTTTATTTTATTTTATTCTCACTGTGTACTTTTTATTGCTTCTTAGATTCTTAATATACGACCTATGGCAAATCACACCAAAAAAAATCTTTTTTTTATAGTGCTTTGTCTATTACATGGCTTCTTATATAAATATTTCGAATTATTTTTATTGTGAATTTTAATTTCAGTGAATACTTTGTGATTCGTTTTACGGTGATTGTTTTAGTATTTGTTTAAATCGATAAAGATAAATATCTATAAAATATATATGTAAAAATTTAAGATATTTTTATTCCAAATTTTAACATAGGCTATAGAAATTGCTTTTTTTCTACTCTATATTTGATTTTTCAAATCTACGAGAATACTTTCGTAGATACACAAATACAAATTTAATATACGCCTCAGATTTATAATGAAAGTTAAGCGGAAGTAAAAATGTATATGATTAGGTAGAACCTGTAGAAATAAAATGAATATTAAAAGTGGAATAAATTACAACACATGAAGAATAATTTTATGTAAATCAAGATGCATAAAAATATTTTATGGATTTGAATGAATAGTAAGTATAGTATAGGCCTCTTTTAATGTTATAAACGTTTTTAAAATGTTTAGCCCCTGATAAATATAACCTAGCATAAAATCGATAAATATATTTTGCAAATTTATGATTTGAATATATCTCGGCTATCAACTTAAAATACTTCTTTATTATATATTCTGTATTATGTTACGTCTTGGTGTCTAATCTAATGTTTTATGTTTTCTGGATTATAAATATGTCGAAAATTACATGTAGATAGATAGCTTCTTGCAAGTTTAATGCAGTTTTAATCTTTTTTTGATGTTATCACTTTCTGTCATAAACAGTTATATCTTCTGATGGCAGTAATATTTTTTTATGTGATTTTAAAGCATTTGGATTCCAATAATTATAGTATTTGCGAACCAATTTTATTTTAAGTCGACATTGTTTCGGATTTTATTGATTTTAAGTAGCATATATTTTAAACACAACAATTTTCGATCTTCTGCTATTTTAATATATAAATTGCGATAGATTATGAGATCCAATTCATGTAATTTCTACTAGGCGAATACCTGACTTATAATGGTTCGAAGAATATATTTATATCCAATTAATAAAAAACTTAGCATAAAATTTTTTTACCACTATATTTATATAATATGATTTCAACTATGGTTCCTGTGGTTTTATAAGATAGATTTTGCATATAATACATGGTAAGGTACGAAGATGGTTTCTTTTGGGTTTTTTACTACGTTTTTTGTAAAAACTGTATTTATATTTACATTTTTATGTTCTAATTCATCTATTCTATCTTAAATTATATGAATATAAGAACAATTCCTGGGTGTTTTCATTACCCTTTTTCGAAGATTAATCTTTAATATCGCCCATGTTTTCTAAGATTATATTTAATGTTTTTTCGATTCGTGATGTATTATATAATCAGAAGAATAATTATTTGAAAGTGCTTTACAGCGGATTTTTAAAGAATATTATATAATTTTGTATTGGTTTATTGTGATTACATTAGATAACGCAGTGTTCTAAATATAAATTATTCTCAACTCTTATTAATAATACTTCAGATAATAAGATGAATTGAAATGGGTTATCCATGCTTAACAGTTAAGCATGTATTTCATATGTAAATGAGATGCATAACCTGCAATATCTGCTCGTTTAATCTCTAAAAAATTAAGTCAATTTCTTTTTATATTTAAAATCTAGACTTTCTATTTTTATTGCCCTCACCAGAATGTCAAGTAATTTGGATGAACAACTCCGAGTATTTTAAAATACAGTTACCTTGCAATTGATCTTGAAAAGATTCGATAACTTGCAATAATATAAATCGCATGTCTGCTGCCATCAATATTTAAACGCATTATTTAGCGTTGGTTTTTCACCGATAGAAGTTACGTTAATCAAGAAATGTCAATTGAGTAAACAAACATGTGTGAATAAAGAAGATAAACCCAAGAATTGCAAAGATGTATGCACGTTTTTGACCTTAATTTTCTTTGGTCGGCAATCTTATTATTGTTTACAATGGAAAGTATTTGTTCCTCTTGTGATTAAGCCAGAACTAATTAGTTAAAGGTAACGTGGTTTTGTGGCTACTGTAAATACTGGTGGGCATGGAAAGCCTGGTGTTGGAGCTAATAAATTTCTAAGTTTACTCCTTCTAATAAACTTTATATAAATATAATATTACCATTTAAAATACAATCAAATTGTGCACCTAATTTTATCTAATTATTCATATATAAATAAAAAAAAATTTCAGCAGAAACGCTTGATATATTATATAAGCAAATATTTTTATTAAATTTTAAAAGGCATAAATATTCTTCATTAAAATAGAACATTTTCAAACATAAATGCACTTATCGAATATTTGAATTTTAAAAGGTAAATAAATTCGATGATTTTGTTTGCAATTATATCAATTGGAGCTACGGAAGTTCATGATGCTTGAATAAAAAATATCAAATTGTAATAAAATTTATTCTTAGGTTTTATAGACAATGCTTACATGTTCATAAATTCCATATTTGAATCCTACTCTTTCTTAATTATACCGTCATCAGCAAGTAAAATTTTATGATATTTTTTTTGGGATTAACATTGTATAAAGAAGCTTTATATTAGTCGATCATTCTTCAGTTCGGCAAATAAGTAATATACAATAAAATATAACTTTTAAATAAGTGACAGTATTTCAACCTTTTCAATCTAGAAAACAAACCTTGTAAAACAATCTATGATAAATCTATTCGCGCGTGGGTCATGGTGATATAATTTAAGGTAAGATTTATCTTCTTTATGTATATATAAGTGAAATTTTAATGGTTTAGGAAACTGAAAATATATCATCGCCCGAATTTGTACAATGATAATAACCAATCATACTTCTTTTATCCAGTTTGTATATACATTTTAATTTTAATTATATATTTTTATATTTACGATTTTATTTTATTATATATCTTCCGTGTTTAATAAAAATAAAACTAATAAATTCCTATTATGTAAAAAGGTCTAAAATACATTGCCTTTTGGTCTATATCTAGATAATATTTAGTTTTCAAATATAATTATAAGATCTTTATGCATACAATGAACCCCCTAATTTTTGGCATTAAAATGCATCCAAGAAACTCAAAATTTTAAAAAGACAAAGTTATGCATGAATATTATGAATAAATTCTAGATATATCAACCTGAAATATTATATGGCATATTTTTTTATTGGATTTTTATGTATTGTAAGCTGTTATATTAAAAAAATATAGTATATCACGAAAAAAAATTTACTGAATTAATATTATAATAAAACCAATTTATATTTAAACTATAAATAAACATCGTTTAATTTATTAAATCGTTTATTATCGATTTTTCGTGTAATTTTGTATTTGAGCAACTAAAATTTTTAAAAATATAAAAAATTCTGGATATTCTGCGGATAGGAAAATAAGATGGAACTAAAAGCCAAAAAAAAGTGTATTGCTGGTTAAAAATATAAATTTATACTCTATCCTGCATTTTTGAAATTAGTTTTATGGCTAATCTACAAACTATAATTTCTTTGTACTTTTAAAAGTTTGTAACTTATATATCTGATGCTAAAAGAAATTATTCGTTTCTATGAAAAATAACCTATCATTCGAGTTATGATTTATTTATAGTAACGTTGCACTAAATGAATAAAATTTACCTATAAGAAACCGAACTCACAAACTAAACGGAAGCATATATAAGAATCAGCATCGAGATATAATCCTAAGTTAATAGGCCTTAATAAGTTTTGAAGTAGTGAAGAAGATAAAAGAAAACAGGGCATTACCAATAGTATGGATATGATGAGCCCGCGTGACATTAATCAAGTTAAACAAGGAGAAAAATTATAAAATAGTTCTTCAAAATTTAACCATAAATAAACTTACAGAACAGATATTCTCGTAATTAAAATGTATATAGATTCATTCTATTAATATAAAAATTATATATTATTATAATATAAAAATTGGTCGATTTTATTCTAGCTTATTTGAGGTATGCTTGGTTTTTATGAAAGTATATATGTTCTTTTATTTATGTGCGAAGTTTTTCTTTTTTGAACCCTATCTACTGTGATGTATACAGCCCATTAAATATTTACAGCTCTTTAATACATCTTTTTACACCTCCCCCTGATTCTATTCGTTAACTGCCCCTTTTCTCTAAAATGATTTGTGTTGGAGAATCATATGAAGTGTGAGAACTTGTATTTATTCTTCTACTTCATCTGCGATTCTTAACTCCTTTACATATTAATTATGGGATTTAACATCCTATAAAGAGTAATTAGATATAGTATTTTTATTTTTTAAATATAATAAAGAACCAATTGTATTTTTCAAGATTTTATACACCTATAATTCTTAGTTTAAGTTCATTAGACGTTTTAAGGCTTATTATGCCTATTTTAACCAACATAATAATATTTGTTTTATGTAGTATGAAGAAGTATCTCTTCTATTTTGTTTGATTAGTATTTCCTATAAATTTCCAGTAAAAAAATTCATTTCCTTATGTTAATTTTAGCTAATGAAAGTAAATTATATATTTATTGATTTAAATCTTTAAGTAAATATTTTATCTGGAATTTTTTCTTAAAATATAATAACAGATTAAAATTTTATAAAAAACAATAGCTATGAACGTTTAAATAAATGATATATTGTTATGGGTTATTTAACGGTGATTTGAATTTAAAGATCTTTCTATGAAATAAATAATATATATTATATCTTACTCTATAAAATAATTATGCTAGAACTTATAGAAGAACATTTATATATTAGAAAAAAAATAAAAAAAAGAAATCAGAAAATAAAAAAGTACTGAATTTCAATCATAAAGTTTATTAAAAGTTTTTTTCAACCAATGTTTTAAATAAGATAATCAAAAAAATTGAACTGGTGTAACTGCAGATCTCATAAACTTACCATGTTTAAAAATCTGTAATGGTAAAAAGTAGTTTGTAAAATATCAAATAAAATAAGCCGAATCAACTCAACTATTTGCTTTATTGATTGATTTTTAACACAAAAATCGTTCATGTGCTTATTTGAATGGTTTATTATACGATTTTGTTCGAATCACATGAACTATTGTACTATCATGAAAAAAAGGAAAATAGACATCCTTCAATGTTTATGATATGATGAACATCTTCTCAAAACCTTTTTTTGGATTTATGTGTGTCTAAAAAATGCTTAAGGTTCCAAAAAAAACGAAAATCTATATATATTTTAACATTTCTTTTTTTATACTATAGAAAATTAAACACAATATTTCTTTACCTCTTTTATTTTCTGGTCAGATAGTTAGATTAAGTTGCAATATATTAAAATCTTATGCATGGAATATAAAAATAGACATTTTTATTTTTTATTTATAGGCTAAATTTATAGTTGGAATTTTGGTTTTTGTTCTCAGGCACAGCTTGCTTGATTCTCTGTACACACAGCGTACGCATGCTTTCGGTGATCTCTCTCTCCAAAGTCTTCTATAATATCCCACCTTCTTTCAAGGCCTATTAATTCAAGGGTTTTCTCAGTCCCAAGGTTTGTATATATGCCACAACCTCGTTCGTGACATCTAGTTCCTTCAGGTACCTTTTATGATATCATGTTACACACCGTCCCGTGTTATAACATATAGCATAATAAAATAGGCATTATAATATATAATTTTAAATAATTGATATCGGTTGTACACATATAAAGATATCTGAAACCATCACGCTATAATTATCATGTATCTACTTTTTAAGTTTTAAAAATATACATTATCTTTAACATTTATCGATTAAAGCAACATAGAAATCATGTTGAATTAATATTTTATAAATATTTATCTTTGCGATATTCTCTTTTATGCTTGCATATAGGGATTTGACCAATGTTCATAATATATATTAAATATTGTCTGATAAATATATATTGGATAGTACATTGCAATATTTTATAGATTTCAAACCGAAATAGCATATCTTTGTGTTAAAATTGGAAACTATTTTGTTAATGTATATAAAAAGATAAATTAGCGCTTCGCAAGTGCTTATGGCTTTATTCATCACCATTTTTACCAAGTACCATACAGTGCGATCCCACGGATTATAATAAGTGTAATATGTATGCCGAAGTCATGAAATTAACAAATAAATTTGAACTTAGAACTTGCTATATACAAATCTATTAATTTAATTGAAATTTCATATGATTGTAAATAATTATTTAGAGAAAATAAATAAAAATTTTACATGTCATTTCATCATACAATATCTAGGTTTTAATATCTACGAATGATCATAAAATCATTTTTTCTGCCTAATTTTGAATATATGTTAAAAAATGGCAAATTAACTCTAAATCCATTTACAGATTTTATTTGACTAAGCTCTTCCTATTTTCTTCAAAAATATTGTATAACTAGAAACGGAATAAAACCATAAGCTTAATATGAGATCTGGATATATTTTATACGGATTTACTATCTTTAAATATAAAGCTTATAAAAGTAAAATTTTTAAAAAATGTAAAGAATCCAGAAAATAAATAATTATACAGATGCTTATGTTATTCTGGGGATAATGATCATCGTAACATCGTAAATATGCTACTTTATTTTATTTAAAGATCATTTATTCATTAATTGATCTTTTATAAGAAATACGTAATAAAAAAATTATAGTAGAATATTATAGAAATTATTAGAGCGAAAATTAGTAAATAGATATCAAAATAATAATTGCCGAAATTTTAATAAATCCACTCATATTTTGTTCTCAATATACATTTCCGATGTAGTCATATTTGAAATAATAACTTGTTTTTTTTTATTTTTCTGGATCATCTCATGATTTTTTTTTACAATGTAATTTATAATATGTAATATTTAATTTCTAATTTTCTTTAAACCCTTAAGTACATAAAATTCACTTGTTTAACAGTCCAAAAAATTATTTTATGAAAATAAAGATAGGTATTAACACAGCTAACATCAATATAAATATAAAAATATGTTATCTAAAGCTTTTATCTTTAATTTAAACACTTGAATTTATTTTAAATACATAATATTTTTTATGTTCTAAGAAAAAAATGCATACTCATGTTTTTAATTTAAAATTATCTATATATTTCTATGTCTAAAATTTCGCAAAAAAAAATTGTGGTATTATGTAATTTATTTTTACTAATATCATCTTTAACATAAATTCACGTGACTTAAAATTTGTGTCGAGTTTTTTTAATACCCAGCCATGAATATTGGATGTAATTATGTTCATAAAAACCAGCAAAATTTCCCTTTGCAAAGAATTTTTATGCTCATTATGATAAGAAGTATTTGTATATCAGTGTAAAAATATTATTTTTTTTATTTGCTTTCTGCAGATTTATTTTTTTTCTTGAAATTAATAACGTTTATATTAATACGCACATATTTTTTGGTGATATAAACTATATCAATCTAAATATAGAGTGTTATATTAATTGCTTTTTATTATTAATAATAAAACCCTTGATGAATTACTTTGATTAGATTCGTTTTTCTTGCACGTAAATAAACTATATAAAATCTTTTTCTTTAATGTATCTTCTTTAGGTTAATATCTTATGGAATCAGAATGTAGTCGTTTATTAGTGTCAGTATTTACATTTTTATCCATTAATGGTTAGATTTAGCTCGTGATTTCCTTACACAGAAAACATTGTTTTGGCAAATCCTAAAATTTTAAGCATTTTTAAATGTAAAATTTATAAAAAATATCAAATTTATAGATAATATAAGATTTTGGGGTTTTCTATCTGTTATTACAGATTCTAGTCTTTTTAAAAAATGCTTACCATTACAATATGGGATGTTTCAGTCTTATAGTTTAGAATGCAAAAAGAAAATGTTTTTTTGTGTTAAAAATTTTGAATATATCAAGAATCTGTCTATTTATAATATCAACGTCTATTACAATTATAAAATTTAATTTCCAATATTATTTGTTTTCTCATTAGCTTTTCCTCCAAATTTTAAGAAATAAACTATCCGTAATATTTTATATCGGCAATATGAAAAACAGCCAAAAATAAATACACCATAAAGTTTTTTTTTCTTGATTTATTTAACGGGCTTATAGTAAGGTCGAATAGTTTTACGGTAATTATTTAATGTATAGTTCGCGGATTAACTTCCAGAAATACTGTCAAATTTCATGGGCAATATGAAACAACTAGAATAATTTTAACGAGATGGGTAATGTGCAGTAAATTATTTTTTTATACATAAATTTAAAGGTAAATTTAAATAAGCAGTGGAAATTTATTCTTGAATTCGTCAATTGTATGCAAATTATTTCAGGGATTTTATCAAGGGTATTTTCAGATGTAAAGTAACATAAAACTTTATATATACATTGACAATATATTAATAATATGATTTTTTATATATATACAAACAAATTTGAGAAGTCCTTAAAGAATTGTTTGTACGTATATTAAGAAGTAATGATATGATGAAACAGCAGAGAATAAGTTATATTGTTAATATACGAATTTCTTGTCGAATAATATTCTCATATAAATATATTAAATTATACAGAGTTTCATAATAAAAATATAAATGAAGAAATAAAACAAATAAAAAGGTTGTAATGACAAGAAACCCACATTAGAGCTAAATATATTAAGTATATAAAATATATGATTATAGCTATTTAGATCATAAATTATAATTTAAAATCGGCAGTAATTAATTTATTCGAAAAAATTAATAATCTATAAAAATTATATGAATGAATAGAGTATTATTTGAATTCTTCCAATTTTAATTTTGGTATTAAAATTTACATTATACCACCAACAGGATATATTACAAATGAAAATTATTCGTATTTTATTTTTAAAAAATAATTATTAGATGCATATAATTTTATTAAACATATGAGTAATTGGATGTTTGCGTTTATCACATACAAATTGAATAAAAATAAATCCTCTCTATTATTTATGAAATCCTAGCGGAGCTATTGTTGTGTAGTAGCTAATTCGTTAAAACATAATTGCAGGATTCGAAATATGAAAAATAAATAATAGTGTATTTTTCGGCTTTAATCATATTTAATATATTGCATTTTTATTCTTTAAGATTCATACCATCTATCTATGCTGTTTACTTTAAAAAATAATTTTTTTATTAAAATCGTTGGCTTATGAATTTGAAGAAAATGAACACAATTTAATTTTTCATATGCAAATTTCATTTAATAGCATTTTTATACAGTAAAAAACTTTTATTTTTCGAGATGTAAAATATATTCCATCAAATTGATATGTTGAGACATATTATTGAATACATTGCAAACATAATTATACAAATGTAATACGATTTAAAAATCCAATCAAATTCGTATATTAAAAATTTTAATGTTTAAAAAGCATAAATACTCTTTTAAAAAAGTAATTAGTACGTAAACGTTTTTTCATGGTGGTTTATCATATGTCTTTATCGTTTCTATTCAACATATATCTTTGAATAATTTTAATAGAACTTTCATAAAATGAATATTTGTATAATAGGATATTTTTTGAAAATGACATTGAATTTTGACACGAATCGAAGATATTCCATATTTAGAAATTATTCAATATCGTAATTTAACAAGTTTGATTTATTTTTGTATATATGCTATTAATTATCAGAAAAATATTTTATGGAAGCTTAAAAGTTGTTTTCGATACATTTAGTATATGTTTGTTTTTATATAATATTTTTTACGGTGTAAAAAATATATTTAATGTTTTTGTCTATAGAATCCATTGATACAGAATAAAACGCGTATTTTACGATCTCGTGTGCTTAAATATTTTTGAAAATTTATTAGATTACCTAAGAGTAAATAATATCTGCGCATAATTAATTTGTTGCAAAAAAAGTGTGATATATTCGATTTTTTTTACGTATATTTTCTAATTCGAAATCATTCTGCGTTGTAAATTCACAATTTAAGATATTTATTACAATATTAATTTCATAAAAATTGCTATGAAATCGATATAATACGCTTTATTATTGTTTATTTTAAATTCATCGGCATTTTTATTGCCTAAAAAACGCATCTTTGTATTGTTTGATCTGGTTGAGCTCGTAATGTATGCGCAATCAATTTATTCTGGTTTCATATACTGATTTGATATTCACAAATATAATCAGATAGATATATCTTTATTCAAAATCTGGATGGTTTATATTATTTTTAAACGGATAATTTATATCAGAGATATTTTTATTATATTAAGGTAAGCTATTATTAAAAAATCCTTTATTCCGTAGAGCTAATGTAGTAGTTTTTTTTTAAATTCTATTTGATAAAAAAAGAATAAAAAAATGGAAGTCGCAACCATATAATTTTGATATATTATAAACATATTGTTTTGGAAATAAGAAAAATCTATCTAAAAATGCTTACGGTGATTATATTGACCATAACAGCATTTTCCAAATCCATCCCCTAATCAACTTTTTGTATAATTACGCACAATAAGTAAGCGTTATGGTATTTATGTAATTCATATTATTACTATTTTGTGGTTATTGCTTAATTTGCTATTTTGGATATTTATTTATAGATAATAGTTTGTAAAACACTCTAATTGAAAGAAAAATACCCATCTGTATATATAAAAGCTAATGATGATTTAAGTGAATTTTCATTTTCTAAATGTATGCAAAACACGCTTATTGGATTCTTTATAAAAAGAAATGAAATCTAAGCACGAATTTATCAACGAATATTTGTCAAACATAGTTTTATTAAATAAAATTACAATTATATGGAGCTTTACTTTTTATTTTTTAACTTTGAAACTAGAGTTCGAACTATCATATATTTAACTATATTATATTTATACCTTGGGATTGAGAAAAACCCTTGAATTAATAGGTCTCATAAGAAGGAGGGTATTGAAGAAGACTTTGGAGAGGAGAAGATAGCCGAAAGTATAAATATGTTGTGTGTATAGAGAATCAAGCAGGCTTTACCTGTGAAAAAAAACTAAAATTACGACTATAAATTTAGTCCATAAATAAAAAATACTGATAATCGTCACTAATTTATTTATTTAATCAAATATTCGGATCATGGATTGTTATATAATACGAGTAAAACCCCCAATAGTGACATATACTTCTGTCATATTTAAATGTGATTTATAATTATCACTGCGATAATAGCAAAAAAGATTTACGATATAAAATACAGTACTGATATAAATAATTTTCATTAAAGGAGATATATTCCATTTTAACTATTCGATACACGAAATATTTAGAAAAAGGATAGTCTGGGATTTTATTTTTTCTTAAATATTTATAATGTGATATTTGGTAGAAATGCCCGATCGAATTTTGATTTTATATTCCTCAATTTAGGAAACTAAATTTTTTTATAATTTGTGATCAGAGTTTGAAACAGAACAGACCAATACACCATAAACATCTTGAATTTCTAATTGTTGTTTAATCAGATTCTTTAAATTATTGTTAAAGGTTTTATAAATTAACGTATAAATATTTTTAAAATAATATTGTGTTAATATTACACAAATGCGTAAAAACAAGCCCATTTCTTAAAATTAAAAAAAAACAGTTATGAACATATCATCTTTGTCTGAATAAAACCAAATAAAAATCTATTTATGTTTTGAAGAAATTATCTAAATAAAGAGAGAGCATGTCTTTGGTCAAATTTGGAGATTATAGCGTCGATTGATTATAATTTAATTAAAAGTTATTTTATGGTAAATGATAGACAAACAGGATTTACTCCATTTATGATTATAAGAGAAATGTTAGTATTCATGATATGAATTAGTTCATGATTATAAAATTTAGTGAAAATAGACTTCTTCATATAATTGGGCTACCTAAATCTTAATATTTATTCATGTTAGGAAAGATCGCATATCAAAAAATAAGAATGATGAAAGAACACAAAAATAGATAAGAGAAATCATAGACTGTAAAAAATATAAAAATATATATTCAATAAAATTCATACCCTTAACAGGACGTTATCTTATAAAATAGAGCACTATAGACTTGTGTTCTACACAAATAACCCCGTACATAATTGGTATAAACTAATAATATCACTAATAGTAGTAGCTAAATATAACAACCGGAGACATTGAATATCATTTATATGTATTTTTCATGATATTTAAAGATAAATTTTGTTTATTTTTGCAGGAATTACAATACACTGGGTTTATAATTTTACGAGATCCATAAAAATAAAAGTTATAAACTATATTTATCTACCTACGAGCAATATGTTTTCGTTCGAGCTTTATTTAATTGGCATTAATTTTTGACGTATTATTACAAAACACAAAATTAGACTTTAGAAATTATAATCTAATGATGTAGTATAAGATTGCTGCATAATATTTTTCTAATTCCTTTTTTTTTTAATTCTATATTTATTTTTTCTAAATTATGCGTAAATATTCTTATTTTAATATTTATTGCTTTAAATGAATATGTTTCTTTTCTTTTAAAATACTTTAATTCATTTGGTGTCAATGATGCATATTTTTTCTAATCCGTAAGTAAGTACCTCAAATGCTTCCCATGTATGTTAATTAATATCCCTTTTGTATATATTTTTTATGTGAAAAGACGTTGCGATATATCGTGGTGAAATAACAGAAATAGAACTTCAATTTCTATAATTTTTGGTCTAAATTCATCTCACGCTCAAAGAATGTTAGATTACCAAGTAGAAAAAATGCCTTCTAGCAACAATAAATCCAGCAAACAAAAAAACTAGGCTCACCTATATTCATTGAATGTTTTTGGCTTGAACACTACATTACTGTGTGGCTGAAACACTTGACTAGATTCAAAGACACAAGTGCACGTAATCAAACACATTATGTGTACAATATATTGCATACCCTCAAACATGGAACGATTGGCATCTATAAATGTAAATTGTAAGCTTTTTTAAATAAATACACGGGTTTTCTTGGATCTTGTGGATTGATGCTCATAATTCAAATAAAACAAACCAATAGTTGTGATAATAACAAAGCCACCACAATTTTACGGTATATTTTACAAGAATGGGTAACTGAAATCTATTCATCGCCGATATATAATAATAGAATTTTTCGCAATAGAATCTAATATATGAGATACATATACATATAACATCTAGGATAATTTTATGATTGTAAATTTACATATAAAACAATTATTTTGTTCATTTCTGAATAGAATTTTAAAAAACTTCGAGTGATAGCACTATAAGTTTTTTTGACAGCACAATTTTATTGGAAGATTCTAGCCGTTCATTTTTTTATTTACACGCATTTGTATATCATTCGTAAGGAAAATTTAATCATTTAAATTTAATTATTTTTCTTCTTAATTTAAAGTATAACGATATATTTCTTTAAGACATTGAAAAGACAAAAAAGCTAATTTTTTATTCTATGAAAATAAACTCTTTAAATACTATTATATATGAAGTTAATATGCATTGGCCTAATGTTTTTAATATATTTTATTTGCAAAAAAATTAAATGAAATACTTATTATAAAAATGTCAACCACCTCTTAATTTTATTTAGAAACCTTAATAAACATTTTTCATATTTTAATATTTATTACCTATGCTAAACTAAGATGTAATTTTGAATTTTGAATTGATTGATCAGTAAAAGGCACAAACACGCGAATAAACAAAAATTACCCAGTTTATAATATAAGATTACAATGACTCATTAAAAGACGTGATTATATGAATCCTCTTTTTTATATATTCGAAATTTAAAGTAAAGTACTTTATTATAGTAATTTAAAATAAATTTAATTGATTGGTAACAATATCCTTTCTATCGTAATGGTTATAGCATATAAAGTGGCCCTATGCCGTTACATTTAAAAAAGAAAAATAATTTATATATACAATTTTAAAAAGCGCAAGCTGAATTTATATCAATAAGACAATCATCAGAACTAGTTTTCTCGATAATGGAAGAATATAATAAGCTTCATATGTAAAATATTTATATATTTTTAAAATCACAATATCTATCATTACAAAATGGAGGAGAAAAGATAACATGAAATTAGTAATTATTTTATGATAAATATAATAAAAGTTTACTTTATTTTAGCTTAAAAGTAAGAAATATATACAGTTCACAACTCTGTTGGCTAACAAATCAACCTTATTATACAAACTTTACTGTAAATCCGCTATATTGCATTAATTTTTATAACAATAAAATAACGATAAATACATAATGTTTTTTAATCTTTATGTTTGATTCTTTTATGAAAATTCATATCAAATCTAACATGCCGACTAATTACATTAAGATAAATTTAAAAGGTATATTTTATAATTAGAGCATAATAAAACAAATCTAAGCTTCATGAATCGGATCTAGATCTAGAATATATTCGTTTGTGTGAATTTACTTACTTTTCGATCATTATTTTTATAAAGTTGAGCTATAAACTATCAATTTTCACTTCTACTGGAATTTTCTGCAATCTATTTTCATAGCATAATTGAATATATATATATAAACAAATAAGCAATTCAGAAAAAATTTCAGAATTATTTCAAGGTTTGTATTTTGACAAACTAAATTCACCTATTATTTAAAATTTTAAATTTGCACGCTATCATATAATTTCTTTGTCCTTTTCTCATTATTTAATGAGAATGTAATGTACTTTGGATTATTAAGGAATGATCTCTCATCATTTAATAACATGTGGTTTCTACAAATCCTTTTTGTGATGTTTTTATTTCTTGTTTACATTTTATAAATTGAAATTATATTATATTATTGTGGGGCTTCATATTCTATAATGTTGTCAAAGCATCTTTCTAGGGTATTTTTATATTTCATTGTCCTTCTTTTTTTCAGGAGGCGAAGAAAATAATCACTTCAAATTCTTTTTGTATTGATATTGGAATTAGAAGCCATGAACCATTTTTTGTTTAATTTTGTCAAATCGGGAAAAGGGGAATTGTAATATGAAGGGGCTTATGACTATGTTTACATCAATATTCGATAACCCTATTTTTATATACACTGTAAAACAATTTTTGACTATCTTATAAGCAAAATCTAAGTTAATGTATACATCTCTGTTTAGATTTCTATTTATTTTTATCTTTTAAAGCATTGCATATCTGGCACTAGTTTGATTTAACTGATGTATTCTTCAAAATACTTCCATATACCTCTTTAAATAATAATTATTTTTTATGGAAGATTGTTTTTCAAGTAGATAAAAATCGTTTTGATCGACTTTTATGAATCTGGTTAATTTGCTTATTTTTAATAAATAATTTTACTAATTTCGTTATATTTTTATTGAATTTAAATTAGAGCGAGGCAATATAATTTGAATTTGTAAATTAAATATTTTCAGCAGAATTCAAGGAACACTCAACTTAAACTGTTTCACTTTTCAGCTATTAATTATATAGGGTCCTTGGTATTTATTATAATATAAACAAGACTTTGTTAAGATTTATTCAGCTTTATCATAGTTCTTGATCAAACAAGACGTTATAGTACTTATTTACCGCATACATTATTTTACGTGATTCGTCGAAAGTTATGTTTACAATATATTACGATATCTTTTGTGCAGAAAAATACGATGGAATATAGGAGGAGAATTAAAATAGAATTTAAATATGATTAAACGATATGTAGATAAATATGAAAACTACATTATTTTTAATTAGATATTTCTATTCTTATAATATTAGAAACGAGTAAACTATAATGAGATGCTTTGTTAAGCGTTCAAATTTATGTGATTCCAAGATTTGAATTCCTTTTCCATGTTTTTTTACGTCTCATATATCGTTTTCAGTCGTATAAAAATCAATTTAAGTTTATTAAAAATATCCCAAAATATTAAGGTTTAAATAATTAGAAAGCATATTCGTAGGCTTTATAACACCTGTTATATCATAATAAAATATTTTTGGGCCTGTATTTTTCATGCAAATTTTTTTCACTTGTATTTGTAAAGCATATGAAAATTGTATTTTTTCTGCATATCTGTAATGAATTACAAGAATATTTGCCCATCAGCTATTGTACAATGAAAAATATACGAATGTTTTCTTAAAACCATATATTTCAAGTGAAAAAATTCGCTTTCATTATAGAATCGATGTCTAGACCAATCACATTGCTTCATAAATACATAATATTCCATCTCTCACGATTTATACTTTTTCCGTTATACTCATAAAGTCATCGTGCCAAATTTGTTTAAATTATATATAAAAATTTCTATATATTGCAATGGCGTAACATTAAATCCTAAAAGTCCTACATCAAGAGGGTTTCCAATGTCTATAGATAATATATCTGAATAGTAATAAGATTTACGATTTAAAATTCATTACAGGTCCAGTTGCTTTATTCTTTACGATTTTAATGGATGGTACTGAATTTGCTTTTAAAAAAAAACATTTTACAATCTTAATGACTTGATATATAGGTTTTTTGCTTTTAATAATTTGAAATGTGAAAAGACGCGGCAAACTATTGACACTAGTGTGTGTATTCAAAATATAAATGTTTTTTTTACAAATCAAATTAACTTTCTATGTTTTTTTTCCTATAAATAATGTATTTTAATGAACCTTTTATGTAATATTATCGCGCATAAGTACTTCTATGTTTAGGTGAATTTTTATTACTTCTTGGGTAGATTTCATGTAAATCCATTTATCTATACATTTTTTTCAATATATCAAATGATACTTTCACATCCAATCATTTATAGATAGAATCCAATTTCACTTTTGTTTTGCATGCTATAGTTTTTTATAGAGATTTATTGGCGTGATTATTTTTTTTAATATTAAATTTTCGCCTATTGTACAAGATTTAATTGATTCATTGAATTTGATGCTTTTCTTACACTGTATTACATCCATAAAAAATCTCCTATCTTGAAATTAAGATTAATTTCTTTGTAGAAACGAAAAGACACATTTTCCATGAACGGTAATTCCTCTCCAAATTGTAAAAAAAATTTTAACTGAAAATTCTAATTAGCCAAAATACCATCTAAATATTTCTAAACCTTAAATTCATCTTGAAAATGTTTTTCTTCCGTGTATTTTTTTGTAGTGGAAACTTGAATGTTATATAATTGCCGCAATTTTTATGTTCATTTTTGTTGCTATATATATTGGAATATAGCTGTATGGAAATTTTAAAGTTCTTCTTGAAAAAATTCATTGGATATCTGAAATTTCTATTTAGTAGCACATTTTTTAAATGTACTGTTTTCAAAATGGCGTTATTTAGTTCTAAAATGCTTGCGAGATATACAATAAACGGAAGACCTCTTTATTCTATACAATATGCCATATTCATTAAGATATTTTCTCACACGTCTGAAAATTTCCTTCAAATTATTTTTATATATATAGTATCATGTTATAACAGTGTATGTTCATCATATGTCATTATAATTCCATGCGCTGAATATCAATTTTTAAGCATAAAACCGCCGGCTGCGCTTGCATTAATAATTAGGGAAGAAAAACTAACTCAAAGTATATGGTTTTGACCGTATGGATATTATTATCCTCTTACGAATATTTTTTGAAGGATGTTGATAAAAAAGTGCCATTTATTCTATACTTTATAAAAAATATTATTTGATATGATATACACTATTTAAACGATTTATTACTAAATTTAAACAGAAGGCAATGATAATAAATATTCCGAAATCTTAGTTTGCCGCTTTTCATAGAATATTCTAATTATTCCGTATTAATACACGTAAATTAAGTAAATTCAAATTCAAAAAAATACGTTTTAATATTTTTCACATAAATATAAGCCCATGTATGCAACTGATATGATGCAGATAGATTTAAAAAAATATTATTATTAAAAGACTTCTTTTATATTGTCAGACTTTATAAACATAATTAAATTGTCTTTTTCAAGATTCATACTATTTTTTTTATAGTTTACACATCATTTACTTCAGAAAAACGATCTGTCATCCGATGAAATGAGAGAATTGAAATATATTTATACTAAAATATGTATTATTATTGATTTTGTTTCTGCTTTCATGAGTATAAATCAAAAAATATCGTATGAAACGATTTGTGTATTTTTTAATTTTTTAAATTTGAAAACCAAATATTCATTTTAAAATTACATTAATGATTATTATAAAATCATTACATCACACAATTTCACCATTAAAGATTCAGCATTCTTGAATTTTTTTTTAGGCTTATATGTTATTTTTTTATAAATATAATAAAACAAAGTCGTATTTAATTCCTATCTAGTAACGACTTTTTTAGTACAATCTGACCCAATGTCATTAGTGTCCGACAAAAAGGCGTTGATACTATTTGATTCTTTTAAAGAGTTTATAAAAATAATCGCGATTTTTAATAATATATCTATAGATCATATGAGCTGATTGTTAAAAATGCTTTAGTTGTTTGATTAGACTCTTTTGTATATTTTATAATATCTGGTTTTTGAAAATAAAGCTAAAATAGTTAAGGTAAAGTTATTTGTTGTTTTTTTGTTTAGATGGGATATATTTTTGTTGATAATATCTTGATTTCTTTAAAGAATATGATAAAAAGTCGTTTTAGAATATTATAAAGAAAGATTATAGAAGTGATTTTCGATCTTTATTGTTTTCGAAAATAATAATATTACCCACTGAAATTTACGTTTAAATAACCATATTGTGCCTCACATTATAGCACTGCTTTGAAACTTTGTTATTGCCTTAATAATGATATTTTTTATATTAATTATAAGGTTGAAAATAATTTATTGAAAATCATGTATTTGTTGTGCAATGGTTAATTAATCATGCTTGTAATTGATTTAAGGCATATTTTAAGAAGAAAAGAACTAATTAGATTAGAAAATAAATCTTCAAAAAAATGCGTTCATATTTTACCTAAAAACATGTGCATATAAAGTATTGTGATGTATACAGTTTAAATTTATGTATTGGGATTATTTGTCTCGTTTTTGTATAATTTATGGTTTTAAACACACATTTGAATATAATTATTCTTATATCTTGAAAAATATGCTCTTATACGAGTTCTTCGTGGGAATTCAATATTTTCATTTTTAAAACTCGTTTAAAAACATGCTTCCCGGTTGTTATTCTTAAAATAATATAATTCATGTTACCAAAAGACTATAAAAATTAATTATTTTAAAACTTGAATATAAAACATAATGATACTTTACTTTGACAAGATTTTGCATACCGTTTTTCTATAAGAATTATTGAATTATTGTTTAAATTATGGTAGATCTCAATGATGCTTATTAAAAAAAAATTGAGCAAAATTCTAGAGACAATCGTCCTATTATAACGAATTTAGTTTCATTTTTTTTTTCATTATGTCGTTCTTATAAATATTTTATAGGCATATTTTGTAATGTATTATTTGATACGTATTTTTATATGAATTAAGTTTATTCTTCAAATAAAATATATTACTAAAATACTATCAGGTCATTAGAAATCTTGCAACGCATTTTAGTGCTTCTTTTCACGCTTAACCCTGATCAGTATATGTCAACAGCTTATTTTCAGTAAAATGATATATGTTTTGTTTATGTGAAGTTTAAGAGCTTGCATCTATAGTTCTATTTCGTCTGGGATTTTAACACCTTGACATATTTTATATATAATTTTGAAGCTGACTCAATTAATTGAACATGTCATTATTTTTATTTTGATTTGTGAATATATTAACCAAATGGATCGGCAAGATTTAATTCTTCCTGATTTACATTTTCAATCTCACAACTTTATTTAGTTATCAAAGCTAATCATTAATGTTTTAATCAGTTAAAAATATTTAGTTTTATTTTTATAGACTAAAATCGCTCTTATTTGTTTAATTAAAAATTTCTCTTCTGGTATCTGCCTTTATTCCGCATGTTCAGACCTGCATTTCTCGTATACCGAATGCATAGAGCTTTTTTTTGGATTTATATATTCAAAGTGTCTTAATAAAAAAAAATAAGACATTTATCAATTTAATTGTTGCTTCATATATAATAGTGTCATGAAATTATGTTGAATCAGTTTGCCCAATGATCGATTGTTTTCATGCCTCTCTTACAATGTAGACGCTTTAATCTCTCACCGAAAAAAGATTTCAGTCTTTATAAAATACCAATTACATTCTTCACTTGGTAAATTATTATTGTCTTTTTTATGCTTTAAAATTCAAAGACATGAAATAGATCATGATTCAAGCATCGAAATGTTCTTGGCATAACAATTAATCTTTATTTTACCCAATAAACTTTCTTGATGATTTTTAACACCTTTCTTAACATTAAGATAGTATCGGCATATAATTACTTGTGTGATAGTTGATTTTTAAGAGATGTGTTGTAATTTCCCCTACTTTTTTAATTGTGATACTTCACAGCAACCTGTTTTTACTATTTTACGGCTGGTTTTTATGTTGCTGAATCATCCTTTCCAATTAATAATTTAATATTGTTTGGCCAAGATATAATTAATATATCTTTATATATAATCTTTGTAAATTACTAGGCTTGATGTTAAAGGAAGCATCTTAAAACTTCAAATATCATAACATCGAATTATAAATATTATGGTTTTTATTTTTACGCCTTTATTGTAATAAAAAATGATGTTGTATGTCTATAAATAGCTTTGAATCGATTTCTTGAATTTACTATGGTTTTACATGAAGTTCTTAGTCTTTTTAGAATGAATACTGCAATCTAAAAGTAAGCTTACACCCTTTTATTAGATTTTCATTTTATTATTACACCGAGAAATTGTTACACGGTTAGTCATCAGCCATGTTTTTACTTCAGCGCATTTAGTATTGTTAGTGGCTGGCACATTTTTTATTATTATGGGTCTACTGCATATGAAAAGTTTGTCATTTCAAACTTCATATGCTTAAATATTCAAAAGTTTTGTATATTGTTTTAAATCATCTATGAATAAAAGATGATTTTTTATACAGAATCTTCCTCATAACTACGCTAAACCTCGGGCTTGTATTTATTAAATTTTCTACAAAATAGATCCATATATGAAACGAAATAAATAGGATAAAGGCTGTCTCGTAGAAGTAATCCCATATTTTACATAGATTCATGATTTATAAATCAATAAATCTTTACGATATACTTATTCTATCAGTAATATTTAGAATAAAGTCATTGTTTATCCTGGCAGGTTTAGTTTATATTACATCAATATAGTTATTAAATTCTATCGAGTCAAATGTATTTATATACATCCTTAAATGTTGTATAAAGCATATTTTAATGTTCCTTATCTATCGTAAAATTACTAAGGGCCTGTTATTTTGTTCTTTGAGCCCGTCTTATTTTCCTAATTGCTTCTCTGTATTATTTCATTCTGTCTCCACCTCATATTAAAATATTGAAGCAACTTTTTTTGTACATAACATGTAAGAATTATAAATCAGCGTGATTGATCTAAATTCATTTCATATTTTGGTCTTTTATTTACGAATAGAATATTTTGTACCAGAATAAAGAACATTTATCATTTTTTTATTTTTAAAAGATTTTTGTGTTAAATTTGATATATATATATGGGTTTTTACATCATCGTTTTCTTTTAATAGAAGAATTAGGTATCTTATCTGGTAAAGTGGGATTTTAAATCGGCTATATTATGTTACAAAATTCGATTTCTGTTATACCAGATATTATTATACTCTTCAAAATGTACAAGCAGACAATAAAAATAAAAAACACCAAAATAATTAGCCGATATAATCTTATTCATAATTTTAAAAATTAAAGATTTATATGTTTTTGTTTCAACTATTTTATATGTATGTTATCGTATCCCTTTTTTTTTTGGAAAATATATTATTATTTTCTTTTCCCTCCAGATTGATATATACTGTGATATTTTTTAAAATTTCGCTGTTCAAATTCGGGATGATTGAACGCTATATATTTGTTCATAAGTTTTTTAAAGTTTATTACTCAATCACCGATATAACTAGAATAAATATTTATAAACACTCACAAGATTTAATAAGATTAGAAAAATTTATTGCAATTAAATATCCTATATTTATAAAGTTGTTAGTACATACTTGTTATCTAGACTTTTAACAAGCACAATTTTATATTATATACATCATAATATTCCTTTTAAATTTTTTTTGTTGAATCTTCCATATGTATATACAAAAGTTAACCGACAAACATATTGTTGAATTTAGAATATACTCAATAAATATATAGCATCCATCAACCATACGATATTATTTAATATATTAATGGTATTCTGCAAATAATTACCTTTGATAATTTTTTCTTGTACGTCAAGGAAGCATTTTGAATTTCATATCCGATACTTACATTCTAAATGGCTGTTAATAATATCAAATTGCGCATATATGCAGCTCTATGGTCTGAGTAAAATTCCATCAAATTTAAAACCGAGAAATCCAATGATATTTTATAAATAAACCATTTACTTTTTGATTTATTATGTTCATAATATTTGTTAGTGATATATCAATTTAAAAAAGATGGAAGGTCAATCTGTAATTTCTGATTTTCTTCTTCATCGATTTGTTTAGATTCTTTTAATTTAATTTCCTTATATATAAATCGTGTCGGCCAAAGCGGATATGTTTAGAAATTTTACATGTTCAATATCAATGATGCCAATATCTTTAATTATTTTACTTGTATGGGGAGAGGGTTTTAAATAACTTTTTCTAGGATGATTTGATAAATAGAAATTTTAATTCACAAATGTCACTAAATTAAGAAAGTGAATACTTCTAGCAATGGAAATCGTAATTTTACTATAAAATCAAATTTGAGTTCTAACACTATGCCAATTTTCTTGAACGTGAAATTTCTTGAAAATGTATCTTCTACAGTGGCATATTGGTCATCTCTATAAATAGATATTTTTTAAGAGCTCATTCGAGCTAAAATGATAACTAAAGATATGAAAAATAACTAATGCATTTTTCTTTAAGTTTTTTGTACTATATTTGATATATTCAGATAATCATTTGATGAAATATGTAGGATATAAATTTTTTTTTATTGCTACATTGACTGAAATTTTCGAGATATTATTTGATTCACATGCTGTATTATCGGAATTATTTTCCATGTCATTGTTAGAGAAATTTCATGCAGCATAACAATGATTTTCCATGAATTTAATTATGCATTTATATATTTTTAAGTTCGTCAAACATATGTGCTGCATATTAATATTTATTTGTACTTTATGCATAATATTTTGTATTTTTAACCATTTTCTATGATCATTTGGTATATTCTGCTCTTTTGATTGTATTTTACAAATTTAAAAAAATTCATAATGCGTTTTTATAAAGATCGTGTGATTTATAACCCCTAAGTTTATGATGATGACAAGCGGCAGCATGGTTTTCATATATTTTATACTATTTCATGTGAAAGAAGTGATGAAATCCCGTTTTTAATTTTTGTTATTACATCTATTAGAATTTCTTGTTAAATAAATTTAATTATATATACGTGGGTTTAAATAAATATACTTTTCAGATAAGAATGTATTTGTTATTTAGAAGCTTTATTTCACATTCTAATTATTTTGAGGCTACATTTTCTGCAAAAAAAAACATCTTTTTATTATCTAAAAATCGTATTAAGTTTTTCAACTCTTTATATAAGTTTAATCCGACATATAAGAATCTATAGAACTGGCTTTTAATATAAAAATATGCAAATCTTCTTAGAAAAACGCATATTATCAAAATGAAAATTTTTATAAGCTAGATGATTATATTAAACATTAAATGATGATAATTTGTTAAATTTTCAATGCTGTAAGAATGTGATTATCATTTACTGTGCATAAAGCGCATTAAGAATGGCAGTTTTGAAAATGATGAATGTTTTATATAGCATTATGATTTATAAAAATTTTAATAGATAAAATACAATTCAATTGTGGGATATCTAGAGATCTTTATATAACATGAATAAATTATAAAATCATGGCTGGTAATTCGAGAAGGATACGAAGCGAGATGGTGAACATAAAAATGGTTAACAAATAAAATACGTATTTTTTATTAAACTGTAATATAAAATAAAAAGAAACATTTATTATCTTTTGAATTCAAAGAAATAGAAAAAATGTATTTTTATATCGATTTGTGTCTATACTTAAATGTAATACATGAATATAACATATTTTGTATGGTCATACCAAAAGATATTAAGTCAAAACATTCGTGCGAGAATAATTTAATAGAATGATATCTGTGTTTCGCTTAATGTGGTATATTTATGACAAAACAGTAGTATAACAGTCATTAAAGCTATGTAAACTCATTAAAATTTTAAGTGCGATATTATAATAGAATTATTTTAGTGATATGTGCTCATATTTTATAATCAATGACTCATTTATGCGTTTTACATGCCAAATTTTGGTATATATGAAAAAATGCATATTATTCATATTAAAATACATTTTCAATATTACAAGAATGTTTTTCTTGCAATTATCGGTCTATGCAAGAAATAAATATAAACTAACAAAATATTTTGCAATAACACAATCACGCCATTAGATTTTTTTATTCTAGAAGATTGCGAAATTACTATTTCGACATCTATGCTTATAAAGAAAGACAGATCGATTTAAAAAAAATATAACAATTTATTTTCTCACACAAAAAGTAACTTTTTGCCTTAATCAAATTTCGAGCCCAAAATAATATCTTAATGCGCAATAATTAACAAAAAAATTTGCAGATGATTATTTTTAACATCTTTGGTAACTAAAAATATTACTGATCTACAACTAATTGTCATAATTACTATATCTTTGTTGTAAATATTTAAAAAAAACCTTTATTCCGAAAACAATGTTTAAATTTGTATCATTTTATCTATTTAAAATTAAATTATATCTTGTGTGGGGATATTGATTTTATTTGTATTTATACGTTTTTAAATTTAATTTTATGCTCATTTTTTATTCTATGGGAATATTTAATCATATTTACGAGTAATTTTGAATTATCATTAGCTATGTTTATTTTTACTTTGCAGGTGTTATAAAGCCTGTACTAACTTTCAGCAATTAAAATATTAGATATGCAAAAAGTACAGCTTATTATAAATATCTACAAGTAAATTTTCTATACTAGACATCTTAGAAGAAGTGAAATATTTTTCTAAGATTAAATATCAATTTTACATATTATTGAACGTGAAAAGGCTAATTATTGCATTTAGTTGGCAGATATTTCAATAAAACTTTAGTTCAGATTTCAAAATTTCCATAAATATTGCAGAAAATGTGCCGCAAAAAATTTAACATAATCTAAACCCCCATTTTGCAAATGATAGATATTGATTTGCAGGACAATTGTAAGAGTTTAAGATCATATATATTATCGGTTTTTATACTAAGAATTCAATATTAAAATGTTTTTTTAGGTTTTATTTAATGATCTATCGTTTTTTATGTGAGATTATATTAATATTAAATCTCAAGATCATTGATCTGTACTGTTTATAATTTTTTTATTCTTTTAAAAACAATCAAAAATAAATTTTAGTTAGTCAATGGTCTATTTTGTGTGTTTTTTCGTAGTCTTTGCGTTATATGTATGCATATAAATTTGTGCCAAGAAAGAACAAGAAATTCTATATTTTATATGCAAATATAAGATTGGCCTATAATTAAATATTTATTCTTTCTATTAACTTTTTACACTGAAGAAAAATTTTTAATAGCCTCTGTAATTTTAAATTTCTAGTTTTATTGTATTATATGTTTTCGTAGATATTAATGTGCTAATTTTGCATACTAGAGCTTTGAGAAATTGTTGACCGATCAGAACTCTGCCGTTATTTCATGTTATAAAACATCGAAAAAAAAATCTTAACAAAAATTTAATTATATAATCTTACAGCAAGCACAACAGTACAAAATGGTGCAAATTTTACAGTTAACGTTACAGATGGTACCTTCTGGCTGTTTCGTTGTGTGATTAAATGTTACAATGAAAAAGATTTTTTCTGTAGATGCAAAAATAAGAAGACTTTTATATTATTATCTATTAAGATTACATAGTACAGATGTACAAAATTTATCTTTCAGGTCTCTCCAAAATCTCTTTGTATTATAATGATATGAAAAATATATATAATACAGAGAATAAATTAGTTTCTACGGTTTTTTATAGTAAGTCTATATATTCTACTGCATTTTTAGTTTTTAAAAAAAAACAGACGAAGAGGGTTATTTTAAGCAATAAAACATCAATTAAACTGTTTTTAAAAGCAGAAAATTTTTAATCGGTTTGGAAAAAACGCCGAAATTACTTTTTGAACTTTCGTTATTAAAACAATATATATTTTTACCTTTATCTTCATACATAAATATGTTTCATTTTTGTAAAATTCATGTTTACTCGTAAAATTGTTAATTATAGATAAAAATATAGAGTTTACATATATTTTTTGACAAGCAAGTTTATAAAAACATATAAAATGCAGAAGGTAAATTTTTCGTGTAAATTATCGATTATTGCATTTTGTAACAGTATATTTTATGATATTTCGATAGAATTTGTTGCTTTGTTAATTTTAAAGATATATAAAAATATCTTAAGGCCGGAATTAGCAAAAACATTATTTAGTCAACAATATTAAAGATTACATTCCGAAGAATAAATTTTATAACGAATATAAATTTACAAAATTATATATTTAGAAAAAACACAGTAGGTTGTTGCTAATACTAGCGATTAAAATTACCAGTTTTATAAAAAAATCCCGATTCAATCATATTATTACAAACTAGTGCGGGTGATTAGATCAATATATGCTTTAAATAGACACATATTTTATGAAGTGACCCATTCATTGTCGACTCAAACTTTGTGTGAATTACCTTTACATAGATCATAATATGGGCTAAAAAAACTAATAAAAACATATAATTTATACATCTTTTTTCTTTTTTACGCATTGAAAAATTGAATTTATGTTATATTATACTTGCAATACTTTTAAAAAAATAAAATTCATTTGGCTTTGGCATGATATTGATGTTACGGTTAAAGCAAAACTTACTATGAAATAACAAATATTTCTATATTGCCCATATATATATCGTCTAAAGGTTTTGCTTATGTAAATCGAGTTTATTTCGCTGTTTCTTATTTTACGATAAAAAATAATTCACATTGATTTGTACATTAAATATACGACAAAAAAAATATTCATGATAATTAATATATAGTAATTTTATTTAGAAAAAGTATTATATGAATAAAACTTTGATCTTTTTCATTTTGCAGCGTGTAATTATCAAATTTACTGTTTTACACATTAAAGACTACAAATAGATCCATAGAATCTTGATACAACATAGATGCACACTTTTATTAAAGTAACGGTATAGACTTGCCCTATATATAATAAATATGGTAAAGTAATTTATGTTTTATATCGTTTAAATAAATAATATTCAAGGGAAACTACATATAATAGACATGTAAATTAATGATAAAATTAAAATTCGTTTCATAAAAAGAAAGGTAACACGGCCAAAAAATAGTTAATTGCTACGAATATATTGTATTTACTACACGTAATTTATTTTATTACGAACAAAAATCATATGAGCTTAAATTAAAATATTTTATAATGAATTAAATGAATAATGTAGATTAATATTGTTAGAATCTAAATAATAATGTTTTATTATACCAAACACATCTTAGAAGAAAAAATGTGAACTCGATTTGTTGTTTATATCCTGCTAAATGTCTACAAACGATATTATGCATATTAATAGTAACATCAAAAATCTGTATGGCACATTAAATTTTTTACATTATATTTATTTATATCAATATATTTAGGCATTTTATTATGATAATTCTTTAAGAAATTATAATCATCACAAAATGTAAATCAGTCGCATGGGATAAATCGTAAATTAAAATTTCATTATAGTAAATATATAAATAAAACCTTTTAAAACACGAATTTCATTTCTAATTTATATAGAGAAAATGCACACACAGCCTAGAAGCATACTCGTTCAATTATATTTTTGTCTTCTTTAGCTGTTAGAATATACTTTAAACCTTATAATATAAAATACGCACTATTTACAATACTTCTAGACTATAAATATATCTTATTATAAAGTACTATCTAGTATCAAATATACTTGAAATCTATCTGACAAAAAAATTTTTTTTTTATCTTATATCATGGCTAAGTATATTTAAAAGAGTTTATGCTATGTTTGATCTTCATATTATTTATTTTAATATTTTTGTGAAATTTAGGAATCCAACATGTATTCCAATTTTTTATAAAAATTATTTAATCAATGCAAGAACAACACCAAATTTTTCTATTCATGTGAATTACTAATAAAAAAACGAACTAAATAACTATATTTTTAACTTTTCATCTATATAATTAAATTTTTGGTTAGATAAAATCGCTTAAAGACTCATAAATTTTCTCTTAGATGTGGGGTTTCTAGATTAATACAGATATGTAAATATATGACTGTATTTTTCACAGTGTGATTTTAAACAAAAAAATTTATTGGCAAAAATTGAACGAATCGATTATCTTAAAATTTTTGTGTAAGATATCTGTGTTTATAGGCAAATATAAAGGAGACAATTCAAGATTTAAAAAACCATTCATTCACTGTCATAACATACATTTACATTTAGACTTAGATTTTTATAAAACATTTTTAGATTTTAATCACCAAACCACCCTTAAATATTATTCATATAAGATATAGAAACAGGCTTTGATACCAAAAAGAAAATTTTTACCGTATAGTTGTTACTAATTACGGCTCATGAGGCTAATTAGGAATGTAAACAATATAAAATTCCCGTATAAATGGGTATTTCAATGCATACAAATCCCAAGATAGCAATAGATTACATAGAAATATATGTTTAAACAATTTATTATACTTATCAGAAAAGTTGCAATTTTGCTATGTCAAAAAATTTATTCATTTATAAATTTTTGCATTGATTTCTATTAAAACCTATGTCTTAAAGATATTCAGTTAAAAATGAAAATTGCAATATCATCAGAAATAAGAAAAAAGTAAATTCATACCAAAAGATTTCATAGAAAATCCACTCTAGCTCTACTAAACATAAAAATAAGAAAAAGTGCAGGTTGAAAAACTTTAGTTTATAAGGGTAAACAAATGCTTTGTCAATTTCAAATTTTTATGGGTACGGATTACGCATAATAATTAAAATTTTTGTTTTTAATTTATATAAACAAATTTTTTACTAGAAACCACAAAAAAAGTGATTGTTAGAAAGTATTATAGAAAACTAAAAATATTAGAGCGATTATAGACAATCAAGAAAATTTGCTAGTGATATGTACAATATTGCATAATAAAATAGATTTTAATTAGAATCATCGCTAAAAGATAAATCAGTTGGTTATAAAACCGACATAACAATAATATGATTGAACATGGCGTAAAATTAATATATATTGTTAGAACATGTGAATCGAAGAGAACAACGGTGGATTTAACGCAAAAGCAATATATAGTCATAAAAAAGCTTTTATATATTTCATTGGAATTTTATGTAGCTAAAAGTGAATAAACTGACAATGAATAGAATTTGACGTGCTTGATAGAAAACAAATTGTGCAAGTATATCATCGAGACAATGCAATGATATTTTTACTCTAATATAAAATGTCGAAATTGGTTTTTTTTTCATTTATGTATTAAATTAATAAGTACTATCGCTTAGAATTCATAAAAATACTACTATTTATAATTACAAACATAGGTCGTATCCCTAAATGAATGATATAAAATTTACACAGATTCGTAAACTTAGATATTTCAGGGCTTGAATCTAACAAACAAGAGTTTATTGTGTAAAATAAATATTACAACACTATGTCAAAAATCCACACGTGCATATGAATAGAAACGCTTCAATACATGAATTTAATAAGTGGCTATATATGAAAATTAAAGACTTTCTAAAATGGTAGGTACTGTTTATCTAGGTTAAAACATGTTATAGTTAACCTAGGATTTCGCGCTGTAAATACTACTTATCAATGTTGAGAACTTGGCATGCAATTGTAAAACTACGGTGGTATATATTAATATAAAAATAAACAGGGAAGAAGTGAAACTATTGACATCATGAAAGCAATAAAATACTTTGTCTAAAAATTAAGATACATGGAAACTCCGTACAATAAATAATTTCAAACAAATTAGCGATAACCTAATCAATAACTCACAAATAAAAACATAACTAAAATTTTCCATTTTGTATCTAATAACGTATTTAATGATAAAAAGAACTTGGTCACTTTAAACGAAAAATCTAGAAAGTTGCTCTTCTAAAATCTGATAAGACATTAAAATAAAAATCGAGACAAATTTACCCAGTATTTTACATTAGGGGCATAAGGTTAATCTGTATCATATAAGGTATCTAAAGAGAACACCAGATCACGAAAAAGATATAGACATAAGTATAAAACTTTGATGCTGAAATCCTTGCAATTTAAACGTTGATTGAAATAAATAAGGTAAAAAATAAGAATATTAAGATGAAGCGGTATCAAATAGTAAAACTTCCCAGTGAGCACATAAAATCAAGCAAGTCGACTCTGAGAACAGAATCTATAAATACAAATAGAAATTTGAAAAAAAGTAAAATTAATGGTGATACTAACAGTTTTACAAAGTAAAAAATGTGAAATTGCAGATTGACTTTTATTAAATTATAAATTATTTACAACCTTTGTAAATAATAAAAAGCACGATTTTTCAGCTATTAAAATAGGTTGATGAAATATAAATTATATGAACAGCAAAGAATTGCATTTATTAATTAGATAAGATACTAATAATAAATTAGAATTACATATATGAGCAATCTAAGTACAGTAAAATAATATTATGTAGATAATTTTAAAGCCAAAATTTGTAATCATTTTTTTGAAAAATATATAAATTTTGCATATTTGACATGCTTATTCCTTGCTTTTTTCCTTTTCGTTTAAAACAATCATTCTTAACCTTGCTATTTAGTTTCTTATTTATAAATATATCATTTAATGTGTATTATAAGATCTTTCAGCATTTTAAAAAACTTAATTATAATTTAATAGATTAAAAAAACAATTTTTTGATATATTTTCAATTTTTCGTATTATGGTTAACCATTGTTGTTTTATTGTACGTATACGTTCTATGAATAATTTTTTTATAAAAAAGAAATTCCAAGCATTAGTTTAATCATGAATTTTTTTAAATAAGAAATATATTTTTTGATTATTTAACATTCGTGTTTATACGAAATTTCTTTATTGATTGATAATTATTAATTTTCTCATATATATAGCAAGATTTTCTTTCTATAAAAATAAATGCATTCATAAACTTTCTACATTTGTAAATAATTCAATAATATATGACCCATAAATATTGATTGCTACTTTTCCATTTTAATATAATATTATATAGATAATCCTAAGCAATACAATCAGTTTAATATATTATTATGATTTTTTCAAAGATATAAATTCATAGAAATCATTTTAACTGTTTTCTCTTGTCGAGCTGAAATCTGATGCCTCATAAAATCAGACGTTTATCTCCTTTATAACTAACGGCGAAAGGTACTATATTTTAGAAAAATCATAGTATTCTATTTAACCAAGTCTTCAAGAAGCATAAAACACCGTGTAAAAATCTATTACAATTTATAGTAGTGTGTTGCTTAATAGACGGTGTGTAAAATTTATATATAATTTCATCGCACCGATCATACTAAAAGATTAAATATAGTTCTTTGGTTTCATTTTATATATCATTTATGTTTTCTGTTGATATAAAACACAAATATATCATTATAAAGTATATATTTTTGTGCCTTTTATTATTGATAATTTATCTAGTCAAAGCTTATTCCGGATGGATTCTATCCTCCTGTGTGTAAAATTGATAGATGTAATTTGTTTACTACCGTAAATTAGATTTGATGAAATTATTTTAACCGACTCACATATAATTTTTTAGTTGAAAACAATTGCATGTTGTGGTTTTACTCAAATTTATAATAATTCAAAAAAAAAAGAATTAGCGGAAAATGTGGAAATGTAGAAATAAAAAGGCATGATTTACTCTTAGAAATAATTAAATTGGATTTAAGAAAAAAAATATACTAAAACAGTTAATAAACAATCACGATGACAAATTTTATCGGTTTTTTGTAGTACCATATAGAAGCATAAATATTACAAAAGCGGCCATTTTTACAAGATTTGGTAAACCGCTTATAAAAAAAGATGTAAGATTACGTAAAACTCTTTATTCCGAAAGAAGAAAAATATTATAATTACTCACAGTTAATACATATTATAGTCAAGATATAAACTTATTAATTTATTATAAACGTTAAATCATTGATTGTCGATATAATTTCTAATTTTAGAAAGTTTTAGATTAATTTTTCTTCGGCAAAGGTTACAAAAATTTATAAAATATTGTACATGTTTTAGTGTGCCCTAATGCATTTCTAATGATTTCACTATGGAGTAAAAATAGTAAAAAGTAGATTTTTTGTTTTTCTAAAGCGTTTCACCTGGAAATATTTTATCTTTTATGTGATAAATTCGATGTGGAATTCTAAATTTAAATATACACTATAAAATTACATAAATAAATATAGCTGTGTATCTTATCACATTATATAAATAACCTATCGAATAATTTGTGCGAATCATTTTACCTAGTTCATGTTAATAATAATCTAACTTATTTGTACATATGATATGTCAAAAAACTCAACCGAAATTGCACAAAATGCTGGCTTATTGTTTTTTCTATTTATTATAACTTATATAAATACTTATTAATGCATCACGTTGACAATTTTTGGACAACTACTTCTTATGTTGAAAAACAGTCAAAATAGTTTCGAAAATATCTTAGAATATAAATTTGACATATATTCGAGTAACCTAGCAAAATTATTATCCTGCGCAAGAAAAATTCAATGACAGAGGTAAAAATTAAGCAAATTCATCTTATTGTAATTAAAAATTTAGTTTCTGAAAGAAATCTTGTTCATGCTACATTAATAAGATTAAGAATTTATAAATTAAATATAGTATTAGAGAGCAAAAAGCCACATAATTTAGATTTTCTCTCATTATGTTATATTCATTTTAATTTCCAATGAGGCAGAGTAATCGAGGGTAATTTCTGTATTTTGTTTTATAGATCTACTAAGTTTCAAAAAAAAAAATTCTAAAATTTTGAACAAATATAAACATATGAACAGAAATACATTATAATTATGGACGAAAACGATGTTTCTGCACATTTTTTTAACTAGGTATTTATATTTTTAATTATGTAAAAGCATCGGATTATATTTATGTTTGTAAAATACTACTTTTCGCTGATTTTTTATATTTTATATCCATAAAAAATATACCAACTGTTTATAACGAATTTTAATATGTAAAGACTTACGATAGCATAAAATACAGTAAATTTCAATATTAAAAAAAATTGGAATAGATTTTGCAATGACACATAGTAAGTGATAAAACATAAATTTGACTTATATTATAGCGTAGAATATTTTCATGAATCGGATTTTAACATTATCGAATTTAATGAATGAAATATTTATATAAGAATATTACTCAAATGTTTAAATAAAATGCTCGGGTAATATAGTTTTTTCTTGTCGAAATATTTTTACAATGATTAAGTACATTTTTTTTTATCGATTAAAGTTTTTTAGTATTTAATTGCAAGTTTTATATGAACTGAGTATGCCTAAAAATGTTATAAATTGGGTTGAAAATAAATTAAAAGACATGAATGACCAATCTATCAAAAATTAGCATTTCTGTATTTTAAAGCTGTTAAAAACCACACATCGATAATTATTACATCTTTTGGCAAAAAAAACCAATACAAAGCATATTTAGACCATGTCTAAAGATAGACACCAAAAAACATTAACGCCTTAACACAGTATTAAAAATATAGGTTTGAATATTAGAATTATATATATAACTTCAATTGCTCTTTATATTATTTATATTAACACCTTTTTCATAGTAAATTCACTTTAATGGCACATAAACGAAAATATATATAATTTAATTAATGATTAAAAAATAATAAAAAAACACAACATTAACATATATAAAATATAAATTCCGGCAAGAAGTAAGCCACTTAATATATTTTTATCATAAGAATTAATAATTACAATATTATTACAATAATAGTACAAAGCTTCAAATATATATGAACAATTCAATGAGGATAAAATTTCGATATTAAATTTTTCTTTTTATATCATAATATATAAATTTTGTATATATTACACAGGGGATATTATAGCTGTGTTTTCAGAACTATATTGTGGTGTTAATATCAAACATAGCTATTTTTTTATATTTAATTATCTCTAAAAAACATGATTAAAAATACTTTTTACGATATCTGCAACAAAATTTCATTTTTTTATATTGAAACAGCAATCGATTACATTTATCAAAAAAGCTTTTCGATTTTGACATATCATAAAATATAATTTTTGCACGTAAAAAATACAGTTTTTTCAAAATGTTAAAAATGCAATCATTATTCAGATTTGCCCTGCTATTTACTAATACAAAATTTACAAATATCTTCACATAAAACAATTATCCAAAAAAAGACAGCTTTTTTTGTTTTATTGTGATAAAAAAGGTATGAATATGACTTTAGTAAACAATTATATAAATAGCATATAGCAGCCATTATACAACTATATTTAATAAGTTAAGAAGGTTTCTGCCAGCTAATATCTACAAAAAACTTATTTCAAAATAAAAACATAGTATAGATTCATTAAACAAACATAATAAATTTCAAATTAATATTTATCTAAAATTATTTGTTTTTAATGTATAATCTTACACAGAAAAAAATAGAAAATTACTAAAAATTATATGAACCTGGAGAATTCTATTTCGCATGTATAGCCTAGGTTATCTTTTGCTATAATTACTTATAAAATTGATTAAGCTGACTATTAAACAGAAAACAATTTATATATTCCGGTGTTTATTTTCATTTATAAATGCAGGAAAATTAACAAATTTGTGAATTCGAACCGAAAAAGCGAATTTTATCCTAAATATCATATTTTTATGTCCTTGTAATAAAGCTACGTATGAAAAGCTAAAAAAGTCACCTAATTTTTTTTCGCATAAACTTAATAATAATACGTATTAAATTTATTGCATATGAATAAAATGATCGCAGTAAAAGTACAAGTGAAAATTTTAATTTGACTATACACTTTTTTTTCGCGATATTTATGTAAAATCTTGGTATAATGAATAACTTTATTATTCAAAACGTATCAATACAATTTTTTTGCTATGACAATAGACAATGTACATGTAACACAACATTTTTACGTTATTTTTAATTTTATAAATCATATTTTTTTTTCACCGTAAGTATCACTTTTTTTGTAATTAAGAAATTAATGCTTTTTTCATGCTGCTCTACATTCAAAGTAATATACAATAACATATTTTCATACTTATTCAAATTAGCTTTGTGTCTTTAATGTAAAAAAAAATGATTTGTTAGGATATAAGTCGTTTCCTTATATAGAATACTCTCAATTTGATTTTAGTATATAATAAAAAAAAATTATAGTTTCTATTGAGTAAAGATAGTAAAAGCCATAATTGAGGCATTTTTGTAAAATTTTTATTATATAATTCAATTTTTTCGCAGCAAAAAGTATATTTTTTTCATAACTAAAAACGATGAAGTGATTTAGTACAATTAAATTTTTGACAAATCAAAAAATACTAACTACATAATGATAATCAATAAAATAATACCAGTATAGAAATATTTTCTACTGTCTCATAATATAGGCATCTAATTTTTTTAGTTTCCTATCTTTGCTGCAAAGATTAATATATTTTTCTTTAAAAAGTTGTTAAAAGTGTAGATAAAATTATAAGGAAGTAGTTTTATATGTAAAGCCTTATATTATGCCCTAGATTTATTTGTTTCACTGGTATTTGTATAAAAAATGGCATTTCAACTAATATAAAACTTTATATTTAATACAATGTAATTAATAAAAACTATATAAATCTAAATGTCGATCAGCATAATTTAATATAAGCTTAATGTACGAGTTTTTTGAGTAAATATTTTTTCGTAATCGAACATACATCGATTAATATAAGAACTCTAAAAAAAGCCATATACCATGATATATCAACAATTATTCATATTAGAAATAACAAAATAGCTTTTAAAAATTGCCTAAAGCACAAGATATTGCAGATAAAAATTTAACAAAGAGTTTACGAAAATATGGAATAGATGTAAGAATATCTAAAGCACAATTTTTATTGTTCTTCGAACAAATGGTATTATGTGAAAACTAAAAAAATTATGTAATCATAAATAACTAGTGAAAACATAAAAATTACTTGTATTAGCATTTATCCTTTTCGTTACGTTTGGATAGAAATATTATGGTTCTTTTTTATTCATTTTATGTTCATTCGGCAAAAGAAATTTTAAATGTTCAAACTTTGATTAAAAAAATACAGCTGTATAACATCACACACATAAATAAAAAAAGTGGTTTTTGGTGAAATACTCTTAAATAATAATACCAGAAGGAAAGTATATATAATTTCGAAAAATGATTATTGGGTAAAGGTTAATTAGATAAGTTATGGTTCTTTTTAATTTTATTTTTTTCTAGATAGCTTTAGAAAATTTTAGTTTATATATATGAAGACACTAAAATTTCCATACTAGATATGCGGTATATTATGTTTTAGTAACCTTTTAAGGTTATTTTAATTTTATTTTGCTTATTCTAGTTTCTAACGTTATTTGATAATTTTATATCGTTATCAATAATACTCGCATTAACCCTAAGTCATGAAAAGCATATATCAAAGAAAACTATAATCACCGAATATTTTTATAATAAAAGCTTTATATTTACACATATATTTATATAAAGGTATTAGTTTCTGCTTGTTATCACATATAAAATTGAATTTATCATCAAGATAATTTCTTAGAAGCGCCGTCGCTTTGTGTTTTCAGATAGACATTTATATTTTCAGTAAATGATTTTGGGATATATAGTGGTAACCGACTGGAAATACCTTGTTAAAAAGAGAAATCGGTTCGCTGTACTTTAAATGGAGGCATAAATAATTTATGGCAATAAGTAAAAAAGAAAGAAACTATTTTTTTTTATGCTGTACACGTTTTACTGCGGCAATTCATAAGTACTGAGAAAAGCCGTTCATTCTTTAATGTAATATAATGTTTTTGTGTGTTTTAAATATAAAACTATTTTATCTATTAATTTATAGACACATAACATAACAACAACCTATGAGGGGCCTCTAGTTTTATTCCTGTAATTATAATACTTGAGAATATTTGTGATCAGAATTTATTTAAAATCCAGATCAAAGCGGATTTAATTTTTTATTGATCTATAAGATGTGGCATTAATTTAAATATACATTCATATGAAGTAATTTTAATGGTTTCGAGTAATTTATATTGTTTATAAGTCAGTTAACAAAAAATAATGAAAAGGTATTGATATTAATACAGCACAAATTAAAATGTTCATTGGAGACAATAATTATAGGCACGTGGCAGAAATATTGTGCTATGTAGTATTAAAAATTTTAGTTACGAATCAAAGGAAATTTTGGAAATACTTCAGATATGCATGATATCTAAATAAAATATAGATGTGCTAATTTGATTTTTAGCTTTTTAATGTTGTCCAAGCAAAACTTTAGATTGATCTATAGACTGACTTGGCATATAAGTCTTTAAACCACTTTATCTTTTCGAAATTCTTCCATGCTTATTCTTATCTTTTAGCCAAGTGTCTTCCTATATTTTATTGTCTGTGCGTATACTTCTACTTAGTTGGTATTGGCAAAACATAAATAGTTGGGCGTTATGAAATAATATTTATGTGGATAAAACGTTTGTCTATTCATAGGAATTTAGACAAGCGTTAAATTAGGGAATATTTAGAGGCTGCCAATTGCGCAACATAAAATAAAAATTGATATTTATTAAACTATAAATTAGAAAACTTACCAAGAAATTTAAGAAGTAAATTATTAAGGACAAATTAATGAAAAAACTTCTAAATACTATAACTTAAGAAAGCATAGTATTTATGCTGTTAAATGAATAAAGGGATTGAGTTATATCTAAAACAATAAATATTTATAGATTAATATATTCTACAATCTAATAGCTACAAGCAAATGAATCAATATGATCAAAATGCTTGCAATAAGCTTACAATATGTATAATAATAATATCACAATGATCATATAAATACATTGTGACACACTCAGTCATCAACAACTATCTTAGACATCGGTGGAAACCCAAAAAAACATAATTACATCAATTTAAAACGATTCGTAAACACCACACCTTTTTTTTAATAATGTGACCATATGATACTACTTCTAAGTAGGTCTTTAACAAATGGTTCATTTGGAAATGGCTGGTTTAAGATTTATAAAGGCTTGTGTCATTTCTCTAATCCAACAAAATTTGGATTGGTTTGATGCATATTACATAATCATGGCTATTTAAAAATGAAAAAAAATTTATCAAAACATAAATGGAAAGATAGTTTTTTAAACTATTAAAATTTTAAAAAACTTGAAAAAACAAAGAAAGTTAAAGTTTTTTTAATAAAATTTGCACATGTCAATAATCTAGACTTTTGTTATGTAGTATGATCGAATTGATTCCTTTTTAGAAATTATTTAAATCTCTGGAATAAGGTTTAATCAAAATTATATACTTTATTTACTAAAAATTATATGCCATTATTAAAAAAATTATTATAATGATGAGATATTATATAGAACACTATTATCCAAGAAATCTCTTGGATATAATCTTCAGCCATAAAATTAATTTTCCGATCACAAAAATTATATAATTGGCGTAAAAAAATTTCAATTTTTGTATCGTATAATTTTCATCTAAAAACCGTAGAAATAAGTATTATTTCCTGTTATATTATCTTTATTCAAGTTTTTTAATAATTTAATCTCTTAATTTCATGTTATAAAATCTGTGAAATATTTTACTTTTAATTAAGACTAAATCCCATTTTTAGACAGAAAAAAAAAGACTAAATTATATTTTTTATTATGTCAAAGCATCCCAATGAAATTATATCAATCTTAAAATTTTTTACCCCATATTATTTATAAATTACATAAAGGACAGATATAATATTATAAAAAAAATTATCACAATATTAGAAGGAGCTGATATGGTCGAGTGTTTAGCAAGGCTGCTTTTTATGAATAGTCGAAGTTTCAACTTCGACCCACCCCAATTTATCAGATGAATTTCTCAAAATCAATGCCTAAAGGGGACGGCCAGTGATAAACCAAAAGCAAACCAAAAGGCATCGAGATGATATAAGAAATAGACGGTTTCTGTGTAAGCCGCTCGAAAATCACCTGTATAGAAAAGGATCCTACACCTACAGCAAGGATACAGCTAAGTGTATTTGTAGCTTGTATACTTTAGCGATGAACAGTAAACATAATCAATTTCCTCTAAAAATTGACTCTCGCCTATGAGAAAGGTATAATAAACAGAATGTACAGGTGACAAGAAGTGCTGGAGGAATCCCATGGAGAGATGCAGCAGTTAAGCAAGGCTTCTAGAAGTATGAAGCGAACTTCCGTATAAAACATAAAAATAGCATAAATAAATAAGTGATAATTTGACTCGAATTAAAAACGAATATAATGGGAATAACAAAAATATACATGCTTCTATATTCAAATGCAATGTGTTGCCTATATTTTACTTATTTTTTTAGTTTGAAAAATATTAAATTTACCTTAAAACTATATGTAGCTTTAAAATAGTGGAAAGTAAATTTAAAAATATTTTAAATACGTTAGTTTAATTGCCTCAGGCAAATTCCTTTTTTATAATAGATTAGAATCTAATTTTAACGAAATTTTACAAAATTCGATTCCATGGATCCGAAAAATCCATATTTTATAATTTTTTTATAATTTTGTATGTATACTCAGACTAAAATTATTTTTATCTTAAGTATAATCATATAAAAATTCAAATAACAGAATCAAGACAATATTATATATTACAATCCTATTTTATAGCATTATAAATTCACATTATTTGTAAATATATTTACTTTTATCTAAATCTTATAGTATTTTATTTATTTTTTAGATGTTTATTCGAAAAATAAATGGAAAAACTTATAGATATATAACACTCAAAAATTATCGTATTATATTATACAATAATTATATTTCTTAACAAAATTTTGAATCATACAGGTAATATGATATATATTTTAAACATAGTAATAATAGATCTTTTTATATCATATGCTTCGCTTTCAGATCATTTACATGAAATAAAATACACATATTTTCTTTTTTTAGATAAATAACCTATAGATTATTTCACACAAATTGTATTGAGCATATACAAAGTTAAAATTTATTAACTGTTCTAAAGTGTATCTTATAGCGGTGTTAAAATTTAATTATAAATGAGTCGGCTAAAAAAGGTTTTTAGTATAGAATCAACTGTACATCAAAAAATTTTGGCGAATTTGTAATCTCGATCATCTAACAAGAATATGGATGATTTTGTTTTTGCTTGATCATTTTGTTTATTTGTCTATCACACGAAAAATAAGATAAAATAAATAAGCTTTTACCAATACCATGGCCATAATAGAATCCTTCATATGTGTTTTTCTTGTATTTTATAGATTAAAATGTAGACTCATATATAATGTGAACTAAAAAACCGATGTCTTAAATTAAATTTTATGCATTGGCTATCGACAACGTATATAAATAAATATGGAAATTTAATTAAATGATGAATTATCACATGAATATTACGTGAAAATTAGAATGTTTTCTGTTGTTTTGACTTTATTTAAGACTTAATATTTAGCTCTTGTGGGAACTTCCTCATTGCATCGAGTCATACTTTCTTTAGTCCAAGAACAAAACATAGACATTTATCGGAAACTTTTTATATATATATTAAATTTTTTAAAATAATTTTACTATTTTCGAATATACACTTATCGAAATTTGTAGGTGAAGATTAATTATAATCACAATTTCTGTGCCCTTAAATATTTCATAATAGAAAGATTAATATTTTGGATAATAAGAACCCTATACTCGTTTAATTTATTTAGATTGAGAAATTCATATATCTTGGCCTTAAATTGTATGTCCAAGAATATTTTAAGTGTTATAATTGTTATAAGTCTTTAGTATTCCATGGATTCTGATTTTATATGTAGATATTAGAATAAGAACAAGCTTATTATTTATATGGACAACTAGATTTTTCTATGCATATCTTTAAGAAATTGAAATTGATGAAATCGATCTAGCTTCGAGAATTTTTAAAAGTTGATGGAAAAGGACTTTAAGGTTATGCTTTATCATAGGCGGCAGTCATTATGTTTAGGGAATGAGATTCTGTCTACTGTTCATCGCTAAGAGTTACAAGCTACAACCACACTCTACACTTACCTATATCCTTGCTGAACGGTGTGGGATCTTTTTCGTTCTGGAGGCACAGTTCAACGGCTTAAACAGTAAACTCCTTTTCTCATGGCTTGTCAATGCTTTATGGTTTATCTTTTATCGTTTACTGGCCGCCTCCTTGGGTATTTTTCTTTAGAGTAAATTCGTTTCGGAAATTAGTGGGGTGGGTGGAAGTGGAACACGCGACCCCTCACACTGGAGTCCGACTTGTAAACCACTCAACCATCTTACCCATGGTATTTAAAACAATAAAATATATTTATCAATAATAAAACTATCTTGTAGTTTTACTTTTCCAAAGGCTAAAAGAACAGAGAACCAAATTTTATAATAATTGCTTTTTAGTTTGAATGTGCACGTGAAATTTTAAAAAAATTTTATACTGAATTATATTTTATTATTTTACACACTTACGAGATAAAAACAGAATTTAAACGAAGAAAACAAATGGTATATCTGATAAGAAGTTAAAAAACCTTTTAAAAAAATTTCTTAGAAATAAAAAGTCGCATTTTATAAATGTTTGTATTATCGATAGCATGTTTTACTCAATAATCATTGTGATTTTTATATGAAAAGATGATATCTAATTAAATTATTAAATATGCCAAAAATGTTACCAATAAGTGAAACTGAAAAATCAGTTATAATATACTATATTATACATAAATCTACAGTTGAAAAAACTACATTCTAAAATACTGTTTATATCAATAATAATAAATAAATTATTTAAAAATGGGGTTTAAGAATAACTGGATATGAGAGCATAAATTAGTAACGAACAAAATGATTTTTGAGGCAACAATATACGATATATGTTGAACTGGACAAGTAAATTTACTATATCTCAATAAATAAAACCTTTACAATGTGAAGAAACCACGAAAGTGTAATATCCAGTAAATATAATAGATTAAAGTAGCTTACAGTCAAACAAATCTCATTTATAAATAGCACAAAAAGAAGTTGGAAAAATTTAATATGAATATTTTAATATGTTACCTGTAAAATCTTAGTGTTTTAAAATAAAAAGAAATATTTGTCTTTAAAAAAATCTTTTCTGCACGAAAACAATTACAAAGGTTGATAATGTCAAAAATAAATGTAAATTATGATAACGACACGAATATGGAATAATAATATTTATGTATGAAGTTTTTTGCTAAAATGTACAATAAAATATAAGATAGCTTTAGAATTGAAAACAAATAGATTATCTGCATAAAGTTTAGTATGGCGGAAAATTATGTCTTTAAAAGTAGCTAGCATTATACACCCAATCTCATCGCACAAATATGCGATATTGCTAGTAAATAAGCAAAAGTACACTAAAGGCTAGATAAATCAATAAAATTTACAATATTAAATAGAAAACCTCAAATATAAAAATATTTGAGATAAAGGAGGGAAATCTATTTAAACATAGGAATTTCTTTAATAATTAAAAGAACAATAGGAAGAAGTTGCAACAAAATTTTAGCCATATTGTCTTGCATTTAAATATTATTTTGCATATTATACATAAAAAATTATAATTAAAAACTCAAAATTAAAAATATTTGTGCGGTATTGTCTTGCATTAAAAATGATTTTGCATATTATACAAAATATTTATTACAAAAAACTCAAAATTGAAAATATTCGAATAGCTTGTGCACATATTATAGGATTTGTTAAAAATATATATCTGCGGCTTTTTAGTATATTATCAGCTCAATATACTGTTACATTCAAATTACAAAGAAGCGCACATTGAAATAAATCTTATTTAAGTAATTTATTTTAAATTATTGGTAGAAAACATGGACATCAAATATTAAAAAAATAACATTCATCTTCGAATAGAATCTAGAAATAGCTTACATAAGCAGCCTATATTAACTTGTTATAAAAATCGAAATATCAAATTTATAATTTACAATATTGTGTTTGTCAAGGAATATGATAATCAATTATAATTATAATTATAATAAATATATTTCCGTTGATAGTTTGAATTCCTAGTCGCGCATGTTATAAAAATTATTATTGAAATACAGCTTTTTATTCTACCATAAAAACAATTGCAAGAAAAAAGAAGCCATAAATGAATAATATTTTATACCCATATCAAGTAACTCTATTCTATGAAAATAAACAACAGTGAAGTAATGACAATCGTTAAAATTTTTTTGAATCAAGAACCATATTGTGTTAACATTCTTGAAATATACAATTATTATAAGGAGCTAATATAAATGATGAAGTTTTAGAAACTACAAATAGAAAATATCTTGATGCGTGACGAACGTTGATTATAAGCCACTCCTTTCTATGATTACGAATTTATCACATAGATTTTTTTAAATTTAATTATTGTTGGATGAATGATTTACTCTATCAGAAACAAATGAAAAATTTTATGATCATTGTTGAGATATTGATGCAAAGAACATCAAAGCAAATTTAGTGCATAAATATTTATTGTGGGTTTTAATTTTATTTAGTTCAATTTTCATAAACAAATAAGTTAAAATCACTTTAAAAACCTTTTTATTGAATATATAGCCTGAAAATGTAAATTGAACATAGGATATTTTTTTAATTTGTGGACCTCGATATATTATGATGTATTAGAAAGGTATAAAATTGTCATCTGCATGCCAGCCAATACTAGATAAACATTAAAAAAACTGTCAATCAAATACATTGTTTTGGCAAAATATATCATCATAAGGTACAAGATGAAATCATACACCAAACGCATTATAATATTCGATAACGTATAAAAAGCCGTAAAAAAACAATTTAAATACGCAATAAAAAAATGCATGAATAAGCACAACCTAATGACCAAATCAAAATAATAAATGGCTTTATCAATAAATACTATTTGACATTTTAGTATAGTAATACACAGACCGTAGGATAAAAAAATTATGCTGGATAAAGAAGTATTTTCGGATTAAATGTCTTAAAATTTCATTATCTAATAAAAATAAATTGCAACGAGGCATCAAAAAACTCTATCTAGAAAAAACAATCCTCTCAAAGTTGTTTTAATATAATAGTTGAAGATACAGATTGCACAGAAGAACAAATATGCTAATATTTAAAGGGAATGAAAAACACACTTTTTCTCGGAAATAAAAATAGAAAGAAAGATTTATCATTTTATACTTGAACATACAAATAATGATAGACAACAGATAGCAAGTTTATTTTTTTGACTAAAAGAGACAATATATAAAGCTTCAAAAATTCAGCTTAAATTTACAACTGAATAGAAAAAGATCATATCAAAAATCTACGGAGCAAAGGAGAAAAACACCGATAAACTATTCCTCTATGGTTTTTTCATGGATAAATATAATCATCAGTCGAAAAAATGTAAATGATCATATTTTAATGAATCATATGCATATTGTATCATCAGGTGAGGTGATACATAGAAAAGATAGATTTCGAAGGTTTAAGAAGACATAAAACGAAAGTAGCACGTAACCGTAATAGTGTATATAGATAAAACTAAAAATATAAGGAAATTCTAAAGAAAAATAAATACAATTGCTTATGTCAAGATAAAGGTATAATAGATAGTAAATATAGGCTTAAGTAACAAAGACATTTTTAAATGGTTAATAAACATTAACCGAAATGAATTATTTGCATTATCTTAACACGGATGGCAATAAAACGCAGTAAGAATCTGCAATTGTGGCAATATGTGTTCTATTCCCTGGATTGTTTTGAGAAAAACACTAACAAAATGTGAAACATATTATTTGAAATGTTTTGATGAAGGGATTAATATCCTCAAAAGCATAGAAAATCCAAGTCTCGATTATATTGAATTGCATGTTAAAACATGGATAAGAAAAACTCTCGAAATGATATTTATTGAAAAAAAGAGATTAAGACAAGGATGTAGAAGAAGAACAAAAAACTCCTAAAGAATAATATAAGATGTGCATATTGTAATATTATATATTTTAGATTAAAAATAAAATTCAAAGTTCAAACAAATATACATTCCGATGAAAACAGTACATAGTGCTTTAAATTTAAGTTCGTAGCAAAATATATTTTGAGGAAATTAATTATATAAAGATTATAAAGCTCTTTTTGGTGTAAAACTAAAAAATAACCCCAAAAATAAATGCGAAAAGGGTGCTTTCTATGTGTTTGTAATTCTTTAATATATATACCAATAATTTTACAGTGCCATAAGAGACAAATATAATAATCAAATATCAGTATAATTGGCTTTAATCGATATAATATTTTTCTTTCTTTGAGTTCCAGAAAATTCAACAGAAAAGTATCAGCCAATTATTGTAACACTAGTTTTTGCAATAATCAAAATGTCGTAACTTTTATTTTTCTAATAAATAATTTATCATATCAATAGAAATATGCTCTCAAAATAGTGATTTGTTGCTTTTAAAAATCATGCAAATTTACTTGGCATATAAGGTCCATATATTATCTATTGATAATGATTTGCTGTTTTTATGTCGTAAGAATAATACAACATACATTATATTCCTTAAAAAAGCAATTCAAACAGTTAATAAGAAATGAAAAAACATAAAGTTTATTTAAAACGACTTTTAATTTCTAGAATTACTATCTAAATTTAGCAATTTGTTGTTAAATTATAATAGTGTCTTTTTTACGTATGGTTTTATATTCCATATATAGTCGATAAAGTTGATATATAAGTAAAAAAGTGATCATCATAATTGTGCGCATAATATAATTTTTTTAGGAAAAATATAACAATATATCCAAAGAACATTTCATAATTTTATTAAATTTATTTATGGCTAAAATATTATATGTACATCATTTCATGCACAAACGCATGATTTCTCGGGCTCAAAAAAAATTTATACTATCGGTTTTCTACATCTCTCACAGGTCTTCTTAATAACCTCCTTTCTTTTCGAGACCTATAAATTATATAAGTTTTCGTAACCCCAAGGTTTTCATGCTGGTTGTAATGTTTTTTGACTTATAATGTCTTTAGTTATGTGTATAAGTAAAAAATTTTTTACAAATTAAAACATACATAAATATACTATAAGTTTTTTCGCGGAATTAACTGGGTTATAAAAGCAAATCTATGATGTTTTTATGATTTTGAGGTTATTTCTTCTAAGATCTCAATTGTTACTTCATAAAATATAGGAATCATATAACAAAGATATCAAAAATTTATAATTATATTTTTGAAGTTTTTTAGTTCTTAATTTTGTTTTTATGATTCTTTTTTTTATGGGGAGAATAATTTATTGTGTTAGTTTCTATTATGCTTAGATTTTTATTTTACTATATCCAGGTGCAACATTATGATAAATTGCATTTTTAATAGTTACTTGGAATTTTATTAAGCAAAATATTTACTTTTCTGTTTATTATATTATAAGTTCAAATCTTAGTGTGCTCTATTTTTTTAATATATTTTAGATGAAAAATAATACTCGAAAAAAACCTTTTGATATATTTTTTAAATAATTAATTGTTATTTATTTGTTTTAATTTGCCTTCAGACGTTCGTTAATTTTTTCCACATATTATAAATATTAAATTGCGGATTCAAATAGCTCCAAGTAAATAATTTAACGTATTTATATTTTTAAGGGTGATAGTATTTGTAAGATAATAGAATTTGTTATTATAAAATCAAAGCGCTAGGATACAAGTTCAATAATTTTAAGAAAATTAATAACACAATACTTAATATCAATAAGAAGATTTTATATTGTTTTCATTTTTATTTGTATCTCTAAATTAACCTACGGCATGAAAAAACATAATATAATATAATTCTTACGGCCATATCTTCGGTATTATGTGAAAATGGCTGAAAAAAGGATTTCTACTGTAATATTAAAAGAACCATTGAAAATAATTTAAAAAAGTCACAAAAATTCTATATCATTTATATTTTAAATTAAAAAGCGAATATTATTAGTTAAACATAATTCATTAGAGTATATATCTACTAATCCTTGTACATGCACTTAAAAATATTACAATCATCTTATATGAATTTCATTATTAAGTGTTATAAACAAACTACATTTATGCCATTAAAAAGTATCAATAGTCCGAAATTTATATACATCTAAAACAATCTCTAAGGCATCAATAATAATCATGAATATATAATAAACTGTCACTTTTAATATTTAACTAGAATTCTATGATATCAAAATGAAAAACAAAAAATCAATGAATATTTAATCTCCATTTCCTTTTTTTTCTGATGTTACATAAACTACGAAATAACATTCCAATTTTTTTATCTGAAATAGCATATCTCGCCATTTTAAAAGCCCAAAAATCAAAATTATGCAATGTTTGATTTTTTGTGCATTGATATAAGGAAAACTAGGGATAAATTATTAAGTTTAATATGGCTAAGATTACAATATGTATATGAAATTTGTGCTCTATTATTAAATTCTGAAACAATATCTGGGTTTAATAAGATGTGTAAAGTCAATATTTTCTTATGTTGAAAATATAATGATGAATTAGTAGTGCTGCGATATGAATTATATTATATGTGTTATACGTGGAAAAAAATAATCATTTTATTTTTTTCGATAGTGCTAGTTTATTTAGAATCTTAATTGTTATATATGAGGTAGTCATTATGCTTTGAGTTTTTTATGCGGCAAAGATGGATTTCATTACCTTGTGTACTGTCTAGATGATTCATTGAATTTATATAGAAGACCACACAAACATTCTATATTTTTTTAGATTCCTCCGTTCATTTCTAAAGCTCTACGATCACTGAATACTTTGATATTATAAAATTTTTATTATAATGATAAAAATCGGCAGAATGTTAAAGACAATTTTAGCGAGTGACTTTTGTATATTTCTTTCTTGTATTTCAAACATATAGAAATCCACAATCCTTTAAATTTGTTCATTATTTTTTTATACACAAATTTTTAATATTTTAAAAACATTTTGTGCTTTTAAATTTATTATCGTTCATTTTAAGTTGGTTTCTTTGGAACAGATAGGCTTAATTTTTAATATAAATATATAATGCGATTGTATTTTATTATTAAAAATCTTTTGGATAACCAATATAACCATCAGAAGTACTTTTCTATAGAATCTTTGTGTTTTGAAGTTTTTAAAATACAAGTAGCGTAGGGAACAATATTCTTCCATGGGTACATTAAAAATTATAAAATGTAAAACTTCACCTTAACATAAGCATAATGATTTAAATCTAATATATTTTTTATGTAATTATTTTAAAATCATTTTTAATTTATCCTGGATGAAAATATTCTAAATCACGAAAAAGATTATGCAATCCAAAATCAATATAGTTAAATGCAGGTAATTGAAAATATAAAATACTAAGGAGATAACTGTTTTAAAAAAACAAAAGCTAAGCCATTTCATAAAATTAGATAGATAATTAAAAAACTTTACAAATAGTTATTACACAGTATCTAAAAGGATATTGTTTGAGCGCTTTATTTATAATTTTAGTTTAGACAAGGGTGATAGAATCATTATCGATTCAAAGATATAAAACGATGATTTTTTAAACATACTTTTATTTTAATCATAGATAATTTTCGCGCATCAAACATTTTAAATTTATGCACCTGTTCTGTTCGTTTTCTTAAGAAAAATACAAATAATCGATCAGTATCTCTTTTGTGTTCAGTTATATGTATTAAAGATATGTTTCGGCATTCAGCTGTCTTTGGTATCCATCGAATAATATTAAAATAATCTTGAGTATAATTTTCAAGTTTTATTATAAAAATCAAAATTAAGAAAATTTATTTTTGTATGAAAGCATAATTTTTTATGTCTATCAATATTAAATCACTATTTTTTTATATATTTCATTTAAAATAAAAAAACAAAGTTTTGTTAATAACAACTAGCTATAATTTACTGTTAACTTTAGCAATTTATTTTATTTATTCATATACATCAGCTTATGTTTATTTGAATAAAGTCCCAATGAAACACAGTATAAATATCTTGTATATATTTAGGCTACACAACTTAAGAATTACTATTTTATTGAAGGTTACGAAGGAAAACTTGATGTATTTTTTTTTCTTGAATTTATTTGTGCAAACTACATAACTGTAGATAAATAATAGCGAAGAGAAAAAAAAATGAATATGAATTATAAAATTATTATATTTTGTACACCAGAAACGAAATAGGCTTCTTATTTCATTTCTTTTTAATCTTAAACGTATTAATTATTCACGTTGTATTTCTCTTCTAATATCTATATAAAGTTCTGGTCGAATTCGCGAAAGAATATTTGAAAGCTCGACTATACTTTATTTAAAATTTAGTTAATCATCGATCATCAAGTAAGGTTATGAAATATAAAATTTCGATTTAAATAGAATTTACAAATGATAAACGATATAAAGTTTTATATAGAATTTTGCAGTAAATAAAGAGTGGCGATGGTTCAGCGTAAAAAAATTTGACTTGGAATTTGTAAAATATTTTGTAGGTTCGAATCCTCTTCAGACAAAGGCATTTATAAATTATCTAATCGGCAATTAATACCCTCTACTTTAAAGATATGTAAAACATATTATGGCCGGATCACGTAAAATTTGGCTTTACTCATTATTTAAACACTTAAATATTACCGCAATTTACTTTGGCTGGATATGCGAACACAAGTGACTGTATCCTCGTTGCAGTACCCGATTATGTGGTCAACAAACTTAAACCTTCCGGCATTTAAAAACAATTAAATCACGATGTTAAAAATTATACGGTATAAGCAATATGTAATAGACACATAATTTTTTTCGTACGGTGTTTAAACATTCTTTTTCAGTTTTTAACTTAAGTTCATGCAACATTAAAACCAGAACTAATTATTTACATCCTAGAATTATCAAACAATGCAATATACATAATCTATGAGAAGCTAGTTTTTTTAAAAAAGTATATAGATTACATAGTTATGCGAGTAATTTTCATAATAAATTGCGTATAATACATAATTTTTAGATATTGTATAATTAACTATCAAAAAAGTATGAAAAAAGAGTTTACTATATTACATAATGTGCTAAGTATTGTTGTTATAATCATGGGTCTTTTGCCACTTTCTGTTTTTAGCAATACAAAAAAAAGAAAATAAAAAATTTTATTTTTCAAATCTTAGATTATATCAACGCAATATTGTGTTGCCTTATATGTAATTAAGGGTTCCATTTTTAAATTATAAATTTATTCGTTGTTTCAAATGATATTAGAAAATGAAATTATTATTTTTCGCTATATTAGATTTGTGTAAGATATGTGTAAAATTTAAACGAAAAAAAAACAATAAATTTAAAAAATTTCTGATTTAAACAGTTCAAACATTATTTTTTTCTTAAAGGCTTTAATGTACCTTTATGTAGCATATAATCTCTAGTAGAAATGGTAGTACGAATTAACAGACTTATAATTTTTTCTACAAAAATAAAAGATACTAGATCCGATTTATAATAATTTTCATACGATTTATATATATTCAATACATAAAAAATAATAATTTTCGTTCGTTGTTTTATATTATTAGAACAGATGACATCTAAATGAAAATTATAACCAAATACTACTCGGTTTTACTTTTAATGGATTTTTCAACATAACTTAGTTAGAGACTTTAGAATATATTTATATTAGATCTCGGAAATAAAAATTTGGCCGAGTTATAGACTTTTTCAAGCTTCATTGGTTTTAAATTGCGGTGTTTTCAAGCGAGTAAAACTTCATATCTTTTTTTAACAGATACATTATATATCTTTTTCATTGTGGCATTTCTTATTTTTATTGCAAGATTTGGTAAAATTTTTTACATTCAAATCAAGATCTGCGCGAAAACATCGTGTTTATACGTATTTTTTTGCATTGTTAAACACCCAAATCATGTCTTTTATAATTAATAATTTATGAAGGAATATTCGGCATCTGTGTTGTATTGATACGATATGGTGAATTTTTTTTAACAAAAATATTATATTTAATTTTAAAATTATTCAAGACAATCTTACTATTATATAATAATTTTGTCATTGTGGTTTTTGCAAATTTTCTAACATAAGTTTCTTATTGCGACCACTAAATCGTTCAAAAATTATTGAGACAGATCTTATTCTCCATTTTTTTATTTAATTATATAAAATTTGTTTTGACCCAAAATACATCTTCGTTTTTCCATCTAAAAATCTAGAAAAAAAAAATGCCATATATTTTAAAAAATTTTGCGGCTATTCTTAAATTTCAGAACATGTATGATGTATTTTGTAGACATATATGTATCGGGAAATCTAATTAATCTAAATTTATACATGAATTTTTGTTTATAAAGAAATTCGGCATATATTGGGTTGTTCAATATTTAGATATAAAAAAAAATTAATTTAATAAGAAAATATAAATGCTAATTTTATTATTTTTATTAGTTAGTATCTGAACAGTTTTGTTTATAGCTTGATATATAATTTCATTATTTCCGTCATACAAAGCATAATTTTTATATTTAATGGGATAAATTGTAAACAACATAAAGGAGGACTTATTCGATTAGTTTGATTCGGCAATATTAGAAACTGGCAATCAAATTAAAAATCATAATTTTTAATGAAAGATTGTATATTTTGACCACAGAATAATTTATTAATATTATAAATACGAAAATTATATTTGAAACATATGAAATTGGCAACTTCGTTTTTAAAACATAAATATATGACCTTGATAAAAAAACAATTTTAATAGTTACTATATAACAAAAAAAAATTTTAATTCTAAAAAAAACATTCAATTAAGGTTTGAATCTAAAATATATATTTCTTTGTTTCATGTTTATTCTTACGATTCATTATATATATATACATAGTTTATTGTAAATTTTTATTTATGCAAATTTATTCTAAGCATCACAATAAAACATGTCAATAAATGATCCTAAAGCATATTCCACTGCAATGTTTCCATATGCTTCGAAGTTTACGTAAACCATCAGGCATTAAAACCAAAATCGACTGTCTGGTAAAAAAATCATCATTAATTATTTTTATAAAATCAATTACACCTGAATCCACATCAATCAAACACCTAGAATCTAGCTTTTATAGTAGAATATGTTCTATCTAAAAAAATATTGATTAATTATCTTAAGAACACTGAAAATAACACCTATTTAAGCATATGTATTTAGCCATATCTTTATACCTTGAATACGCTTTATAGTGACATTTTTACCACTGATATATTTACCATACCTCAAAATAAACTCAACAGATTTCATGTAAAAAAATTTCAAGTGAATTACTCCAAAATTCCATATGATCTAAGGTATAGCTCCTAATTTTATATTGAAATTAAGTTTTGATGTTGGTATGTTATTTTCATTCAGACTCAAATATAATTCGACCAGAGTTTAGAGCTCTCCGTGAGATCAAGAGATGAAATCTAGTCAAATAATTATACATCCTTTAAACACACAATACATCATTATACGTTAACACTGTTGTGTATAGTATATTTTCTCATCATATTAAAAGAGTATGGGGCTTAAATAAAGGATCAGAATTAAATATTTCTCTGCGAAATAAATTCAAACACGATATATGATCTTAATCTATCAAATACTTTTACACAATGTCGTTTAATATTTGAGTAAAAACAAAAAAAGATAGATAAGTCTTAATCCATATAACTAAATTTGATCTGTCCAGAAATATAGCCAAAGTTCCTAACAAGTAGATATTCATTTATAGCTACTCTTCATGTATATTTTTTATTGCCTACTGCTTTATAGTTACATCTCTACAAAAAACGTTCTTTGGTATTTAAATAGTACCCTTATTTAAAATTATATCTAATGATGCGGCTATGTTCATACATATCAATTTCAGCCACCTTATTAGAACTAAAAATTGAAAATTATTTTTTAATATTTCATAAATTTATATTCCTTCTCATAATATTTTGTATTTTATTTATTCTAAAGAATAAAAGGTAAATTTTTGTAAGGATTTACATATTATTGGGTTAATGAGATTTCCAATGCTTTCCAAAAAAATTAAAACCTATGGTAATTTTTACTATATTTAAAACGAAACTCTTGTGTGTTTTACGGATTTCATTATTTTTATTGCAGCTCTTTCTTTAATTCCCCATCATAGCGTGTTATATTTTTAAATATACATGGAAATCAATTATAAATATATGTCACCATTAAACATTGTACTTATACATATATAATACGTGAAAAAGTACAAAAAATATAATTATATATACATATATAAATTCTAGTTTAAAACTTGTGTATTTAGATTAAAAAAAAAGAATATTCATCTAAAATTATAACAATAATGGTTCAATTTTAATGTAATTACGTGCACTACAATGCTTATATAAATGACAAATAAAAAACAAGAATATTACCTTTTATTTCAAAATGGGATGGGTTTGTCAGGAAATACCATAAGTCGTATAATAGCAAATAGAAAACATATCACAAGCGGAATGATGGGCACAAAAATGGGTTCTTGATAATATTTGAAATTATTTAGTTGATGTATCTGAAGTTTTAAATATAATGTAACTAAGTAATTGTAAATAATAAGCTGTAGAGAGAAATCTTTATTTTCCTTGAACAGCATATTTTTAAAGCTGAAATGTAAGCTTTTGATATTTTTTGCACCTTAAATATTTGTTTTTGCATCTTTGATATTTATTACTCGTATAAATTTTAGGGTTTTTAAGTGCGGTGCTCTGATGGGTGATATGGATACCTCTCTAATGAATAAAAATTTCTAAAAGGAAATGCACGCAAATTGTATCTAGTGTTTCTAGATTATAAATGATTCATAAACACGTTTTTCAATAATATATTATTTAAGGTTTCTGTTTGGTCTAGTGTACCTTATTAGATTATAATAGAATCTATACCTTCCAGTAGGATTAAGATTGTATAAAATGAGAATAAAGTATATTTATTATGCAAATGAAAAATAAATATGCTTAGATATCTTTACAAATATCGACTTTCTCTCTCGAAAAAGGGTCAAATCTTTATTAATTAGGTGTGGTTCCTACAGGCAATGCTGCACATAAGTAATGGTTTGTAAGGTAATTGGAACATTATCTTAGAACTTATATATGAACATAATAAAATTTCCAATTCAGATATATTTAGAGGTGTATTCAATGTAATTTATATAATATATAAAAAAGAATGAATTTAAAAAGCATTGATGCGCCTATAATTATACTATAAAATATTATATTCATTGTATGTAATTTATAATTTTTTTGTAGTTATATCTTTAAAAAATGGTTCTCATTCATAAGAAATTAAAAAGAGAGTTTATTTAATTAAATGTAAATAAAATAAATTTTCTAAAAATAAGGATCTAAGAATTCGAACAAAGAACATGCTTATAAACAGTAAGAAATATATTTAGGTTCCGAAAATGTATTTGCATAGAATTAAATAAACAACTATAGATGTTAAACAACTTAGTTAAATTAAAATTATAAAAATGTATAAACATATTATACACATACTTTTTATAGTATAAAACTTCCCTTAGATATACACCTTTTGTATAAATTACTGTTTTAATATTTTTACATGCAAAAACTTGTCTATATATTTTCGGTATAGTTTTGTGTTTAGCTGTATAAAAAAATTTATGTTTGTGCAAAAAAGTGAAAAAAAACGGTTTCTGTACGAAAAAATTAACATCTGTGATTCTTAATTAAAATGTTTAGACAGTATAAAAGAAAGAAAAATGGGTGATGATTTATTGCATCTTGCGCATATTACAACCAATTTTATATAAAAAACGTTTCTATGTATATCTAAAGCCAAAAAGCTGTTTTAATAGGAAATCTAGGTCTTTATAACTAATAAATGTATATAAATATTTCTTAGAAAATCATTACTTTTAAAATATGTAGGGCAGCTCATAAAAAAGTTTCATCGACTAATAACATATCAATAATCATTTTATTATCTAAATTACAACAAATAAAAATTGATCTAGGCATAGATATTATAAATACTGTGTTTATTTATTAAAATTTTATGATCTAGTTAATATTTGATATTTAATGTTAACTTATTACGGTATCGAGTACTTCGTATAATTTTAATTGAAATAAAAATACATGCTATGCCAATAATGGCCTGGATTAGTTGACCTTTAATTGTACAATCGAATAAGGTTTTTTCAAAGCTGCTTTGTTACTGGATTTAAAAATCCGAGTAGTTTTTATCCCTCGGGTTGTTATAAGAAGGTTATCTATATTGCTTAGAATCCGGCGGCAAGAATTATACAAATTAGTGATATAGTAATATACCTTGCGTGAATCTATATAAATCTTTAATTTTAAATTACATATTCTTTTGTGACAATATTTACACTTCATATTCATCGCACGCTATTTTTTATTTTTTTATATATTTATAAGAAAACAAGGGATTACCGCGTATAAATACTTTTCAAAAAAAAAAATTTGCAAATTCTACTGTGTTCATACATTTATATAAAGGATGTGGCTGTAATGAAGTCATGAAACGGGGAGTTTTTATCTGTAAAAATAATAAATTATTTTTCCAATAATTATATAGCTCCAATATTTTGAGTATATAGATCGTAAATATAAAACTAATATTATCACTGATAAGTGGTCATTAGAACATTATAGATTTAAATAAGAATCGTGATTAACTGTTTAGTGGTTTAATGAAGTACTAGATATCAGTTTTTTAAATTAGATGTAACAAAAATATATGCTTCAATTAATTTATATTATTTATATGTAATTTATAGTTTATATATTTGGCTGAATTTTATTTTTATCTATTTTATCTATTTATGACGTGGTCAGCATATTGGGAATATTGCACAACTCCTTGATGCATCTTTTGCACCTTTCCCTTGTTTAAAGTTAAAAAAAAATATTATCATATAAACATTAATGGTTTTTTGAGAGGTTTACATGTCGAAACCCTGAGAGGAGTCGCGGGTTCCACTTCCACCCTCCCCACTAATTTTCAAATGAATTATCTTAAATAAAATGCTCAAGGAGGCGGCCAGTGATGAACAAAACATAAAGCATTCTCAAGCCATGAGAAACAGGTAGTTGCTGTGTAAGATGTTGAACTGTGCCTCAAGCATCGAAAAAGAATCCACACCATTCAGCAAAGATATAGGCAAGTGTAGTGTGTGGTTGTAGCTTGTATACCTTAGCGATGAACAGTAGATAGAATCACATTCTCTCCACATAATGACTGCCACATATGAGAAAGGGCCCAATCTACGGTAAATACGGGTGACAAGAAATGCTGGGGGAATCACACAGAGAGGCACAGAAGTTAAGCAATGGTTCGGTTCCTATTAATATAAAGCAAACTTCTAGCAGTAATAGAAGTAAAACATAAATAAATAAAGTAAATTCAATTGAAATTTTATATAAATCACAAACTTTAAATAATATGCTTATTGGAAAATTCATTGAAACGCTTTAAATAAAAATTATGATGTGTTGACACTATAAATTAATTTTTTGCTTAAATACAGATTCGGGCGTAATCCAGATTAGGATTATAAAACGATAGACATAGAAACAAAATATTTTTTATTTAAGGAAAGAATTATAATTGAAATTTATGTTTTTGTTTTTGTTTTCGAGCACCACTTGTTTGATTCTCCGCATGCACAGTTTATTATAATTTCGGTTATTTTTCCTCTTTAAGTCTTCTTCAATACCACTGAAATAGAAACATTTAACTATTTAAAAATATTCTCTGATGATAACAAACAATTACCCTTTTCTCTGATAAATTTAAATATGTGGTTACGCATAAAAAATAAAATTTGAAGTTTTATTCATGTAATATCGTATATTACAAACTGTAATGATTGCAATCTGCAATGAAAAATAGAGAGAATTTGAATTACAGAAACATAGGATATCATAAAAATCTAAGCAATATAAGAAATTATTAAGCAATATAACAAGATTTAAAGCGCACTTAACGCTAAAAATACAGATTTGATATTTATTTATGCGTCAAATCTTTAAACAACGACAAAAAAAGTAAACGGAATGTAATGATGAAAATATTATAATAATATTGTAATAAGAATGTATCGAGAAGCACTCAGAAGTGCCTAACAGAAGTTTAAAATATGTTTTTACGCAATTAAATACTAAAAGAACTAATATTGATTAAATGAGAGTATTTTTAAACCATATATTTTTATTATTAAGAAAAACAGACTATTACGATGGCATTTATACATAGTTAAATTAGATTATGTGTGTATGAAATGGTCAGTTTTTCACCTTTAAAGCCAACTGGTATAACTTACTAGGTTTTTAATATATTTTTACACGATTTAAAGTTATTTTACAATAACAAACCCCAAATTTTTTGTGTTGTTAAAAAAATACAAGGTAAGAAAACAATGGGTGTACCAAAAAATTTCAGATACAAAAAAAATATTATTGTGCCTAATTTTTGCTAGAATCTAAGTTTGAGTAATACATTTTTACATATTTAATTTTAAAAAAATGATATTTTTTCGTTAAATATACATTTCATGGCCTTGATATGAAGGAATTTATATAGATGTTTGTATAAATTATATTCGAAATTATAAACACAAAAAAAATGCATAAAATAATTATATTGAGATTTCTAATATTAATGCTTTTTCGAGAGTTAAAACTCAAGTTTATATTGAAAAGAGCATTCCAATTCTACATCCGGATTTATACTTAATCAAAATATGCGCAACAAGAATTTATTTTTTATTCTTGTTGAACTATTTAAAAACCTTTGTTTTTTACTATTAACTAGTGATTTTCATAGTGTAAAATAAGAGCTAATTTTAGCTTGCATCTGGGATACATCATCCATTAATATCAAAGTATAAATAAATATTTCATTTATTCTACATCTAGATGATACGAATAAAATTTTGAATAATTTATGTATAATATATATAATGTTTTAATTAATTCATTTAAAATAGCGCTAGGTTTTAAAAAAATAACATAATAAGCATAAAAAGTTTAAACATTATTAATCTATTTATTTTTTTAAATTTCGAAAACTGATGTATAACTATTTGACTATCATAAAAGAAAAAATCTAAGGTGAAAACCACATTATTTTTAACTATTTTTGCTACGTTGATGATTGTTGAAATATTTTTTTCCAAGATGCTCAAACACAACAGTTCTCATGTAACATAAGTACAAAATAATAGGACTAAATAAGAAAACCGGTGAGCTTTGATTCTAAAAAATACCGTTTACCATTTTTAATGGAATATTTTTGCTTACATTGAAGAATATGTTTATTTTTTTATATAATACGATGAAATTAAATCTTTGCAACCCCATTCTTTTGTGGTCTATTTATATTATTCGACTTATGTGCAATAAACAAAATTAAAAATACTGGATTTGATTATTGAAAAAGAATGCTCGAAAATCTAACATCCCTTTATAAAAATTATGACTTAACTTAAATTAGGTTATGGTACTACATTTACTTGAATCTTGGAATATTATATATATGCAAAAATTTTCAATAAATACTGTGATTGTGATGATAATAAAGTGATAATAACAAATAAGAATCCATATTTCTTTGATTTTTTTAGGATAGTGTTTATGTATTCTGATCATTTAAGAAAATGAAATAATATGAAAAACATAATGTAAAGGTATTTAGATATTGATTGTATATTTTATCTCTTTACTGGCCTGTTTACTATCATATTCTTAGATGTACCTTTTAAGGTGGATTTAAACTAAACCCAAAACCAACAACTGCACTATTATAACAATTTTTGCTGTATTTTTCTATTTTATCAACGCTAAAATAAAGCATTACACGCTATAAGCAAATTATAATGTAAAAAATTTTTGTTATGAATTATCTAAAGCATCTATCTATTGATTTTAAATAAATTTTAATCTATAATCAATTTTAGAATGTGTTATCAAAACTTATGCATAAATTCGATGTTCTTTATCAAAAATAGAGCATATTATAATATTTTAACACAATTTGAATCATAGAAAAACTAAAATATTCTTTTAAAATGTTTAAAATATATATATATATATATATATGATAAAGAGCGTATCATTTATGTAGCATATTGCCAACTATACAACTAAAACGTAGATTTTAGATCGATTTGTTTCTTATAAACGCCTAAAATTAACTATAAAAATAAAAAAGATATTTTTAAGACCGAAAAAAATCAAAATTATAACACATAAATACATTTTTCAAATATTAATATGGTATGTGCTATTCTATAGCACAATATGATTACATGTATATGATAACTGTATTTAAAATAATAAAAATCGTAAGCTTGATCGATAGATTATTTAAATATACATTTCTTTTACAATAAGAATCTTTATGATTTTTTATCTTTCACCAATGAAACTTCTACGATAATTCATTATTTGGATATCAATGGTGTAAGAGGCTGTTGTTTTAGAAATTTAGCGGAAAGGGGCTTGTTTTTTTAACGGCAACGCACTCCAATTTCGAGTTATGCAAGCGAATATTAGATACTCACATAAGATTGATCTGCCTAAACCCGAAAGTGAAACGATAAAATGCTTTAAAAGCCACAAATAAATTAGGAGTTTGCTGCTTGAGACTCAACAAAAGGACCCGAATATTGAATTAAGCCTGATCCCTATAGCAAGGATATGTGGGAGAGCAGAGTTGGTTGCCATAATTGATCAGTGACGGGAAGTAGATTTAATCACAACCCTCTTCCAATGTCGACTACAGCCTAATAAAACAGATCTAATCAATAGAGATCAACTGGTCACAGGCGATGGGAAGGATCACAAGCGAGGTTGCATCACATAAACGATAGATAAAATAATAAAAAAGCGAATGACTTTAATTAGATTTGCGTACATGCATAAATAAAAAATAACTAAATTTATCTTTAATTATATTATATTTACATAAATATAATATACAAGATGCCTATTATTATTCTTTAAGTGATTTTAGTTATTCGATAAATTACGGAATAATCAATATATTAAAAATTCTAGGATTTATTTTTTTTTTCATTTTTTCTTTCTACACAGACTACAATTATGGTTTAAATCTTTAATCACGAATAAGAATTAAAAATTTTCATGATTTTTATAATGTGGAGTCTGTCGTCTTACTTCTTATATGATTCAAAAACAGACCAAATAATACATTTCTGCTTTAATTGATATATTTATCACATTTTAAATTAGAGATTCTTAGGATTTTATATATTTTGGCATAACAGAAATCGGATTTTGACAATCTAATCATTAAATCACAACATATTATACAATTAAACTACAATTAAGTATATAAATATAATAATTCCCATGTTTATTTAAATAAATTAAATACCAATCACACTTAGTCCGGTTCAATTTTTACGCTATGATTTTCCTATCCATTATAATATATTTCTAAAGTTAATCATGCAGTAAAAAAAGGTTTTTGTAATTTACATTCGATTATAGCATTATATTCTATAATTTGCTTTAAAAAAAATGAAATTTACATTATGCGCCGCTGAATACAAGTGAAAGAACCATTTGTCTAATATAAATCATTTTAATTTTTTTTGCATAATATATCTAGCTTCAATAATTACTCATAAATTCAGCCAACTATACTTTTGTTTCCTTCAGTAGAATTTCAATTCTTACTCAATTAATTATTTTAATAATGCTACAAAAAATTTAACTATCTTGTATTTGACATTAACAAGACATTCAAATGTAAAATGAATTTAAATATGATATAAATATATATATTAACAATATTATAAAATATTAGAACCATAGTTGAAGGTTTTTTTTTATCATTTCTGATTCATGCTCTCATAATATGTAAAATATCGGAAAAAATATTATGACACAACGTTCTATTAATATGTTTTGAAGTCTTTCTGGTATAATTTCTTCATTTTTTACTGTTTATCAGTTAAAATTAAAAAAAATATGATTCATTTTGCAGTGTAGTTATTTTTCAACCTATATCAATATGTAGATTTGTGATTAATATTGAAGACTGACATCTATAGATTATTTGGAACAAAAATTTTAAATAAACAGTTGATGATTAAAGCTCATAATCGGCAGAATTTTTTTCATTCAAGGGCAATTATTATTTTATTTTATAATACATATTATCTTAGCCCTTTGAAATAGTAGAATTCAAACGAATGCATTCATTTTAGTAATCGGTTTCATTTTCATACACGATAATAAAAATCTGATTACACCCTTCAAAACTAGCATTGGAATATCAGCAATTGAAAACATATGAAACGAAGAGAACTAAAAACAATGATTTACTATGAATGAAAAATCGTCAATTTAAAGATGTTATATTAGAAAATTCCCTATTACTATAAAGAATTTATTCTGAATACTGTAAACAACGTGTAATATATAGAAAGTTATAAATTTAGACATTTGCGCCTCTAAATCCAGGAAACTAAGAGTTCAAAAAGTTATTTTAGCCGTAATTTTTTTTTAATTTAAGTAGGAAGGTTATGAAACTTATTGAATGAAAAAGATTTCAAAATAACATAATCTAGAAATTAATCTAAATTTTACTTATTTGCAATATAAAAATATTTAGAATAAAATATATCCATAAATAATTTGAAGCAAAAGTTAACTCTATTTTATTTATTTATATATGATAGTTGAACGCAACAGTGAATATTATTAATCGCAAAAAATAGGCGAAAGTTTATATATTGATCATAAGTTGATTCGGAAAGAGTGTTTGTATGATCGAGTGAACGAAGAAAATAATGTTTATAGTTTGATAAAATAATAATTTACTCTTTTTAAAATTAAAGATCATTTATAATGAGATATAAATATAAATTATTTTGCTAAATATTAGAATATCAGATACATATACTCTTTCTATGATTGAAGATATTCATATTGCCATTTTTGGTTATAGACTAATTTACACTGATCAACCATAAAAACCCACTAAATTTGAAATATTTGATTTAGTGTAAATTATATAAATAGAATTCATGAAATGTAAGAAAGCATTGGATTATATAAAGCATAAATGATTCAATTAAATTTGGAGATTATAAAACATTAAAAACATCATTTATATTTTATAAATATAAAACAACACACAAAGTTTTATTTATGTATCAGCTATTGTTTGGATTATAAACGATTGGAAATTTTATGGTATATATCAGCGAGTAAGAAACTGATATTATATGAAAATTTTACTACTCAGCTAAATGAATTTCATATTCGTGCCCTTTAACTTTTCGATGTGAATCAATTGTTAAATATGGCATGTATTTAAATGTAACGCAATAAATATAGAATTCTAAAAACCATGAGGAGATGTTAACAGGTATACATTTAATACTATTAAACAACCGAATTTTTTTACCTGATTTTATACATCATTATATGCGATCAAGTTGCCAAAAATATCTTTCTATTTTTCATCAGTAAGTATTTTAAGTAGTAATGTTTGATGATATCTTTAAAAAGAATTGCTATATTGAAAATTACAATGGTTCAATATATTGTATCTTGTTTTTTATGTGTTATTCGGGTATGATAAATTTTGATTTTTTCTTCTCTCAAAATCTTATTATTTTACCGATAACACATGATATCCATATTCTTAGAAATATTCCAATCTCTTAAATCTTCTTGAAGCCACTTCTCAAGACCCATTAGTTAATACTTATAAAAAAATACAAAAGGAAGTCGTGAAATGATCATATGTTGAGATCCAATATACGCGTTAATATATATAAAGCACAAAAATACAAAATATATTTTACATTTTTTTAGATCTAAAAAAACAAAATATTTATTATACGAAATCATTTTTGCTAATAACGCAAAAATTTGTCATAACCAGAATTTATGAAATAAATTTGGCTACTGAATAAAAAAAATATTTCTGAAGTTGCTTTCATTTTAAAAATTAAATAATGCTAAAAGAAATTTACATTTTTTGAAGTTAAAAGAAAATTTAGGCAAAAAATTTATTTACCAGGACTATCCTATTTCAACCCGGACTAATTTTTAGACTCATAGTATTATATAAATGGACTTTATTTCATTTTATAATTTATAAATAATAAAATAAATTCATATATTGATTAATTCAGACTGAGATTTAGGTTAAAATTAAATTTTCACCTTTCTTTTGCAAATAATGTATCAATTAGCTACAATAAACCTATAAACAATTTTTATGTTCCTATTTTATTTTTATTGTAGCTCTTGATCTAAAATAACCACGATAAAATTCTTTAATTAAGTTTTTTTTTATTCTTTTACTGTATCTAAATCTTTTAATCACTGGTTATATTTTTTTTTAAATTATTAGATACGTTTATTTTTTTTGCCAGGACCCCGAAGTATATTATATAAGAGTACATTTGATTGATCCTTATTTTTGTTATAAAAATGCTAAAAATATATTATATAATAAAATCTAATTTATACCTTTGCTTTATATAAAGTTTGCATAAATAAGGTAATAAATATTTTTATTAATCATTTTTAAAAATTAATTGTAATAGAATCTATTAGTTTAAATACGAAATAGTGAATACGTAAAAAAAATTAAGATTTCACTCAAATCACCAGCCGATTTATTTACATCTAAATTTAAAGAAAATGTACGAATATCACCAGTTCAAAAGACAATAAACAAAATTATCATAGAAATACAATGGATATAAATTTATAGAATGTTTATATATAAATAAATCGAAATAACAAATTTCAAATTTTCAATTATTTATGGTAGAAAGCTTAAAATTTAAATACATATAAAGTTTTCGAAAATGAACTTTTAAAATAAATGTGATATATAAATTTATAGTAAAATACATTCCATCTATTTCTGACATATTAATTATGTTGATGTGAAAGCGTAATATTTTCACCTTTTAATTTTTCTTGCCCTTTACAGTCTGTTTAAGAACAAAATGGTTTTTTTCAATCTTTCTGATAATTTCCAAACCTGTCTTTTTAAATTTTTAGTTAAAATATTCATTAAGCACTAAAAACTATTTAGAAAATATTTTGAAGACTGGGATTTATTAAGATTAAATAATGTGTTTTGAATTTGTAAGATCAAGAATATTTCAAATAACATGATTTAATAGGTGAATATAATATGACTAAGAAATTCTTTTACAATTAGTACATATTTAAATAACAGTATTTATCCCAAAATACGCGTAATTTAATATCTAGATGAAGAATTTCTCATAATAATTATAAATGTAAACATCTATCATCTATATTTTCAGTTTTTTAGAGATCGTTCTATCTAATTAAATATAATAATTCTTTCTACTACAAACTATATTATATATCAAAAGAATTTAGTGATATGAATAAATATATATTCACCCATATTAATATGCTATAAAATAACAAGTTATTATCTTTTAAAATATATAAAAAAGTATGTATAGAATATTCATTTTCCAATAAATATCAATACCCGCATATTTATAAATATTTTTCTTGCAATAATTTAATATACAAACGATAAAAACCACTACAAAATGTCACAGCTGTTCATATTTCTTAGATAAATTACAAGCAAGAAATTTTTAAATTTAATGGATATAAAAATTTTTATTAGCCGAATGCTACGTCCATTTTTCGATATATTGATTACCAAGTCCAACATGAGCCTACTAAACGACCCAATTTTAAAATAAATAAGATATTATACACAAATTGAACTATATCAGCATAATACTTATTTTTTTAATAATAGTTCAAGTCTTTGTTGTTGATATTTATTTGCTATACTTTTAATTTATTTACTGCTCATATTGTGCTGCATAATTTGGCAAGTCAAATAGAAAAAAATTAATATCAGGGTTAAATAGACCTACTTCGTATTTGTGCATCTAAATTATAAAATTGGTTTTTGTCATGAGAAACGTTTTTCTCTATCATATGGAAATTTAATATTCTATAATGACATCCAGGAATTTTTTTTCTGCATAATGTGTTGCTTGTAAGTAAATCAAGTATTTGAAACATCTTCCTGTAAATTCCAGGCAAATTTTTCAAGTATTAAAATGAAAAGCGCATTTTTAGCCCTTTATATATTTATAAATTCCTTTATTAGAATATTGCATCATAATATTTTCTATATTTGATATTCTATTTATATTTTGTGTAAAATACAATCACTTTAAACATGAATTTCTAGTATGAGACCATAAAATGTTTTTTTATTGAATCTATTCACAATCGATTCTTAAAAATTTTCTAAAATATCTTCTCTTGCGATTTTATTCCGCGGACGTAATTGGCCGCATACTTTTGAACTAAGAGAACACAATAAAATTATGAAACCACAAATACAGCTATTTTTAAGTAATTTACTGGGCTTGTGGCATAAAATATTACATTTTGATCTAAACTTTTTTTCAATCAAAAATATATATTTTTCTTAAATGACTGTTTAAAAATGCTTTCTATGCAAATCATAGGATTGAGAAAGATTCTTGACTGATAAGCCTTGAAAGAAAGGGCTACCGATAAGTATATAGCAGAGAAAGAGATAGTAAAATGTATTTATGAAGTTTGCTCCAATGATTATATCACATAATCTGTTTAAGAAAACATAAAAGTCGAATCAAAAATTAACCCATAAATCAAAAAATCAATAAAATGCTTTTCTATATCTTAAAAGCAAAAAAATAAAATGTATTTACATTTTTAGTTCAATTCTAAAAGATCACATATTTGGTTATGTGAAATTTTGAAAATTTAATTTGCATTAATAAAGTAATCTTGCTACAATTACGAAGGATGGTCTAAATTTAACAAACATTGAAGCAATTCGGTGGAAAAGACAGAATCTTAGGTTTCTAGCTTATTAAATTGGTATAAATTTCCATTTATAAAACATATAAATCCGCGCCAAAAATATCAACAAACTATCTTGAGCATAAGCTTTTGGGCTTATTCAAACTAGTTCTATTAATTATTATGAGTATATTTTGAAATAATACTAATACGGGAAAAAATATTACTTGAAAAAGTAAATTTACAATTACATATTTTTTTACATTTAAACATTTTTTCCAATTAAATTTCGTGTAAATATAAATGAACTTGGTGTGAAAATCACGCTTTTTATGCGAAGTAAGTTGATAGAATATACACTTATTTGCATATTCTACCCACCTGAAAGATGATTGACCTCCAAAAAAGAAAATTCAAGATGGTTTATTAAAAAAAACATTTATTTAGGATATTTAAAAAAACATTATTTTTTCATATTTATTATTACTTAAATAATTTGTGAATGACCACGTGTAAAGATTGTAATCATATAGTTTAAATATTGTTTCAATTGCTAAGATATTTTATAATTTAATAAAACATGAATATAATATATTTTATGATTTAATAAAAGATGAATATAATATATTTTATATTTATCTATTAAAATTACATATATTCTATATACAAATAACCAGGGTTTAGCATATTGTTTTAAATCCAACTCATGATAAGATTGTCATATCATATAAATACCGCAATTTTAATTTTTTTTCCCTGTTATATATTCAAAATACACCACAAAGTTTTAGAGATTTTCTGACAATTTTTGCATTACTAATTTAAGGAAAATTAAATGACCTAATGTTGGATAATAAAACTTAAAATTGACTTCTGCCTAAATAATATTATGTATTTTTACAATTTAAAAAAATTTAAATAAATATTCTACTATTTTTTTAATTATAGGTCCCCACCTAGGCTACATATGAAAATAAAATTATGAATAAAAATAAGCTACAGCAAATTAATTGATATCACCTTAAAATGTAATAATATTTTATTTACTGAAAATTGTTAGTTATGATTAATAACAAATGCAGAAAATCCTTTTATCTACGGAAAAAAATATTACAACCGTCTGGAATTGTGTTTTATATCACAAATGCAAGTTGTGAATTTAAATCAATTGATAAAATGGTATTTGTATTTTGTTATAAACATTAGTTCTTAGCCTATAAATCTATAAACAATGAATTGGAGTTTTTAGTGGCAGCTAGCGCAAATAAATATTCTTTTCAATTATTTAAAAAAGCAAAGCGCATTGCTGTAAATTGCTTGATCTAAAAATATATATTTACGGAAAATATTGTGGAAATAATCTAAGTAGAAAATTCCATAAAAAAAAAGAAACTAGCCACAGTAGAATTTTATTTTACGATATATCTATAATTATGTTTTAAAAATTAAGGTAAATTCTATATATCAAGAATCTTTATAAATGTAATTATTAATCTGTATGATTTTTGAACATATATGAATTTTACAGACACAACAAATTCAATGTATCTATAAAAGAGTAGAGACAAAAAATATGAATTTTTTTGTCTTTTAGACTGGTAAATATATTATAACCGAGTAGAGGAAATCCACCAGTAGTTAAAACTAGCATGAAAAGGGGTACTACACACAAAAAATTTAATGATGAAGTCTATTTTATTTATAATTTAGCCTAAATACTGTGATGAAAGATTAATTCCTTCAATATGTAATGACTAGGAAAATCCTGTTTTAGCTTCAATGACTTTTTACTGCATAGATATTTATAGAAAAATGTTTATTAGGTTATTAAAAATTTAAGATTCGCTTAATCTATATGTAGAAATTGTTTTTCATATTTATTCATGATAATACCAACCGTTGCAATATTATGTAACAATTGAGTTACTTAGATATTTATAATTGATATATGCATACATGGGCAGCTTTGCTCAAAAAACTATAAAAGCATAGCTTCGGTTTGAATAAATTCCAATTAAAATTGTTGCGATAAAATAAAAAGTTTTTTTATATGTTATAATGTCAACAAATAATACAAAAGCGTTCGGCTTTTTATTGGAATTCCCATGAATGAAGAAATATTGCATTTTTGTATAATCATAAACTATTACAAAAAAACGATAAAACTTTACTTGACTGAAATATTTGTAGTTTATAAACACATATTTTTGATTGCATATGAGTTGTTTTTCTTTGTAATACAGATTTTAAATTCTTTTTTTTAGCCAGTAAATTATATGATATGAGAGGTTACACTTTTAATATGTCTTTAAAGTGCTGAGAATGTCGTTTGCCGAAATTTTTAGTATATATATTTATTGATTTCTATGTATCGTTTAATAATATATAATATTTGAAATCCGAAAATATACGTTTTTAAACATTATAATCCATTCTTAATAGATACAATCAATATTAGAATGACTCAAGACTGTGTAAATATATACATAAAAGATAATTTCGTGCTAGTTAACTCCATTTTCTTTAATTTACTAAGCTTATGCATAATCAAAGCTTACAGATCGCTAAATTCTAATAACGTACATAATTTACATTTTTTTACAAATTATCAAAGTAAAATAATCTATTTTATCATGAATTACATATTTAAAATGTTTAAATATTATATTTAAGCTCATTAAGGATAGAAATAATATGATCATGGATTTATTTCAATGCTTTTTATCTTGATTTAAAATACTAAATTGTATAGCAAAAAATATTAATCACATCCGATATTACAAAAAAAACATTTTTAATTAAGAAAAAATATGAAATTTATGTCGCAAGAAACATATATGTTGGAATCATCAACTTAAAAAATTTTTAAATTATATAAGTTCTAACAATTAATAATATTAGACAATTCTAAACATTGATGATAGCTTTTATTCAAATGAAGCACTTTCTTATTGTAAACTGAAAATAATGATAAGTGGCAAATATAACTTTAAACTTTTATAATCTAAAAAAGACTAGGTTGGGAAATTTATGTACATATCAAAGATTATTCTTTTTGGAGGCTACTACACACACAAAATAATTCATTTTCTTTTTATATGAAAACTAGTGTGCTTTACTATATTCTGTAATATATTTTATAAGAATATATCATCATTGTGGTTTTTTTTGTTTGAAAATTTAAAAAAATCGACATATATAATGATAAGGCAATTTTTTTCTATGGATTTACAACTAAGAAAGGCAAAATATAAACGATAAGAGTACATTTGCACATGCAATAGTTTGAATCTAAGTAATTCATATACTTTGTATTACGAAAAAAAAGCTACTCTGATAAATTATTATATAGGTTATATGATTCTTTGGTCGAATCTCGATTCTTGTGAGAATTTTATATTTGATAATAGCACTCTATAGTTATCTAGCAATATTATTAAGGGCGTAAAATTTCAGAGCTTTTTATTTTATTTTGTTCGTTTTATATTAAAAAAATTGTGGGCATGAATAAGTTTGAACCTATAGATGTTGTTTTTATGCTAATATATTGATTAAATTAATTTTTTGGAAATTAGGCACAATTGGCTGGTAAACTAACTTTGTCAACGGCAACAAAATATATATTTTTTTTTTAATTTGTCTAAAAATTTCCAGATTAAAATAAAGTTGTGGTGGTGTGAACTAGTATTTATAATAAAAGCAAATCAAGTAAAATTCAATGTTTTAAAAAACTATCTATAAATCATAATAGCCACATTTGAATAAAAATTAGTTTTTTAAAATGAAAAATTTATTATATCTAATTTATTCCTGAAAGATTTTTTACTTTCACAAGCAGCAGAAACCAAAAAAATTAGATTGATATCCATGAAACACTTTTTTGAGGAAAATATAATTATGCAAAAATACCATATATAGAAAAATGTTGTCATATATATTACCCATTATTTATTATATTTTCTTATCGCGTTTTTATTTTATGGTAAATTTATATTATATAATGTTTAAATAAAAAATTAAAGGAAATTTATGATTAAATAAGATACTGCTGTTAAATTTCTTTCGACATTATATATCGTTCTTTAAATTTCAATTTACTTTTATTGTCAAAATAATCGATGATTTTGTATTTTAAACATTTATTTTGTTTTGTAATTTAATATCATATGAAATAAGTAGTATTTGTATTATTTGCTTATTATTTTGTATACTGACAGATTATTTTTTTAGTCTAGCATATTAATTATTTTCGTGTTGAATGTAAATTGTTTTCTTATTTAAATTTAAATCAAAAATAAAATTATATTATCATGAATCAATGAAATTTGTAAATCTGAAATTTTTTTTTTTGTGTTTATACAATTTTCAGCTATAAATATAAAGCTTAACTATCGTTATTTAAAAATATTTTCGATTTCATTTATATTTTTAAAGCATGTAGGGAAAAAAAATAATATCCTATTGTTCCGAGTCATCTTATGATACTTAAAATATTTTTAATCCTATGAATTTTATTTATTTTTATTACTGGCTATGTTTCTATTTTAGAGCCTTTCCAATTCTTTATCCTGTCTATTATACACGAGGTATACAAATGTTTTTGAAAAATTTGTCAAAATATTTACATACAATGTAAAATATTTTTATTCGTTATAATTTTTTTCATAGAGTGTAGGCTGTATCCATTCAACAAAATATATATTTACTCAAATTTCTCAATATGTAATAAATTTTAATTTCACCATAATTTCTGATATTAAAAACGTTCCATATTATTGCTTTTTTGTACTGTTAGATAATAAATTAAAATTATTGCACCATTATAAAAACTCTTTTTCTCATTTTACACATTTATAAAGTTGATCTTTACTGCACAAAGTACATATCATACAACAAACATGTATTTAATGCATACTAGATGCAAGAAATATCGAAAAAACACATTATTAGAACCATGTTAAAAGAAATCTATAAAATTGCAAAATATAATGATTGTAATGCGAATAAGCTTTACTCCTTTCTCAAATCTCTGTGTATCTAATTGAAGCAAAATTGGTATCACGAGCGTTGTCTTACGAAGATACTACAATCAAAATGGAAAATATATGATCATAAAAACAGCAGAACAAATAAGTTTTTTCATGCGAGCAACTATAATAATACAAGATAAGACGAGAGCGATAAATACTGGATGATAAAAGCTAGTTATATTAGAAATGTAAACTTTTTCATGCCAATAAAAAAAATGGATTTAAAAGCAAAAAATATTTAAATGTGTGCGATTGAGCTACATGATTCGAAAATAAATATTTATCGATCGACAGATTATATCATACTGGAATTTAAAATGAAATTAATGAAACAGTAGCTTTAAAAAAATATAAACCGCATGTTTTTTGGTGTAGCTACAATATCTTAAAAAGATGTATCAGGAAAAATCCAATAAACCAATTTTTTTTTAAAAAATTTCAAGCTTTTTTTCTTTCCAATGTTACTTTAAAAATTTATGTTAACATTTGACAAATGGAATCGAGATTTAATCCATAATATAGTATAATTACCCAAAAACTACTTGCATTTACATGCATCACGTTTCTATGTTTTCTATTTTTTTATAAAGTTATATGAATTTAGGTAACATAGTACAGCCGAATCAAATTTTATGTAAATTAAACTGTAAGAGAAACTAAACATTGAAAATAACTTTTTATACTCACGATATCTACAGTTTGTTTATCTATGCAGTTTATAAATATTGCATTCCAACATTTTATGTCTTGTGTATCAGATAATAAAACAATGAAAATGGATCAATTAATTTATATATGTATCATTCAATATAATAAGAACTATTGTAAAGCTTTAAATGGGGTTTTTTTATTTTTAAGCACATTAAAATCTCAAAAGTAAATTTTATATAGTATTTTTGGTTTTTTAACGTGGTTAAATATCTTTTATTTTTCTTGATGTGAATTTATTTATATATTATTTTTTCACAAGGTTTATAAATTATTTAACTACCAAAGCATCAATAATTTTGTTTAGTGTAAATGAAATTTTTAATATTTATGAAATATATCTTTCGTCTTTCTCTCATGAAAGTTAAATTTTAATTTAAAAAAAAGCTTGAATTTCCTTTAAATTGAATATTATCCTTTGTGTTTTCACAAATTTGATAGTGGGATTAATGGTTTTAATATGACCAAGTCAATGGGGTCTTTTCAGGAAAAGATCCATATCGTACAAGAAATGTTTTTGATCACTTGGTCTTGAGCTTGCATAACGTGAAGGTTTTTTTAGCCCCATATTTTCAGTATTTTTAAATCCAAAATAATTTTACATTATCTATATACCAACATTGTTTTATGAATTTCTTGTAGCTTAGCGACAATAATGATTTTTTAGTAGTTTATCGATGAACCATGAGTAAATAGTATTCAAAAATATAATCGTTTATTAACGAATCCAAGTCAAATAATACAACAATAACCATCACCACGCCTATTTTTTTATGTTTGGAAACTGGTATAGGTACCAAGTGATAAATGGAAAGAAATATCCTTGTCAAAATTTAAAAAATCATTGCTCTAATTAATGCATGTTAATTGCAATGTTGGCGAAATGGTGCAAAATAGAGTGAAGTTTGATACATTTGTCAATTATAATTGTTTGATCTGTAGAAATAATAAAATATTATATCCATTAGTAATTTAGACACATGCTTTTAAATATTTAACACACAATAGCTTAAACAAATTATACCAATCAAAAGTTTGAGATTAGAATAAGATTAAAAATTCAAAGACTAATCGTGATTATGAATTTTGTGGACCAAAGAAGTTATATCATTATCAAAATATAAATTGATTTAGCAAAAAGTCATGTGTTTCATTAATTTATATTACTTACTTTGTATTTAATGGTTAATTTTTTGTCATGTAAATATTACAAACGAAATAGATATGTTCACTCGAACATCAAATTGTTGTTCTTGAATTGTGAAATAATTTTTAATCGTCTGAGGCGAATTCGGGACAAACTACACACAATGATCATAAAACAATATACCATTGCATATTTCTATTGGTAAAACTTTGTCTAAGATTACTCATGTGACAACGTTTCTGTTGATGATTATTTAAGATGGGTTTTAATTACGCATAATAAATAAAATTTTTTTTTATCGATCAATATATTATTTAATTTATACTGTAACAGTTGCTACTTATGGTGAATGATGTGTAAATTATAATTGCAGAAACTTAGACAAACAAAAGGTTACATAAAATAAATCATTGTAAAATCATTTAATGAATGTCAAAGTATACACATAATATCAAAAAGATGATAAATGATATTTTCTTTTGCGAAACAGCTATAAAGAACCAACAAAAGAAGGAAACTGCATATAATAAAAATAACATACAGATAAAATAACATTCAGCTAAAAATAGCATACATATAAAAATATAAATATAATAGCTGCTCAAAAAGTTAATACCTACTCAGTAGTCTAAACTTCAGTAAATTACCGGCTATAAAACACCTAGAAACTAGTATACTGTTCAATTCATAGGGAAAAAATAATTCCTATAAAAACATTTTATAAGCTTAATTCAATTTATTTTAAAAAATTATATATCATGATGCTATTTTGATGTAATTCTATGTATTTTATAGATGAAAAAAGACAGTTTTTATTTTAAAATCTTATAACTTTAAATCGTTGGAAATTTTCTGGTTCGTTCTTTTTATTATATTTTTTAAGTTTTAGAAATAAGCAGTGAATGGGACGGTGTGGTGACACGATATCATAGAAGGTACCTGAGGAACTAGATGTCACGAACCAGGTTGAGGCATATATTCAAACATTGGGATTTAGAAAAACTTGAATTATAGGTCTCGAAAGAAGGAGTGGTATTGAAGAAGACTTTGGAGAGGAGAAGATAGCCGAAAGTATAAATGCGCTGTGTGTACAGAGAATCAAGCAAGCTGTGTCTGAGAGCAAAAACTAAAATTACGACTTTAAATATAGCCCTTAAATAAAAAATACCTCACAAATAAACAGTGAATATATTGATTTAAATTAAAAAAATAAATATATACGAATAAAATAAGCCGTAAGAAAACATAGCTGGTTTTAAACATTATAAAAAAAAATAAAAAACGATATAAAACTTAAATTATTTAACATATTAGAATTGAATCTATATTTTTTTTTGATTAAATCGATTTAAAAAGTATATTTGGATAATGCTAATAGATGTTATTTAATGAAAATATTTAAGAAATAAATTGCGAATATTAAACTGAAAGAAAACACGAAATAAACTACACGGAAAAAACTGGAAATTAAGATTTCTGCCTATGTTTAGTTTTGGCATGATTAGAAACTACTATTTATAAATGTTATGATTCTGATTTTATATCCTGTATTCATAATTAATAAAAATTGCGCAATTTCAATACATTTTATTTATTTATAAAAATATTGTTTTAGACTTTTACATCAAGATTTTTTTGTTGTAAAATCAGAGAATAATTTTTACTTAAATTATGATTGAATCGTGCTCATATAAAAAGAATCATTTATAAATCACATGTTTTTATTATCTAGGGATCTATATTAACTCTCAAATTCTAGTAAATAATACTTTGACTATTAATTAATACATTATAAACTTAGTTAAGCCTTATAAAAAATAATTTGCCCAGCTAAAACATCAAATGTAAAAGACTTACATTTTTTTAATGTTAGTTCAACTCATATCGATAAAAATATATATAACTTCATAAAAATTATGGTAACAATATTAACTATAAAACATTTTTATACGTTTGTTGATAAACAAATATTTTATAATGTATATGTTTAAAGGGTTAAAAAACACTATTTCATTTAACTTTTTAACTAAACCATTTGAAATCTAGGTAAATAATCCAAATGCGCATCGCAAAAAATAGATTTATCCAGGACATGAATATTTTTTTTTGCTTTGTTGACGTCTATTTTACTTTTTTTCTTAGAAAATAAAAAAAAAGGTTTTCAATTTTATCTTTATATAATATTAGATATTTTTTGAAATTGTTGTGATAGCGAAATTATAACAACTCGAATTAGATTTTTATGTATGACGGTTTGCTGTATTTTTATTAGTATTTGAAAGTAAAATTTCGAAAATTTTAATAAAATGTGAAATAAAATCTTACAGCTAATTATAGGACAAATATATACAACTAGAATCAGATATTTTTTTTATTGCATGAATATTAGAATTTTTGTTGATATTAGATTTTTTTAATAAATACTGTGATTTTTGTATAAATATAATAATAAAAACACATAAGAAATGTTTGTTTTAAATAGAATTAAATTGGTGAATAAAATAATTAATAATATACAACATAGTAAAGTTTATAAATATGATTTCAAGGGTATTCGAATATAGTTTACAACTTTTATTTTTAATTCTTACTCATTGGTTATCATTTGTTCTTATTAACCTTGAATTATATTTAAAACTAACACGAATATTGAATCCGCATAATCATGTCGTTTTTTTACTTAGAATTTATTTTTCCTTTATATTATAGCATATTTTTACAAATGGTTAAAATAAAATATATGGATAGAACTTTTAGTACTTTTTTCTTGCTATTTTTTTTATTAAAGCATCACTATTCATCTGATTAGTAAATTTAAACCTAGTAATATAGTATAGTGTAAAATTGTCACCGTAAATTCATACAAATTTTGATTAATTCACATAAAAACCATAATATTTCTTTTTAACTAAAATCAGTATTCTAACATAATTTAGATATTTTTTAGATTATTTTTGTGTTAATAAAAATAAAAAAACCAATAAATAGAAGGTAGTGATTTTAACCGATCTTATATAAATACATTAAAAATTTTAGATCGAACGAAAATTTTCTAACGCCTTGAAAAACCTTACATACTACGCATTAATGCCGGAAAGAGCCTTTAAAATTCACTTCTTCATATATTTGTACATAAAAAATAAAGTTTTTACTTTATAGAAGCATCTGCGCACATAATTAAACGCCTATATCTATGAGACATATCATGATTTTTACAATCAACAAAGAATAAACATATGCTTAGCACATGAACTTCAGTAAATTTACTTTCTTTTTTGACTAGAAAATCTTTTCTCGTTTTTTATTATGCCTAATATGCATTTTTAGGGTGTTAATTATGATAAAAGCGTTGATCTTGATTATAAATCTGCTGGTAAAAATTTTTAATAATTTAAAAATTAAAGAAGTTTGTGAATGAAGTTTCTTGATAAAGAAGACAAAATTATTTAATATAAAATGACTTTGATAAAAATTATATGAGGATTCTGCAGTTTTTCGTTTCGGAATAAAACACTTGATATTTACAAAGGTTTTATTGTCTTTAAATACGAGAATAAAGCTAAAAATCAAATATGAACATAACTAAGTAACTTTATAATATAAGATATATGTTGCATGACTTAAAGGAATCAGAAATTCTACATTTGCGCGTAAAAAAAATACAGTTTAATAGGCCTTACTTACAATTCACACACCTGATTGTAAAGATATTATAATATCAACACATTATTTAAATAAAAAGATAGTACATGCAGCAAAAAAAAATAATTTTAATTTTATATATAAGTGTCTCTTAGGGCAACGAAAGAGCGTGCATGCACCCAGGCACTAAAATTTTGCATATAAATATATAATATAGGCTTTTAAAGAGGAGTGAAAAAAATAATCTGGATAATTTATTACAATTATAAAAGTAGAATTTTTCTTAGAATTGATACAAAATCATCACCATTTCAATTTTTGTGAAAGTGCGTAAATACATAAAATAAATCAAACACTAATTTTTAATATAGATAACACGCCAGATTAATATTTCAATGTTATATAAATAATAAAAAGTGATTTTTGCAAATATGTAAAATTTACAATAAGATGATTTTAACAAAGAAGTATGACCTAGTATAAATTTGGAAACATAAGAGTATTTTTTAAACCTGATTATTAAGAATATGATATATAAAACGACACCACATTACATTTTATACCGTACATATTACTTTGTTTTTTTAAAAATAGATATAGTCTATATTGAAATTTTGTAAACTTTACTAATGAATCAATATGTACATTAGTAGCTAAAATTTCTTTTTTTTCTATCACATAGGTTCTCAGATAAAAAAAACATCTTCTAAATTTTTTATACAACAAAATATAGAATAAGTCATTGTAAATATGAAGATTTAATAGAAAAAGCATGATATAGTTCTCTAGTTAAAATAAATATAAATGAATTCGGTTATATAAAATAAAATTAATAATATTTCTGGATGTTCCATAAACACAAGTTATCAAACATTCTTTTTATAACGTCTAAGTATAGTTTATTTGTTTTATATGCTAAATATTATCGTTTCACGGGATTTTAAATGTCAAGCATAAATAAAAGGCATGCTTAAAAGGGTTATAGATACTATAAGCAAGAAGCACACTATATTTTTCATACAAAAGATGCGTAAGCGCAATAGAAGAAATGCAAAAAATGCTTAAAAGATATTTAAATAACAATGATGGTAGGCTAGTTTATGTAAACTAGAAAAATAGATAAAACAAAGATCTAAAGAATCTATTGCCGAAAAGATGGTGATTATTTTTGCATGAATAATAAAACGAAAATATTTTAAAAATATGGACTTAATGAAATCGTTAGCCTATCTTAAGAATTTACAAACTCTTTAAAAAAAGGTAGAGGGGGTGATTATGTTTTGAATAAGTAAATTAGCATTTATTAATTATTTAAGACGATATTAACATGCATAGAATTTGAATTTATACTAAAAACAACCTTCAAATCTGATAATATAGCTACTATAGAATATTAACATAAATATTTTTTTGGGTAGACATGTTAGCGAGAAGTAAAAAATTAAGCAATGGATTCTTCACTTAAAGGTAAAAACGCTCGATAAATACTTGCCCGAATTTAATATCGATGTAAAATCTACCTTAAGACATGTATTTTATGTTTCTAGGGTATTTAAAGCAGTGACTATTTTCTAAAAAAGGTACAGATAATAGTTACAGACTTAATTTGTTTTTCTTATGAAAAGAATATACTCGCGTATTTGTCTAGTTTAAGGAACAAAAAGAGACAATAACTGATGTATAACGTATAAAACGCAACATTGATATAAAAATATGCGGAATTTGATGACAATAAAAGATAAAATATAGCTGAAATACTTCAAAAAATTGCATATTATATTTATTGTCTATTAAGACAAATAATATAACCTTACACAAAAATTTAAATCTAGAAACCTAAAAATTCGATATGATATATTTTCAATTATTTGAAAATCTACTGGCAATCTCCGATGTAAAAATACAGCTAAAAACGGTCATATTGTATATTTTAAAAATTAGAATTTTTTATGTGAATATAAATATATCAAGATGGACTGGTTTTTAGGCAATTAATAACAAGTAATTGAAAATGCCGATTCGTAAATGAAAAATTATTGTCGACATTTCACATGAGGCATACTAATAATATTAAAAACTGAGAAATAGTGTTTTTGATCTCTATGCACTAAGAAACGTAATTTGATCTATAAAATAAACAGTTATAAATAAACCAGGACTAATAAACAGCTCATGATAAAATCATAGAAAACAAAAGATAGAAGAATTAATGAAATTGACACAATTTTTTTGTAGTAAATCAAAGTATTAATTTACAAATAGTGATATTATATGACTTTCAAAATCTATTGTGGCTGCACAGGTGACATATCTGCTTAAAAAAAGCATAAAAATATAAATTTTATGGAATAAAATTCATAAGCTAACTTAAATCTAAAAAATTGTCAAGTATATTATCTAAGAGAGACTTTATTAAAATTATTATAGATATAATAGGCGAATCTACAGGAAAACCCGATTGTAAATTAAGAAGTGGTAATTTAATAAGACTGTGTAAATTATGCATTTAAGTTTTATTCTAAAGATATACATATGATAAAAAGGTTGGATAATAATAATTTTAGTTCCAATTTAACCTTCGAATTCTTAGAAAGCATAGAAAAGTAAAGACATTGTATAATCTTGCACTTATAAGCATAAACTGTATTCTAAAATCCTTATTTGTAGAGACACAGGAAAATATACAATATTTTATTTTGTTAAAATATTTTACAATGTGATAAAAAGATTGATCATTACAAAATATATATATTAATCGTAAAAAGCAGCTGATGCTGCATATGAAAGCTAGATCAATAGACTAAATATCATATCCGACTACATTTGTCATAGATTTACTCAATGGTTATTTTTGGGCTGTAAAAAAATCGAAAAGAACTTTTATAGCTATATTATGGATAATATAGAAAAATTTAGATATAATAGACGTTTGACTATTTATAGAGATATAATTTTGAGGCAGATATGAATTAAAACTTTGTTATAAAACTCTTAAATTCTTAATGACTGCATAAAAAACAAGATTTTTAGGCCAAGCATTTACATAGGTTAGCAAAAACACAGTCTTTTAAAAAAGTTAACCTAGGAAATACCAAAATCAAACATAAAATATAAAAAAAATTAAAAAATGTATTGAACACCTGAATAGCAATATTAATATAAAGAGTAATACTTTGTGTAAATGTTTTATATGATAATACATCTAAAACTCTTATAATTTCATTATAATTAAACCAATTGAGGAATATCACACAAAATTTCTACTTTTTATGCAAAAAAGCTTCAATAGCAGGTTAGTTTTGTGCGTATTAATATCATAATATTTTCTCGTTTGATTTAAAGAATTTACATTATATGAACGTTTAAGGGAGTAGTAAATATGGTGAGTAAAATCAAAAAAAAAATAGGCATAGAGATCATATAAGAAAACCAAAAATAATAGTTAAATAAAAATACTATATGCTAGTATTAGAACAATTTTTTTAAAAATAAAAATTATGAATCTTATTCAAGAAAAAACAAAAAATACTCATTTGGGTATCAAAGTGCTAACAAGAACAAAGACAGTCGTCAAAATAATATCAAGAAATATACTTATAATTAATAAATATTAAAAGAATAACAGAAAAAAATTTATGAAGATAATAACAATTAATGCTTAAAAATTGCAGTAAAGACAGTTAAATAAAAAAATAAAATGTGCTACCAGCGTAAATTCTTTTTTTTCACATATTTGTAGCAACTGTCAGCTTTGATGCTAATTAAAATGTTGTAAAAAATATCAGAATGACACGAAGCAGCAATTTATTTGATGCTTTGAATTAAAAAACCTTTGGATATATATATCTTTTAAATAGGATATGATGAGTGACATCAAGAATTAAAATATAAAGTATACAAAAATTTGTCATTGTAAAAAATTAAAATGGGATTAAATTAAAAATATATTTTTTGAGAAAAATATCACTAATATAAATATCATTACATTCTATAATTTCAATTGAATCCGATTTTATTGATTCTGAAAATATGTCAAAATAAATTTCTAATAGAATTATATAAACTATAAACGAGTAAACGATAAATATTCCAAATAAAAATATTTTAATATATATTTTTGTATCAAAAAAAGTTCATATACTTTATAATTCGGTGTGGTCTGGAATAACTTGCAAATTATAGAATATAAGAGAAGGATTTATATGCAAATTCTAGTGTTCTTTTTTATAATGAGTAAATTTTTTAAACATTTATTGACATTTTATGATATTTAATAAAAAATAATGTGATTTTGACATTATTTTAGCATTGAATCAAAAATACATGTAAAAAAATGCTTTTTTATCATTGGTTTATGGATACATAATACGTTTTAACTATATGATTTAGTCTTAAAGTAACTCTCACCATATTTTACTGTATTTTTTATATAAAAATATAATTATATCCATCAAATCTTGTTAAAACCATTTTAACTTGATCGAAGTAATCTTAAATGATCTTTTATGCTTAAATACTACATATAAAGGGCTCTTTTTTTATAAATGCATGTAAAAACGTCCTGGGTTTTATACTATACTATTTGTGCATGAGAAATTATTCAAAAAAATAGCCTAAAATTTTATAGATTTTTATTTTTTTATGGGTTATTTTTATTTTATCTATTAAGACGTGGTCGACATATTGGGAGTATTACACAACTCCTTGATGCATCTTTTGACGCTTTGGCCTGATGTATCTTCATCAACTCCTCTTCTTCTGTTAAATGAGCTCTAAATTTATATATTATATTAAATAAGGATTTAATCCTCTAAATGTGGCATCAAGTTTTAAAAAGCAATATATATCTGGCATAAACTCTATGTGTTTTTCATAAAATCTTACATCTTTAATAATCAAAAAATGAACTAAGTTCTTTTGAACGTATTCTAACGAGGTATTTAGACTAAAGATTCTTGCAAAAATATTTTAAAATATTATTTTTTTTTTAGGTTAGCGTCAATTTTGTTCTAATAACTTATTATTATTTAGTTGAAGATAGACATATTATTTTGGTTACTATTGATCACTATTGCATTAAACCATTCAAAAAGATATGTATCCATTATTTTATTTATATATTTACAGGTACTATTTTTTTATATATAAGAATTTATTTTCATTTTAATATCAAACTAGATTTCAGATAGATTTTTTATGAATATTTTTAGCATCAAATGATTTGGGGAATCAAATTTTGATATTATTGTCAATACAATAGCTTAATTTGAGTGTTACTGTTATAATTATTCATTTTTTATATATTTTATTTATCACGATAATCATAAAAAAATAAAAGGTAGAATTATCGTAAAATACACATAGATCACATTTTATTTTGTCGGAGAAAGTCTTTGTGCCAAAATTCTGATATATTTGGGATATAGGATCTAAGTTTATTTTTTTTTCTAATATTACAATGCAGCATAAAATGAAGATTACACGTATTTAACTGTTGTTAAAATGTTTTGTATATATACAACCTTTATTTTATAATTCATTGAAGTATCTCTGCTTTATATTTTGCATCCTTTTATTATTATTTAAATCGGAAAAGATACAATCAAAAAGTTTCTATGTATTTATTGTAAACTTAACATCGTGTTTTAGCAAATAACTGTATTATACATTTTTTAGACTATATTCGAATATCTTTAAGCCCTTATCGTAGTCATTTTAGTATAAAAAATATTAATGTATTGGTTATGCTAATTTTGCTATATTATATTCTATAGGAACTTCAGTAAATCATGAATTTTTTAGGAAATAAAAAAAAATTCTATGATTTACTTGCTGCTTTTATGAAAATAGGTACGAATAATCTATATATAGCTATTTTTACAATATGTATTTATAGATATATTATGTAAAAAATTCAAGATCTTCTCTACAGGTAAAATAAATGCTCATAATTAATATTCGAAAATCTTCTATTTTTTTAGTTTTTTCTCAAAATTAATAACTGAAAGTAAACTATAGTGAGCACCATTTCTAAAAAAATTCTCCTTCCCACCCATATTTTTGCAATAAAATTGCTTAAATATAATTACAATATTTATTTTTTTAATAGAATAACAAAGACCGTAAGATTTTTAATAGAACATAGGCAGAGAAAAATATTTTAAACGAAGATAAAAGATTCCGTTACCTGTTTGAACATAAAAAAAAAGTTATTACGGCAGAAATATAGATCTATATTACTTTAGTTGTAAAAAATGAAATCAAACCGCTTTTTATAAAAAGAATAATAACATGCATGAAACAAAATTTTAGGTTGTAATTAAATTTCGGCAGACCCTTCTATTTTTTATATGCTTAAATAATCAAGGATTTATGTCGAAATATAACAAATTTATATTAGTATGGGTATGATTCATATATATTGGCTATTTTTTAATGTTATAAAGCAGTTATTAACGAATTTTTTTCGGATTTTGCCACTCATCTGTATTCATAGTTTTTCACAAATATAATTATAAGATGATGCGCACCTTATAAAAAAGAAAAACATAGCTAGACAAATAAAATATTACTGGCATATTATCTATCTTTTTAAGTATCATTTTCAAAATCCTGGATCTCTTAATAAGTCGTGAATTTTTTTTGTTGCTATTTAAGGTATATAGAATAGTTTTCTTAACAGCAAAATATATTAAACAGGTGCAGTATGTTTATCAGGGGTTTATTTTCGCCAGTATAAATATGTCTACACCGTAATTCATAATAAATGGTTATATTTGGATAGAATTGATATAATTGTCTTAATTACATCATGGGTCTAATTTCAATTCTAACTTACATATTGATATGTTTTTGATGTTTCTTAGTACCAAAAAGTGAAACATGCTAGGTATACCCAATATATCAATTAAAATCATAAACTTTTAAGACTAATATTCACAAGTTATAAAGCATATGTATATAAATCGACCCGAATTGTATTGTAATGTAATCTTTTATAACATAATGCTAATTTATATAGGTGTTTAATTATTAATCAGTTAATTTAATTCATTATGCCAGGTTTATTTTTATTTCAAATTTAAATTTATAAAACTATGGCGATCATATAATGTAAAAAATATAAATAGCTTTCTTATTTCTTAAAGTTAGAAAAATTATATTAAACAAATTTTGTACTTTGTTTTGTAAAAATTTTGTATTTGTCTATTGTAAATAATATGTTTTTTATGAATTGCGTACTACATTTCTTTACTTGGACAGTTAGAATATATAAAAGATTGTCCTTTATTTTTATAATGTGTATATCTTTATGGAATAAGACAAAATATCTTTTTTCAAAGAAAGCTAAAAACCTAAGTTTGTGTAATATTCAATTTTATTAAACGTTGCAATACTTAGTATTTTCATCAGTTTGCTTATAAAACCTTTTTAAAACGAAAACCAAAGATCTAAAACTTACGATCAATACATAAAAGCCTTTTTATAAATATTAAAAAAGTGTAAGCTCTATTAATATCGTTTATAATAAATAATCTAAAAATATTTTACGTGTAGTAATTAGTTCAAACTATAAATATTATGCTTGTAAAAAGCATTTGCAAGATAAACATAAAATATCATTTTTTTATCAGTATATTTCATATATCGAAAAAAAGCAAAAATAAATTATATTTTAAGAAAGAGCGGGAATATATGCAATTAAGAAAGCAAAGTTTTTATTCCTATATATGCGTTTTTATTTTATATTGGGTTGTTTTTGTGTTAAGGTAATATTATGTTTTATTGTTATATTAGCATGAAGTATATACATCAATGATACTGTAAAGTTTGTAAAGGCATTTGAATTGATGTTTATGGTTTTTTAAGAATTTTTAGACGGTATAGTTTCGTTTAATAAAAAAAAATCTTGCTGCTATATTCCTGACTAAAAATACTACTAAAATTCTGTAAAATGATATACAAAGTATATAATCTAGATATCGTACTATAGATTTGATAATCTAGTAAATACACAAAATGCTAGTTACAATGTATAAAAGTTAAATTATCTTGCTATCTAAAAAATAGATCTAATATATAAAAAATCATAGATCTATCAAAGCAGATTAAAAAAAATTACGTAAATAAGGTATTATTTAATGATATTCGAGAAATCTACAAAATTTTAATTCATATTTAACTTCACTGGCTCAGTTTTTTGTTGCTAATCTTAAAGCTTAAGGCTGGTTTTTAATTATATAGAGTATATAATATTTAAATTTGACCATGCATATAAGTCATTGCTATTTTATATAAATTTACATATTTTATTGCTCCTATTTGTTTTCTATGAAACGTATTAATACATTTTCTATTTATATCGTAGGCGAAAAAAATTAAAAAGTATGTGAAAAGAAGATTTACAGTGTTTTATAAGGTATTTAATTATCGTAATACATAATTGTATACATTAAAACTTGAAAGATATATATTTTTATGCATTTAAACTCTAAAATTACATGAATTATATCAGCAAAGTAATATTATAAGTTATGTTAGATTTTAATACAACCATATTATATTAGTTACTATCAATGTAAAAGAGTCTATAAAGCGCAAAATTTTAATTAAAAGATATATGTGTATTTTAATGTATTCAATATGTTTTAGATATTTAGTTATTAGAATCACGCTATATTCACCAATATATGATATCATTGCTAATTTTTTTTATTTTTTATTTAGATAATCTCAGGTAGCTAAAATCCATAATTGAAGATGCATACTATATTTCTCATCTTATTCCAACCTAAAATTTTTATCAAACTCATATTTACATGGATAATACAATGATTAAACGTTTTTTTTCTCAAATGAATTTTCAGCATATTTTGAATATTTCTTTAGGCAATCAACTATGTTTTTGTTTTTTCAGATATAGACGCCAATATGTATATAAAATTATGGTAACTGAAAATATTAAATATTTATTTTTTATGCTTACTTACGCATTTCAAAGCTATGAAATATGTATATTATTTGTATCGTTCATTGTTCAAATAAAAAATTTAAATAGGAAAGGGTTTATGAAGCTTGAAATAAAAAAAATATCTTTTTGCTATAACCTTGTAACAATAAATTTCTTTTAGAAAGTTATATTCAAATTCAGGAACAATATACAGACATATAAAATTCATATTAAGAATTTGTCATCAAAATAAATTATGGCAAATGATTTTAATATATACGTATAACAAAAAATATTTGTCTCCTTTAAAGATAATTCTACATGAATCTTTATGACTTTTTATAAAAATCTATCATAGATCTTGACTTGCTTATAAGTGTAGAATATTTATTTTTCTTAAAAAACAAATTGTGTTGTTTGCGTGGTCTTAATTTATATGTTGTTATTGTAAATAAAAAAAAATGTTTTGGTATGTTTTAAGAATGAAAATGTTTTTAAATGATTCGATTTAAAACTAGGGCTAAAAAATTGATTCTAAAACAATATCTAAATGAAATATTGTATTACTCTGCGCTAAAATTTTAAAAAATTTCGTAAGCTTCATCTTTAATGTTAAATTTCTAATATAAGAAAATTATTTCATAAAGTTGTATTTTTTACTACCCTTAAAATTTTTAACAACTAATGTTCATTATATTTTGAATTTTTCAAATCTTTTATATATACAAAAAGATCTAAATTTTCACGTTCTTTACAAATATTTTTTCATAAAGAAAAAGCTTTTTTTTATTTTTGGTTTCAAAATTACGCAAAAAAAATTGGAAAATACATTTGTCTGTATAATCTTATTGACCAAAAACCCATATTCTTATCGATTGGATAAGTCTAATTACAAAAATTTTAGATATTCTTGCAAAAATCAAAAAATTTATGATTTTATTGAGTTTCCAATAATTGTAGTTTGAATATTTATTGTGATGTTCGATTTGCTTTATAGAAAAAAGAGAATATATTTAAATATAAAAAACAAGGGTAATCAAACGCTATTTTATTGCTTGGTTTACTTTTTATTTTCTGCGCCATTATCTCATAGGTAATTCTGAGCCTGTATATATTATATTGTTACTTCTTCAAAAGACCATAATATGAATTTTATAAAAAAAAATATTGAGAACTTTGTACCTTATCTGTATCTTTTATATAATGCATTATGTGTTTATTTTATGATTTTGAAACTATCCACTCGCAAAAAAAAGATACAAGACCCGCATTATATTTTCAAGAATTGGTTTTTCACACTGAAGAAACATTTCTAAAAATTTGAAAATAATTATAATACATTGTATTTTTATAAAATAGAATAAAAAAATGCCGAATAACTTATAATAAAATAGTATTTGTTTTATTAAAGTATATCAAATCTAATTACTCGATTTTATTATATCTTATAACCTTAAGTAAAATAAATAAATTCGTATGACTTTTTTGTTATTTGGCTCTACGATTCATGTTTATCCTAAAGCCCGTGATTATTCAAATGCCTTAATGATATATTGCATCTAAAACTGTTGATCTAGGATCTGAAATTTTGAACACTACCAGGTTTCCATATACGTCAAGATGTAAGTCGAAAAGTGAATGTAAAAATATAAATTTGATGTTTGTAAAAAATGCATATGTGCTACATTTATTATAATATAAGTTAAAATTATCTACACACTCAAAAAAAATTTAAGAACCCGATTAAAAACCAGTGCGGAACAATTTCTTTTATGTGTATAGAATTTTTCTATGTAAAATATATTGAATATTAGCACTCATAGCTATGCAAATCGTGATATTAGTTATTTTATTGAATTTTTTTGGCGTTTACACATCTTATTGGGGATAAAACATATTAGAAACCGATATTATCTATTGGTACGTTTAAAAGGATATTATCCATCAATTATATAGGTCTTTCAATGCTCTTAAACAGATTCTGCTTCTTTTTTTATAATTTTTACATTGAGGTTTCTTATTCCATTACTTACTTTTCATCTAGTGCAATCTTTGTTTTTTATATTATAATAAGTTGAATGTTTTTATTGGTAGAAATTCTCGTTCTAACTACAATTAAAGGGATATGAGGATGCGATTTTAATTATATAGCACTATAAAACTAAATAAACATCTTTAAATTTTATATGCAAACATTAGACACTAAAAAAAGCATGTCTTTTAGTTATCATGGCATTCGTATGTATTATAAATTTTGGATTTGTTTTTGCAGCCAAAATACTGATAAGGGGCATAATTTTCTTGCTATAATGTATATAAACATGATATTTTCTCTTAGTCCATTTAAAACTTAAAAAACAAATCTTGCATGCAAGATCCATAAATATATGAGCAAAAAAACTACTGAAAAGCGCGAATAAATAGTTTATATTTAATTTAATCTCTGCAGAATATATAATCTTTAATAATTGATATTATTTTTTATTTATGGATTAATTCTCTTATCAGTAATTCCATCCATTGAGAACATTGCGCAACCTTTTGATACATCTTTTGGCACATTCCCCTGATCTGCCTACTTCATATTCTCTTCTTCTTAGAAATCTGATAGATTTAAGTGTCTTTCAGAGTGTGAGAGCTTGCATGCATACTTCTACTTTGTCCGTGATTTAGAACTCACTACAATCTTTTTTATGGAATTTTGTAACCACATCATCCCAAGTGTTTACATAAGACATCTATATAAAAATACAAAATTGCTTTAGAATCAGCAATTCAAATTAATTTTATTTATCAGAAGCTTATTTGTTGAATAATTCACACTACGGTTATGAATAAAAAAAAATATGTAAATGTGTTCGTTTTTAAAAATATTGTTTATGGTTTCTAAACAATAAGAGAATCTTGTTAAATTTTTCGCGGGTATAGTGCGCATAAAAATAAAAATTGAAGGATTTATATTTAAAATACAATTTTTATGTTGAGAAGTGTATTAACGTGTGATTTTAGCATAAACTTCTAGGATAACAATAAGTGTGGGGTTTTAAGCAATCAAGAAGATTTGATGGTGATATATTACATAATTTAAAACTTCATTAATATAAATTTCAAGTATCAACGTTAAAAATATGCTGACTAAGCTCAAGCCGACGTACAGACAATAGGAACCCTATAAAATCAAGTTGATCTATCTTGAAAGAACATATAGGTTGAAAATGAGTAAAAAATGATTATATTTGCCCTTTTAATATTAACATATTTTAAAAAGCAGAATAAGGATCTTATTGGAGGCTTTTGTATAATTCAAGATCAAATATAGCAAAAAATATAATCCATCTTAGGGATAAAATTTTTAAAATAAATTGTATCATTTTGGCCAATAGAACATTATTTTTGCTTGTACATGAAATTCTGAAATTTTAAAACATTTTTTTAATAAATTTAAATTCATAACTAAATATAATAAATTTCAGTTTACGTTTTGCAGAGCGAAAAAGAGATGGAATATTAGATTATCTTAGTGCTCCTTTTCATTTGCAATCTAATAATAAGAAAATTTGAAGGAATCGTATGGGCAACTTAAAAAAAATATAGTCCAATTATCATGTAATAAAGTATAAAATTTTTTTTTATCAAAATTATAAAATTTAGGATTTTTATAAAGTTTAACTCTTACACATAAACTAAAACAGATATCCAGTGAATTTTTAGACGAGAATAATCAGTGATCCATTGTGAATATTCAAACAGTTTATGTTTACTATTAAATTTTTGTGATAGTAATTAATCTATCATATTTTTTTTTATAAAATCTTTATTCTATGCTTTAAAGATATCAATCAATCTACAAATACCATATCGTTAGTACCTTGTTTCTATAGGCTCTGCTTAAGCTTAATCGATATTTATTCGATAAAAATACATATTTTGTAATTTTTCGTAGGTTTTATGACAATTAGATAGTATAGTTCAATTCAAAAATTTATGTGCCAAATATTATCAATTAAATAGAACAGTTTACGAGAAATTATATATTTTCAGATTATAAACAAATTTCTGTTATAAATAAATTATCATTTCGTTTATTTTACTTTCTGGATATATATATGAAAAAAAATTTTAATCAATAAAAATAAATATTCTTGATAAACATACAAATTTAAGATTTACTAATAAATTCATAAAACTTGAATTTTAATTTGGCCCATTTTTCATCAGAATACTTTATTTTTAATTCTATTCGTTTCTACGGCTTTATTTTATAAGATAAAAAATGTTGTAGAAAATATAAATATTATTTCAAAAATTTTTCTTTGATTTTAGTTTGAAATAATTTTATTATGAACATATGATAAAATTAAGTTTGGTCGCGCTGTGAAAAAAAAACACAAAAGGTTTTATATTTATAGATTAAAATCTATTGGCTATGAAAACATCGAGAAACATTATTATAGTTTTAAACGAATTTTTTATTCTTATCAGTTGCAAGTACAGCGTAAAAGCTGTTACCCTATATTTTCGAATGAATTGAAGGCCATAGCTAAATTTTAAAAGAGAAAAGAATTTGGATACATATTAATATTCATCATTGTTTTTTTGTAGATTATTAATGTCTAGATATCCAAAAAAATATTATAACAAGAAGTTAGAAATAGGAATTTTATAAGTTAATAATGATACGAATTTCTTTCTCAAGTTTCATTTGTATAGGAAATGTTATCTGCCCTTTTTGAACCCTGTGGATAGTATTTTATTGTTTTTATTCAATGTAAATCATTTAAATTTTTTGAAAATATTTTCAACATACAGTTTCACAACATATTTATTTTTTTTGGAAAGATAAGCATCGGAATTATTTTTGACAATATTTCTAAATAAACATGATGCTTCAAAATCGGTCAAATATCTAAGCTATTTCTTACTCACAAAAGCTCATATAAAAAATTGAAGAAAAAAATCCTTTTAGAGTGCCTAGTAAATAAAATACACCGAAAAAAATATAAATTAAAAATGCCTATGCTGCATATAAATTCGAAAAGCGTTTAATTCTATTGGTTTTTTTCTCGTACAATATATCTTAAAATCACCTGTAAATCTTTTCTTATATCACATACATGTGTTTCTTTTGCAAAATATATAAACGGAAACATACTAGATGATTTTACCAGTATTTTTTTAACAGCTGAAGTTGCAAGTATTTTATTTTTTATAGTTTTTTAATTTATAAATATTTATAATCCATTTATCTGCAACTATATACAGATTTTAGGAAAAAACGTTCATGTTAAATAAGATGCTAAAGCCTTTCTTTTCGTATATAGGAAATCAGCGTATTTAGCAGTATTTTTTCTGTTTTATCATATTTTTTTTGTGTCAAATATTTATTGTTTATTGTGATATTTAGGAAAGAAAGATTTTAATCTTTGATGTAGAACTTAAAAAAGCTTTAAGTAGAAATTACTTTCTGAAATTATTATCGTTATAAATCTCTTAGAAACATATATGGATATAAATATAAATATTAGCCCATATGTAGAGGTAATTTGCAGAATTCATATATATTAAAGTATTATGCAAAAAAAAATCAATACATCAGTGTTTCTCATAAATTTTAGTCTTTGTTTTGTCGTAAGTATGTTTTAAATTGAAACTTATTATCTGTATCTTGATAAGAATTTTATTGATATTTTTGCATGTGCAAGAATACAATACTAAAATGTTTCTATACATTATATATTAATTAAATACTACAAATGTCCCACTACACTGAAAATAAATTAAATAATTTCGTTTTGTGCATGAAAAAAAAATTAGGTTTAAACTTATACAGTAAACGTTCAATATATTATGTTATCTAAGATACAAATATTACTATTTATGCTAGATTTAAGTTTTGCTTATAAATATAATTTTTTTTTACTAAGAACAATAAAGATACATTATTTTTAGATTCTCATTACATTTCCGCTCTATTGAAATTTCAATCGAAATGGTTTATTGAGAACATGTGTACATTTTTCTATTTAGCTCTACCATATTGTCAAAATAAAAATTCCAAATTTTTAATTTCACTCAAAATAAATATATAAAAATTCATGTGCTTTATTTGCAAGAATCCTGGTTTTTTTATTGTATTCTTTGTACCTTAGAAATTTAAAATATTGTAATATCATATGTAAATCATTCTTTATGTGAAATCTTTATCTTTCATATTACGTAACTTTTTAATTCTAGCCGATTAATTTTTGACTATTTTATAAAAACTATTCGAAGATAACGGAATAATGCAATCATTGCTTTAAGTTCGATATACACTATGCTCATAACCCAATTATACTGATTCAGGGCGATTAAAAAAAAATAAAGTCATAAATATTTTTAAAACAAAAAAGCTTAGTTGATTCTCATGAATAAATTTTAACGTTAAAAATAATTTCGAATCATAAATTGATAGAGGAAAGATAAATTTTTTGCTTAAGTTCGATATTTAGGATACAGGTGCATTAATAATACTGTCTTTTTTGAGCTAAGTCAATCTAAAAATAGTAATGTCTAAAAATATAAAAAAACACATGATAACTAATTTTAAAGATTTTCGATCAAATTTTGTAGCATAAATTTAGAGTCTTTATTAAATAAAGGCATAAAAAGTAATCTATTTATAAAATCTGGAATCAAAAATTATAAAAAAAATACGGATCACATTATGACCTTTATTTAATGGTTAATCTAGGTATATAAAGTGCTAAATAAGTACAAAAATTACAATTTATACCACAAAAAAACAACACTATAAAACACAAATCTTTTTTTTATCCATAAATAAACAGGTTTTCATGTGGAATGATCATCTTAGAGACAAAATTAAAATAAATATATGCTAAATTTTTGTGATAATTTTACTATCTTGAAAAATTTAATACTTTAACGCAATTCTGAGAATAAAACGTTGTGCGTATAAACGTAGGCAAAAGCTGGTTTCTTGTATTTTTTGTTATAAAAAACTAGAACCTTTGACGAACAAGATAGATTGGGAAAAAAACATCAAGCTACAAATATAACAGTACTGGTTTTTTGTGATTTAGTTGCAATAATTTCTTCTCCAAAAAATAATGCGAGACGGATTTTTATTGTTTATTATACAACTAAAATGCAATTAAAGCATTATAAACTATAGCACGGTGGGAGCAATTACATAGAAAATGAAATTCAAGGGTAACTAAAAAAAAATATATAATAAATGTCGAAATAACTTATTAAAACAATCTCTATAATGGCTTATTGTTTTTCTATTTTATAAGTGATGATACTCTTATATATCAATTATTGTATTGTAAATACAAAAACGCATTTGAAATTTAAATATTATAAAAATCACATATTTTTAGTAAGAGTTACATGTTTTTACATATAAAAAGAATTAGTATTCAATGAAAAAATATTTTTTTGAATATAATCAATATAAGCTTTTATGTATTTATCACACAAATTGTGATTGAAATAAAATTATTTCATAAAATTTTCAATATTTCATCACACTATTTGTAGATTAACATATAAAAATAATTACTTTATCTTTGTGGAATTAACAAAGAAACTATTTCAAGACAGGTGCAATCTTTTTTTAATAAATACAGAATTATAAACTCTGCGATGAGAATTATTTTTTCTGGATTAAATGAGCTTAGTTTTTACATTTTTTCTTAAATGTTTGTAAAATATAAATTTATAATGAAAATTTTTGTTAAATTATTCTTCTATGTTTAAATTGATTTTTTATAATCTCGTTTTCCAACAAAATATTATTTCTTTAATGACATAACCATCATACGAAAGAAAAATTATATCCAGATCCATTAAAATATTAAATTTTTAAAGAAAAGTTTACAAAGATATTACATCAATAGAACTTTTTTTTCAGAATTAGGGTAACTTTCTAAACTTTGAGCAGTCAAATATCTAAAATAAATTCGTGCAATAATAGTATCATAAAACTAAAATAAAGGTAATAAAAATTTATTATGGCATATAAATACAATTTATACTATACATTCTCGTTGTTTTTTCAAGACAGATTACTACGATGACATGCAGAAATATATGGATTCAAATTATAGACGCTGTTATATACACTTATTACCTCATTAGCAATTCTTTCTTAATAAAAAAGCCAAAATTTTAGCAGAATTTAATTTATGCAATGCGCAAGATAAAATCAAGGATATACTATATTGCAATGGTAAGATCAACTTGCAAAAATTAATTAAAAATATTTTTTTAAGTAAAGTAAGGTTTCATAAAATAAGAAAAATAATTTAGTTATAAATTTCTATATCAAGACCTATTGTGTCCGTTATTAATTTCGTATAAAATTTTGTTTAAATTCAAATTTATGTGCATAAATATAATAAAGGTGACTTTTTATCTATTAATTACGTTGATAATACGGAAAAAATATTTTCATATTTTGCATTCTTCTTTCGCAACTTTTTTCAGCTGAAAATAATTTTATAGCAAAATTTAAAAAACTAAAATGTATCCGTATTCGTTTTTGAAAGATTATGATAGATAAAGTTAAAAACATAAAAATTAAAATTTGACCATTACGTTTATCAGAAACTTCTTCTTTAAACAATAACTTTACCAAATCTAAGAGTCTCTAGGTTTATAAAAAACACAATAAGACATAAAAATGGTAAATATTTTGGATTAATACTGTTGTTTTACGTGTTACAAAACATTTATATAGATATTGGTTTTTTTGTGCGTCTAAAAATAATCCGACTCAAAGAAACATATCCTATTATAATATGAAATTTTATCATTCCAGCAACAAAAAAAAACGTAAAATCAATTCTTATAAAAAAATTTTATACAAACTTATTTCAATCATATTGGATTTTTTGAGGATTGGAATTAAATTAGAGCATAAATTAGAATAACCAAAAACATAAAAACTTATCTAGCATCGTAATAATATTATTACTTGTGTCTATGTAATAAGACAGAAAAGAAGCATAATATTTGCAGTAATAACTATGAAGAGAAGTGAGATTTGCAATTAAAACATATAGCTGTTACCCTTTTAAACTTTAAAAAACATGAAAAATAGACAGTAGGATCTAATATATTTGATTACTTTTCTATTTTGTGTATATTTTACTTATTTGGTTTCAAAACTCGACGAACAGAATAGTTTTGTTTTTTAAATTGAAAGCTTCTTATTTTTACCATAATTGCATCTAATGGCCTTGTAATTCAGTAACCCATTTTTATCAAACAAATAGACCTATTTCTTGATGTATCTTGAAAATAAGCCCAACATTACGAAAAATATACATCATGTCTTCACGACCAGAATACGCAAAATATAGACAAAACTTTTATATAGAAATTTTACTTTTTTAGACCAATGAGGGAATTTTTAATGGTTTGACATAACCTTTTTTGTTGATAAATCCAATAAATATTTTTTATAAATTTCCTATGAAATTAGTGAATATTTTTATAATTGAAAAAATTATAATGTCATTCTCTATTTTTTTATTCAAATTCATGACAATCTAGATCAGATTTATTAAAATTTCTTATATAATATAATGATCAATCATTCTGATCATATATATTCGTTCCAGAACTTTATCAGAATATTTTAAACAGCATAAAAAATGCATATTCTAATATAATTTCTTTTCTTTATGCAAAAATTAAAGATATTAGATACGATAAAATGTGTTTGTATATATATTCTAGTGTAATTCGATTTTAGCGATAATAAAACAGCTTTGTGTGTCTGAAATAAGAAGTAAAAGTAAAAAAACAATTTATGCAATTTGCCGTATCAATCAAATTGTCGTTCAAATATTCGCTTAATATGTAAATAGCATTGCATGGGTAATTCTGAATCCAGCGAATTGCTACAATTAAATTCATGAGTATACTAAAATTGTAGAAAAGTATAAATTTTCACAATTTTTAAAACCACTTTGTTGTAAATCTGACATATTTTCTCAATTGTAGTCATATAATTTTTAGCTGTTTAAAGTTGCTGTTAATGATCAATGATTTTTATACAAAAAAATGCTTTAAAAAAGCAAATATAATATCAAAAAAGGAAAATATATTATAAAAACGCATCTTTTCTGAAATTTATATTTTTCTCTGGTTTTTTATATAAAATAGCTGTTATAATGAATATCAATAAAATTTTATTTTTAGTTAAATGAATTTAAGAAGAACCTAGATATATTCGAATATTTAACAAATATAATTCATATATTTTATATTGTAAAAAGAATTTTCGGGAAATTTTTTTGCAAACGAATATGCATCCCTAAATTTAAGAACTCTAAAAGAACTTCATGCATTTTTATATAAAACAAGTATTCGAAATATACATAATATTGCTTTATATTTAAGATATAAAGCACGTGTAAATACTAATTAATTATTTTTAAAGAGAGAGTATCAATATGGATACATTTAATACCATCCTAAACACAAATTTTTTTCACTGAACATATTTGAACATATAATATTATGGAAAAACTATATAGACATTATGTGATTTTGATATACTACTGTCTAAAAATATCGAATTACTTTAATCGCATTGTTCTTTGCACTTTATTTCGTATAATAATATGAAATTTTTGTAAACTTAATTATTTAATCCATAAGCAGAACATTTTTCAATCAGACAAGCTTCGATTTTTAAAAAACAATATACTAAATGTCATTTAACACACATAAGTATTAATTTTTTTAATTAAATACTTGACAGAAAAATGCCTGCAAAAATTTTCTATTTTGTTTGTAAAATTAAATTATAGATTAAAGTTTTATTAGATGTATTATAAACAGTTTTTCGCATATTTTTTATCTACATAGCTATAGTAATGTTCAGTTTTTATGCATGACGACAATAAAAGTTTGTGCTATACATGTAGTATATTTTGATTTTATTTAAATTATATTTTGCTTATTTGAGTTTTTTTAGGCATTTATAGATCTTATATTATTATTATATGACTTACGTATATAATCTCATTTAAAAGCATCAATTACCATAGAAAAATAATTACCGTTGGGTAATGTCTAAAAAATAAAGGTTTTGTATTGAGAATAAAGATAAAAAAGGTGGAACAAATTATTTTTCTTATATTAATAGGTTATTATAAGGTTTAACAATATTTATAGACGAATTTCGTTTTGAATTTTAAGAATTTAGTTTTTCCGGTATAGATTATTATTTTTACCAAACATCATTGTGTGACATCTAAAGTTAACATGCCTAAAATTCTTTTTTTAAAGGATTGAATCGCTATTCTGTACTTTTAATTGATGTATAAATAGTTTATGGCAAAAAGATTAAAAAGTGATTTAATCCCCTTATCACGTTTTACTAGAATAATTTAAGGATGCTGTTATAATCTGTAATTTCTTCAATTTAATTCCAGGGTTTTTAGCAGTATATATCAAGCCATGTAAATCTATTAATGATAAAGACAAAAAATACAAACCTATAAGGTACATAAGATTGTCAAATCTATAATGTTATAAAATCGATCAGATCAGGGCATTATTTAAAATACAATATAAGCTAATTTTATTTTTTTATTTATCTATAAATTTATTTTTAAAAGAAGATATAGATTCATATAAAAAAAGTTCGTGCATTCCAGATTTTAAACTGTTTAAACGCTAATAAAAAGAAAATAATAAAAAAATAAGGATATTAAGTAGCGCAAATGAATATTAAAATTGGTTAGAAAAATCAAATACGTCTGGCTGAAATATAAATATTTCGTTATACAAATTTTATTTGTTCATCGAAAAAAATTCATTAAATGATTTCTAATAAATTTTAAATTGTGGGATGATATTTGATTTTAAGATTTTGTATAATGTTCTGGCAAAACTTTAGATTTTACTAAATAAAAGCTTGACAGATGCGTCTTACTACCACATCATCTTCATGGTGTTTAAAACCATCTTCTTGTTTCATATTTCCTAATACAAGTGTCTTTCATAATCTTATTGCTTCGGTATATGCTAATTCTTCAAGCGTAATCCTAACTCATATAGATAAGGATTATAATTTCGAAATCTTGACAAAATCACTTCATTTATTATTTACTTATATATATCTTCTTAAAGGAAATTAGCTATTTACTATATAGAACTTTTGATTATCTAGAGCTATCCCGCATGCGGTCCTATAGTTTTACTTCCATCATTTTATTATCCGTATATTAGATTTATTTACTGGGCTCTTTTTTTTGAAGAATGTAGTTCTATATAGACTTCCATATGCCGGTTAATTATAGTACGATCATCACTTTGCACTTACCCGTATTCTTTCTTTACTTAGTTGATTTCATTCATGTAATTGCTAGTTTTCGGCGTCTTAAACAGCAAACTTCTAAATCGTATCCAACTTCGAAGTCCTATTATGGGTATAATTCTAGTTTTGACAGGTCGCCCCTTTGTGGGCATCTATCGTTTTGAGTGGATTTATATCATACCGGGTTGCGTTGCTATTAAGACTTAGGCTATTTATATAAGTGTTTCTAAACCGACTGAGTCAACGCATCTGTATGTTTGGGCATATATCGATCCAAAAATTACTATATTATTAATTCTTACTGTTTGAAAAGCCAAAGGCTGCGAATCTTTTGGGGTATTTCATATGAGAAAAAGACAAAAAAAATAGATACTGTGATGATTCAATATATAATTGCATATGAATATGGTGGTTTTTAATAGCGATAATATCTTTTTGGGGTGTTATATATAATAATATATGGTAATGGGCAAGAACATAATTTATATTTGATTTGGATATTAGTGATCTGATTAGAAAGCTGATTTTATATAAACACAAGGTTTTTTTCTTTACAACTTCGAAGAGTTGTCTTATCATATACTTACGCAAATATATTGTTGTAATAATATAGATGCGTGTTAAAATAGATATACAACAAAAATTCGGAAAATTTTCAAAATATTTAAAAATCTATAAATATAACTGTGAGTATATCATCTCTTAGCTACTATTTTTTAAGCAGTATAACATTTTTATGTTTATTTTAGACGAAATATATGCCCAAAATATGTAATTGCGAAGCAAGTATGAAATAGCTTAGATTGATTGAAAACGTATAAAACACGCGTTATATAAATTTTGATATTGGCTATAAGAAAATTACTATTATTACATTTGGTTTTTACTATTTTTGATGGTTTTTTTGCTTTGTTTCAAGATTAATAACAAATTTACACATTACGAATGAAAAACTTTAAAAATTTTACTGTATTTTGAAAAAATATTTATCTTCGTATTTTTGTGATGGAATTTTTCTATGTGATATTCATTTTTCGTATTTTTGATGAATATAATTTTGTTACGATCATTTCTCATGCGTGTAGTATATGTAATACAGTTTAACTGTATATTAGAATTAACTCAATTACTATGATATTCATACGTAGATTTCTAAAGTTGTGCCAGAGACTTCAAATTTAAATTATGAATATAAAAACTTATTTTGAACGCCCCTCAGTTAATGGATATAGAATATGATTCAGATTCTAGTAATAATAATAATAATAATAATTTAATCATGAAAAAAAATGTGAATTATGATCTTCAACTATCTTTAGCAGTTTCTTATTCTTTGACTGAAGGCGATTCTATACTTAGGCCACAGGTAGTTCACAAGTTAGTTATACAGAAAATGAAGATATTTGTAGAGAAGTGCAATAAAATTAAAGAACCAGAATAGTAATTATATCTGAGAATTGGGTGTCAAAAGATTTTCTAATTATACTTGCATTGGATATTTGATCGACAATATACATTCTGCTATAAAATCATGTATAAACTAAAACTTGATTTTAGTGGTATATCAAAGAACAAATTTTTTGTAAGAAAATACTGTCACCTTGATTTTAGATAAAAAAATAGCGCTTTAAAATATATATTTTAATCTATAATGCCAAATTTGTAACTTTATAGATAAAAATTACAATAAATATTTTTTTCTTTCATATATTTTTATTATTTTTGCAAAAAAAAATATGTAGTATTTGTCTTTTTTATAAATTTTACCGTTTATATATAGATTTACATTTTTTTAGTTAATTCTTTAACCCCCTTTTTTATTGTAAATTGAACCTTTCTACAGCCCATTTATCAAAGTTGAAATTTATGATAGGTGTGACGCACTTGTTAATTTATTGTGAAAGGATTTAATGGTTGTAAGTTGTCAAGTTTTATGCCTCTCAGGTAGCCTTAAGACTTAAAAGCGACAAAAAATTATAAATAAATCATTGTTTTTATAATTTCATTATAACTTTTGCATAATGAGAAATCATCATTTGATATTTTCAAACTTATATTTTATTTTCAGAAAAAATAAATTACATTGATTACGGCTTGATTATTTTTCCATATAATTCAAATACATTTAAAAACTGGAGAATGATGTTGTTATGGCATAAATATTGGCATTTGAAAATTATTCATTATCTGATATGGCTTAATTATAAATATGAATTATAAATATTTTCTGCTAAATCAATAAAATAAATATAGCATGCAGTGCTCTTCTTTATTCATGAGTCTTTTATTTTGTACTATTTTACTTTGATCAGCAAAACTATTGATTATTATATAATTACAAGAATAGCTTAATGCTTCCCAGTGGCTCATCATCTTTACTATTCTATCCAATGAATTTTCTTTCAAGACTTATTGACTCAGGCTTTGCATTCAATTTTATCTAATTGTGTACCTTTCATTCATCCCTAGATTCTCTATATACGACTTATGGCATATTACAGCCAAAAAAATTGTTTTATAGTGTTTAGTACTATCATATGGATTGCTCGAAGTGTAAATTTACAAAATATTTATATTGGAATAGTAACTTATTTGAATCTTTTATGATTCGTTTTATGGTATATTTATTATATATATATATCCAAGATAAGTATCTATAAAATATAATTTTAAGAAACAAGATATTCTTATTATTAGTTTTAAGACAGTTTATTGCAACGTTTTTTTATATTTTTTTACTTTATAGGGGTGTTTCCATATCTACGTGAAAATTTTCGTAGATACACTAAAAAAAAATGTTCACATAGATTACAAGTTGAAAGCATAGCACAAGTACTAATGTATATAACTGGTGGAACCTGTAGAAACAGAATGAATCATTAATAGTGGAATCTATTACCACTCTAGAATAATAATATTTTATAAATCAATATAGATGTATGATACGTAAGGTGGGGGGTCTTTTAGGGCCTATAAACGTTTTTAATATGTTTTACCTTGATAAACCATAAAATCGATAAATATATTTAAAAATTTATAGTTAGAATTCATCTTGGCTATCAATAAAAATAATTTTTAAGAGTAGCTTCCCAACAATGTCGCGACAAGATGTCTACTTCTAATGTTTTTTTTATGGATTATTTATATTAAGAAATTATATGTAAATGCTTCTTGCAAGTAAAATACAGTTATCTATTTATTTAGATGGTATTCACTTTCTGACATAAAATGTTAAATATTCATCTAAATTTTCTGATGGCAGCAGTATTTTTGATATGTGATTTCAAGACATTGGATTCTTATAATTATAGTATTTGCAAACTATGTTTATTTTTATTGGACTTTTTTTGGATTTTATTGATTTTAAGCAGCATATATTTTAAATACAAATTTTTTTGATCTCTATTATCATAATGTGTAAATAGCGATAAATTAAATGAACCAATTCATGTGATTTTTATAAGGCGAATACTTGTCTGATAATGAAGCGAAGAACAGTTTATACTAAATAAATAAAAAATCCATTTATTAAAGATTTTTTACCGCTATATTTCAATTATATTGAATGATTTAAACTATATTTCATTTTTTATATTGAATAGATTACACATTCTAAACATCTTAAGGTGAAATAATAGTTTCTTTTTGGTTTATACCATTTTTTTTAAACCTATTATAATCTTACATGATAATGTTTGAATACATCAGTGTATCTATAAATTATATAAATAATAGAATAATGTCTTTGAGGTTTTCATTGTCTTTTTTCGTAGATTGATATAAAGTATCACTGATGCTCTATATTTAATGCTTTAGATGTCCTGTTATGTTCAACATAAACACAAGAATAATCGCCTGAAAGTTTTTTACAACTAATTTTTTAATAATATTATATAATTTTGCATTGGCTTCTTGCGATTGAATTAAATATGTTAGTGTTTAAATATAAATTATTTGCCAAATCTTAATAATGATACTCTTGAGAATAATAAAAATGAACATGGTTGATGAGTGCTCTATGTTTATATATGCTTTTAATTATTATGGAATGCATAACCTGTTTATCAATTCGTTTAATCTCTAAAATATTAAGCTATATTCTTATATTATGTAAATCGTGCCTTTGTATTTTTTTAAGCCCTTATCTAAAATGTCAAATAATTTTGATAAACAACGCCGAGTATTTAGAAAACACAGTTACCGAGGAATGATCTTGAAAACTTCAAAAATTCAAGATAATTTAATTTGCTGATCTTTCGCCCACAAAAAGACGACGACATATTAAACTTGGTCTTCACAAAAAGAATTACATTATTAAAGAAATGCTTATTGAGTAAACAAGTATATGTGAATCTAGAAGATAAACCAACAATTATTAAGACACATGCACTTTCTATGTTAATTTTGCCTTGTATGGTTGGTAATCTTATTGGTGTTTATAATGGAAAGGTATTCGTTCCTCTTGAAATTAAACCAGAAATGTTAAGTTATCGGTTTAGTGATTTTGTAGCTACGAAAAATACTGGTGGGCATGGAAAGCCTGGTGTTGGGGCTAGTAGCAGTTCTAAGTTTACTCCGTTACAATAAACCTATTATAACATTCTATTGGTATATAAAATCCAATCGAATTGTGCTCCTAATTAAGTCTGTGAGTATCTATATTTTTTAAATAAATAAATACTTTCAGGTCAAACGTTTGATATAATAATGTCAGTAAATATTTTTTATTTAATTTTAATGCGAGTAAATATTTCTATTACAGACTAAATATGTTAAACTTTGATATTATGGCAGTATAAGCTAAATTTTATAATTTGTATTCTTTATATTTACACTATATTTTGGCATATAATATGTAAAGAGAGTTAAATATTTTTATACAATAACCGGTATAATTAACTGTGTTTTGGGATAAATCTGAATAATATAAAAAGTTTTTATTTGTTTTGTGTCAAATTAAGCTAAATTTTAATATTAAACATTTTTTTAATTCTAAATTTTATTACACGTAGCTTAATATGATTAAACTAAATTTTTGTCTTGTAAATAATAATTTAGACATTTAAAATATTTTTTACAGTGCTCGAAGTAATCAACTAAATATTTTTTATTGAATATATAAAACTATATTTATCCTGTAATTCAAATAAGAACATAAATAAAAAAAAAATTCTCATTTGTTTTTTTATTAATCATACTTATATATTCAATTGCTCATATTTTTAAATTTTAGTTGCATGAACAAATTTATCTTATTCTAGCCTGCAATAATTAGACGAGTTTATAGGTTCATCCGATATTAATCTTGGTACAAATATTAATAATATATATGCATTATTAAAAGTTACTGCTATTTAGAATGAAATTATGACATCATTATAATACATTTATATATTTTCTCGATTTCAAGCAGTAAAAAATCAATTCATTATATACAATATTTCTCTGTAATAGCATAAATAAAAATATGTAGAGCTTTGATTTTTATAATTTTGCAAATTTCACTTTAAAAAAAACCACAATAAAAGTTTTAATATTCGATATATAAAATATTTTTATTGGTGGAAAAATTGATTCTATATAAAAATATTATCAGAGGCGGATTTGTTAATTCAAAAAAAAAATTTAATTCGAACGTTATTTCAGTTTTTTAAAAAAGCGATTAGCACGATATTAAATTTGCATCAGTAGACACTATAATCATCGGGTATTTTATTATGAAATATGATACAGTAATATTATATTTTACAGCGCCTGTTTTGGTCATGATTAAAATTGATGTCTTTCATTATCGTGCATTGGATTTAAATTCTACATCAAATATATTTTTTCTTATTTTAAGTAAATTGTTTGGGTAGCTTTCCCAAACTATATATCTTATTAATTAACTTTTACGTTGGATAAATATGCATTAACAACCATATATTCGATAAATAGCTTTACTGATCAAACATAATATTTTTTCTAGACATTTTTATGATAAAAAGTAAAATAGAATTCATTTTTCTGATTGAAGTATGATTTAATATTTCTGATAATAATAGATTACTATATTTTGGTTAAAACATCGTTTTGCCGGCAAAATCGCTGGGAAAATGTATATACAGAGCTCTGTTAGCTTTAAATAATATTCAAATAAAAAGTAGATTTTAATTATTTTATTTAAAAATTTATTTTATAACAACGTACAAAATCATGATTAGAAATCAAATGTATTTTTCCATTTTGTAATCTTAGGTGACAAAATATCCTTACAATGTTTATTCGTTATTTTTATAATTAAAAGGATATTTCTTTATATTATTCAACTATATAGTTAAATATTTATTTTTAGTGTAAATTTTCATTCGGCTTTCAAAAAAATTTCTTTTAGATTTCTATATAAATTAAACAAGAATGCGAAATTTATAATTATTTTACGTCACAGAATTAGAGCAAAATTATGAATAAAATCTATCTTTTATTAAAGCAAATAAAAAAAGAAGCCTTTTAGGATTTTGGAATGCCAAAATATTTTTTTTTTATGTCAAATCTTCTTTATATGATCAGTGTCTCATAATATCTATATTCTACGGGTATAAGTTATAACAAATTTTTAAAGATCAGCAAATTATTTGAAGCACAACCATTAATTAATAATTTTACTTCAGATAAAATCCAATATTCCTACAAAAAAATAATTTAAGTGGTATTAAAAATCAGTGCAAAATTTTTAAGTATCTAAATCATAATAAATTCAATTGAAACTACGTGATTAAACGACACACTAAAAAAAACAAATTTTGATCAAATAAAATATTTGATTTTCCAATTTCATTTGAACACATTTCAATATAATGAATGTGAAAACAAACGGGTACTAGAAAAAAATAGAAAATCCGCATAATGTGGCAAACTAGTAACTAATAAAACATTAGAAAACGTTTGTTTTTCGAAGACATCAAGATAATTTAAAACGTGTGTAATACTGTTAGTTGTATATACTCATGGCTCTATGTGCCACAAATACATCTTTATAATAGTCTAACAGGAATTAGTAAATAATATTTTTATAATTTTGTCAGAAATTGTAGCTTGCGATCGAAAGAAGAAAGGTTTCAGAACTGTTAAGAGACTAAAGTTCCTGGGTTGTTTTTTTTACATTTTAATAACTGTCATGATTGCTTGTTAACTATATCAAATTTTACGAATGTTGTACTTAATTAGTTTATAAGAGATTCATTTCTAAATATTATTATATTGGAAAAAATATTTTAACTTTTGTGTAATTTTTTCTGGACATGAGTTCAGTAGTTCCCAAGGTAAATGTTTGACTTGATCTAACATTTCTTTATTTAATATATTTAAATCACAAAAATGGTATAGTCTAACAAAAAATGTAATTAATAAAATAGTGATCAAGCTGATTTATGAACACGTACGCATTTTTTATACAAAAAAAAACACGAAAAAATAAACCTTTTTTTATAATATCTTTCTCTTGAATATAGCCATGGTCCAAATATACAAATAATTCGCATTATACAGGAAAGTCAGATGGTAGTTTAGTATTAAAGTGCATTTTAATTTATGTAAAAGAGTAAAAAAAGCTATGATTATTTACTTTATGGTAATTTGAACCATATTCTATCCAATAGTTGGAAGAGAAAAATCATATTGCAAAGAAGCACAAATTCCTTGCGAAAAAAAGTTGTAAAGATGGTTTAATTAAACCAGAAGTTTTAAGGATAGATTTTACGATTTAAATAGTGACTGTTTATCTTTTGATAGATATTTTAGTGGGTAAGTTTTATCATATACTTTTACTTTTATTTTTCTTAACTAAATGCTGTGCATTATTACGACTGCTGAATAAGTAATAATTTTTAATTTGGATACTTATTTAAATTTTTAAATTTGCATAGTGAATTATAAGCTGTATTGATAAATTTAAAGTACTTATAATCTTAATTCTTCATTAATCGTTATAAATTACCTACATGATTTTAAGGGCGATTTGTTGTAACAAAGCCTTTATTTATAAACCATAATAATCTATAATTTGAGAGCTTATCTATATTGAGTAATTCTATAAGCTTAACATGTAATTTTTCAAGTATAGGTATGCTTTATGATTTTTCAAAAAATCTTATCAAGAATCTGTTGGCTTAATATTTTTTTTTGGTTTTTTGCCCGGTTGTTTTATAAACCTTAATATGTTTGTCCAAGTTTATAACAATTATATTATGTGTTTGTTTAAATTATTTTTATATTCAGCTAGCAAATATTATTTATTTTATATGTTTTTTCAGCTAATTTGGTATTTATTTTGTGTAAATATGATATTCACATTGAAAGGCTTAAAAAATATATCGAACGAAGATACATTTTAGCGAAACAATATAATTATTGTTATATTTTAGAGGTAAAAGAATATTTGAACTATCTATTACTTTATCAGATATTGCACATGTAAAAAACCTTTGATATTATACGATCTGTATAGTTAACATTATTTTTAAGTAGATTATCTTATAAGAAAACATTTTAAATGTTTAACGGAAAATAATGGAGACTAAATTGTGTATAAACTGTCATCTTGTATGAATAAAACAGTAAAATATAAATAAAAAATTATAAAATGGTTTTATTAGTAGTTAATTGAATTTTATTATACACTGTTTTTTAAAAATAAACCCTACGCCTTTTAAAAATATTATCGTAGATTAACTTAAATGAAAACCGGATTTGTTTAAGGATATAATCTGGTTTATAAAACTTTGCAAATAATTTATTTGATTCTGTAAGAACCACCATTTTTTATTTACAGAAAAGATAGGAGGAGAATTCAATTATAAATAATTTAATCTTGAACCATTTTACTATAATCGACCCACTTAATATTTCACTTAAATTACGATTTTTTATGAATTTTTATTAATATAGTTTGATTTTAAACTTAAATAATTCAGCAAAAAAAATATTTTCGTACTTTGAAAGTGTCTGAATAATTCTAAGGATTGCAGATAAAAGACCTATAGATCTTCAAGAAATAAAAAACGCTTTCAATGTTATTGATATTAGAAAGTATTTAAATTAAAATAAAACAAAAAATTCTTCAATATGTTTTTAATTGGAGTTTAACAGGCATAAAAAAACGTATCAATATAATGTCATTATTTTTTTAAAATATGAAAACAATAAATTACATCTAAATTCATTATCCAATACCATGAATACTAAAATACATATCCTACAGTTTTAATTTGTTGATATCTTAAAATTTCATCATCATATCTGATTTTTAGAAGGGTTTCAAAAAAAGTATTTCAAATTAAAAATAACAGATTTTTTTTAATTTTTATTTTAAAAAAATTGGAAATCTAAATACATGGCTTATTGTTTTGCTGAACAATATTTGTATTCTATGGCCTGAAAAATATTTGAAAGGATCAATTCTTTATTAAATAACATAATGAACCTTCCTTTAAAAATTTTCTAGTTCAAATTAGTCATACATATATAATTTTTATTGATTTAAAAACATAAACTATTTTAAAAGCTTATTCAGTACATATATGATATCTACTAATGTATTATAAATACACTGAATATGTGGTCAATAACACATAATTTTTAAATTAAAAAATCAACATAGATCATAAATATTCGAAATATTTAAAGTCCTGATCATTCTGAGGGTTAGTGAAAGACGAAATAGGCCTTCCTGTTAAATTATAAAAAAATATTTGAGTGCTAAATCTTTTAATTTCTTGTATCTTCTATTATCAACGAAAAAATCTTTTGCTTAGATTTATAATTCTCCTAAAAAATGGTTTTGGATCAATAAGATATATATTTAGCCCCTACGTAATATTTTTTTTTAATAAAATGGTTTTAAATATAAGTTTATACATAAAAAAAATCCATTTGATATACATACAAAACATTAATATTAAAATTCGTTTAAAATTTACAGCCCAAACCATTGGTCAAAATGCAAGAATGTAAACTGTAATTTTGTATCAAATGTAATTCTATCAAAATTTAGAATGATTTATAGGGTCTCATTAACTGTTTTGTGAAATATAATTAGATTTTAATATTCATCGAAAAAAAATGTAGGCAGTTCATTAGCTTTCATCTTTTTTTGAAGTATAATCGCAGTTTATCATATTTTTAGTAACCTTAAAAAGCCGTATAATTTTAATTTTTTTTTAATTTTGTAAATAAAGTTACATGTATTTAAATATGAGACAAAGGGCATTTAGGCAAAACAAATCCTTGAAATTTCATAGGCTAAATTTACGGTAATTTCCAATTAAAAGATATGAAGCTTTGTTCTCGTAATATTATACTATTTATCTCTATACAGCGAGCTATGCAGTAAGCTATTTGAATTATTTTGGTATAAGTAATTGATATTTCAAGAATTTGAAGATATATTTTAGTTAAATTTTTAAAGAGAATTTAAACCCTCGATGAATAGGCAAATTAAATTTGGTTTAAACTAAACAACGTTTAAATTAATTTTCTCTAATTTCTCGTTTAAAATCCACATCATTTTGTATTTTAGATTTTTCATCCGTTAAATGAAGCACACAAAATAAACTATCCGCACAAGTGATAAAGTTTAGAAAAGTTCATTACGATACCTCTCAAAAGAACAGAAACACACACATGTCTCAATGCAGCCAAAATATCTTCGTCAAAAATGCATGTTCAGATCTTTTATTTTTTGCTCGGGTGACTCTGTTCGTGCCATAACTGGGAATACAAGGGACGCAATTGAAAGTTGACAAATGTTTCGCATAGAAATTATGCTCGTGTGTAGTAAGTTGTGAAAAGCTTATCTATATATAAATAATTGCTGATGCCATTCCTGCGATTCATCTTTGCATTACGGCTCTTAATTTGAACATGAACCTCGGGTTCAAGCTATTAACAAAAAAATTGGTGTTCATAATAAACCAAAAGATGCATTAATTAGAAGTGAAAACGAGGCTGAAAGTATTAAAGCTTAATCAATAATTTTTAACAATATTAATTTATTTTTATACCAAAATATAGTGTTCTATTCATTGAAAATATACCGTATTCCATTAATTAGTGTGTAGTGGCTGCGATTCGCATTTAAATATTTTATGAATATACAATACAAGATTCTGCATAAACAAAACACCATTAAAAACATCGAACAGTTAAAGAACAATAAAAACATATACTATCGGATATATTTAGAGATTTGCTTGAATGAGGCCTTAAATTCATGCCAAACTTGTTTAAATAAATTCAAATGCGAATCATACTTTATTTATAGTAAAAATGACTATTTTATGTGCATAGATGATAGTTGATGAATTTTCTTGAAAAAGAAGTTGCATCACTCGCATAAAAAATATTATCGAGGAAGCCCCTGCTTGATAATTCTTTTAGTAAAAAACACAATTATAGATTTTAAAATACGGATTAGAATTAAGTAAGAATCTTATTACTCAATCAAATAACCAAAAAGACCACCATTGATATTATAAAAATAAATGATGTATATTATTTACGCCACAAAATAAGCAATATATTTAATAGTCAAAAAACTATACGAAGCACACAATAAATTAATATATTTATCATCCCATCTTTTTTGCAAAGTGCCAAAAAAAAATATAATAAGCATAAAAAAATGCGTAAAAAGTCATATTGTGATCTAAATTGGTAGTTTAGTTAATATGGTGCTTATAAATTTTTATAGATTTGACTTCAACAATTATCACATAAATTTACAACTTTTATTTTATTTTTATTATACTAGCTTTTATAATTGAAATTATGTCTTGCTCTTTCTGCAATTAATATTGACAAAAACTTTCAGAATTTATTTATTTTTATTTGTAAATAAATTTTCGCGTCACTCTTTATATTTTTTCACGAAAATCTTTGATTCCATCTAAGAAAATATTTACCATAATTTTTTAAATCAAATTATTTTTGACTATCTCTGTGAATTTGTTTTTTTAAGGCACAAATAAATTTAAGTGTCTCTATCGAAATGTATGTTGTTTTAATTACAAGCCGCTATTCTTAGAAAAACCATTTTAATTTGTATTTTACTAAGATAAATGCACATATATTTTTTGCTGAATTGATTTTTATCTTTGTAAATACAATATTAAATGTTTCTGTTTACATTTATGCTTTGTTTTGGCCATATTTTATATTAAATATCTAAAAATAATAATTAAATGATAGAAGAAGTTTGTATGCACTGTTTTCTAGATTATATTGGGGATAAAACATACTTAAACTATAAAACGTTGATGAATATAAGAGTGATGAAAGGGATAATATATTTCGATATCATTTTTTTATTTTTATGAGAAAATAAATAGATAATATGACAATTGTTAAAGCACAACCCACTATGGCTAATAAAATAACAACATGCAATCCTTTTTTCTGTGCTTTCTGTTGCGTGTCGTTTATCACTCCACCAGATGCTTTCTGTTGTACAACTTCATGCTCTTCACCTGGCGCTGCCTGTTTTGCCTTTTTTAGACTTTTATACGGCACTCTTCGATATTTTCTTTTTTGCGAATTCTTTAGTAATTTCGTTTGTTTAGCACTCTCCTCTTTTTCTAAATATCCATTTTGTGTTCGTTTACTGGCATCGAAGTGTCTACGTTTATTTAGCATATCGCTTGAAAATTCTTGTTCATTCTGCACATCCGATATCGAAAGATTCTTGTCCTTCCCTTGTTCCATATTTTTATCGTTTTGTTTTTTATCATTTTCTTTATCGATTTCTTCTCTCAATAGATCAAGCACATCAGGTAACTCTTTTTTATCGAATAAATGGCCGATGCATCCTGCGGAACAAATGGGTAATAGATCTTTTTTAATAGTATAATGTGAATATATAATCTCTTCATTCGAATCTAAATTTTTAAAATCGCCATAAAATATCTGATCATTGGTATTATTCTCATAGCAAGGATGATCATAAGCTTCGGCGAAAAGAAGGAGATTAATTTCTTTTTCTGTATCTCTATCTGTATACTTTAAACCATGGTAATATGTGCACACCCCAATGAAATTTGTAACCTCATTAGATGTTATATTTATATATTTTTTGTAACTTATTCCATTTTTCATAAATTTAATATGAAAGTTATCATCTTTACTAAATAAAAGTTTACATTTGTTTTTTTCTATTAGATCAATGAAAAACAAACCATAATTTATGTAAACAACCACCCCAGCACGCACATCTTCTATAATATCTAGCCCTGCTTTAAAACATAAATTTGGTCCATAATTCTTATCACCATATTCCCGCTTAAAATTAGTAGCCAATCTTTCCATTAAAACACTCAAATGTAAAGAGGATAAAGGTTCATCACGAGATCGGCTTTCTTTATATGTGGTTTTGAAATATTCTTGTACCTCTTTTCTGTAAAAACACTCGGAATCACCATATAGTTCATCCGAATTTGTAATAATGCTATTAAAAATTTCGTCGATTTTCTGCAAAATATTTTCAGTAGCACATATCTTCCTAGATTCTATTTGCATACGATTTTCTAATATATTATACGAGTGGTCATTGTTTTTTCGCAAAAGGGACAAGAAATTATATAAATCTACATATTTCGGCTTGTTAAAGCTCATATTAAGTTTACCATCTAAAAATCTATTACTTTTGTGCACAACTTCTTCTATTATAGACACATCTTCATCTATATCACCACTTCCGAAAGCGCCCTGTTGCTTTTTAGGCTTTTTAATCCCACCATATCTTTCTTTTGGATCATTAGATTGTGATAGAGCCATTTTAATATTATATAATAATAACAATACAACGCCGATCGGTGTAATCTTAAATATTCCTAATAACATAATCTCAATAATCTTCTTTGACTTCTTGGTTTTTTGATGGGTATATTTAAATTATAAAATACTTATCACCCCTTTTATTTTTTCTTTAAAAGGACATAATCATTTGACTGGCAGTATTCAAATTATTGATAAAATTGAATATATAAATTAAAGTTCTATAGTAGATCATTTAATTTTACTGGAAAGTTCTTACTTATCGATATTATTTTTTAAATGGTAGCCATTTTATTTATTATTCTTATAGTAGTAATTGTTATAATTATAACTGATATCATTATTGTTGCTTAATTGATCTGCGTTGATAAAAATGTTATAGATAAATAATTATTATTGAATTTAATAATAAGACAAAATTAAAAATTCCTTACCGGTAGATTTATAAAATGCCTTAATAGAAGTTTAAAATATAGTATTTAACATATGTTAGATCAGAATAATGATGGATGTTTTGCTCGTTTTAGGTGTAACCTTACCGAAAAATTCATATTACACAATGAAATCGTTAAAATATTCATTTAATTTTTGTTTTATTAAATTTTGCTTAAAAGCTTTTATGGCAAATTCGTTTTAAAAAAAAACTTATACCGCGTTTCAGAAGATTTATTTCCAAGTGTTTCGCACTTCTCTACATAATAATCTCTTGTGACAAAATATTTTATTGATAGAATAAAAAAAAACTGTTTGTATGAATAAATGAATATTCGTTTATGAACAGAAATAAAGGTATTTTAAGTTAAAAATAAAAAATTGTTATATTGTGCTATATATGTTCAGCTCAATACATCTATCCCTGGAGCAATGGATTTGCAAAATAAAATTCATCATTTTTATGAAAATCTTTGATAAAATTTATACTTCACTTTTTTGAAATCAAAATGATTTTCTAACATTTTATTTATAATGTGAGAGCATAATAAACTTTTAATTTAATGTAATACTTTATTTTACGCTAAATTTGAATGTTTTTATCGTCGAAAAAGCGTTTCGTTTCACATACCAGACATAATTTGGTGAATTTTGTAAAACGAGTGTAGGCGTGTTTTTAGATTTAAAAAAATGTAATTTGCGTGTATTCTAGCACCAGATAATATATAAGTTTGCCAAAAGAAAGCTTATTAAAGATCTATAGAAGCTCATAAGGCATTAATTAGATGATAAAATGTGATAAATCTTCCGAGAAACTTGAAGGAATTTTAATTGATTTAATGAACAAAATCTGTAGCTTCTTATAAAAATTTCAAGATATATACATTATGATGCTCAATAAAATATATCCATTAGATGCCGTAGGAATCCAAGATAAAACCTCTTAAGTGATTAAAATCTAATATCTTTCTCATATCAATATTTTTATTTTTGTAATTTTTTCTTATTCGTGTAGTGCACCAGACATCATCTTATTGAAAGAATATAAATATTTGCATTATAATAATAAATCAATATTAAAATCAGTTAATAGCAAGCGAAAATATGCAACAGATGTCGCGTAAATAAACTCCATAGTATTTAAAAATTATTTGTATAAAAGAGACGCACGAATTCATATGCTACTGGAATAAAATCACTTTCCAATAAAAAAAGTAAATAGGCGCTTTTATAGATTCTGATGTAATATAAAAAGCGCTTATAATTCATTACATGCGTTTTTGAAAACATTTGGTTTATGGGATTTTGTTCGCAATATTTTTCAAGATTTTTTTTGTTATATTATGTATTGGTCTTGAAAGCAAACTATAGGGGCAATAAATATTATGTACGATATAATTGCCAAAAAGATTTTGTTTTTTATAACATATATCAAAAATACTATCGAAAAAAACTATTATAAAAATAATCTAGAAAAAAAATACACAAATAATATGTAATTTAGATCAAAACTATATTTCTTGTATTAGTGTGTAAAACATGGCTCATTGAAAGATATGTGTTTACTAATTTGTTCATTTGACTGCAACTTTACACAAATTTTAATTTGAAATAATATTATTACACACACCAGAAGTTATAATATATAATCATATCAATTGAACTAAAATGCTGTTAAAAATCAGGCGTAATATATTACACATTTTGACTTCGTATTCCCATAACTCAACATATAGAAAATATCAGAATATATATGATTTTATAATATTGACATAGTTATATATAATAACATAATATGGTATATTTCAATAAGATCATTTGCTTGATAACTATATAAAATTAAAAATAATTTAATCAAGTGTAATTTTTACATTATATTGGATTTTAAACGATTTTCTTTCATCATTTTTATTTCGATTTGCTGCACACAAAACAACAAATCATAATATTTCCACTATTAATGCAAGATTTAACTAATTTTTGTCATAAAAAGAAAAGAGGTCATTTGGAATTCTGCTCAAAAAGGTAAACTATATACGCAAAAGACCAAACAAATATGTCCACCTGAAATAAATGTATTTAAACCCCAATTTTTAAAATTTTAAATTATTTTATAGTTTTGTATTATTAAAAATCATAAATTTATTCACAAAAAAATCGTATTTTCATTTCTTATTTAATGTTGTATTAAGTAAGCACAATTGTGCGTTATATCCTTAAAGAATTTAATAAACACATTCAATACATGTCTCAAGATTTTTTAAATATAATTCTAATGTTTTTAAAATATGTTAATAAGTAAATAATATAAATTATAAATTCAAGTAAAGTAAAGTAGTTCAAACATCTTCTCTTCAACTAGTTTCGATGCTTTCTGAAATATATAAAACATATATACCAAATTATTTTTGCTTGGACTTCCCTTCAAGAGTCAATCTAAAGTTTTTTAAACCCATATTCAATATTGTTCTTATATAAAAGTTGTTACATATTGACGTGTATCAAAATTACATTCCCTGCCGCTCTATGCACCATAGTGGCATAAGTCTACAATATGGTATCTGAGAATGTTATGCGCAAAGAGAATTCAAGCCTCTGATAATGTATTTGTGAAATCTAACGCATAAATTGGCTCAACTCACTATGTATATAATAGAATATATATAAAACCACATAGGAATTACCCAGATGTATGCATGAATACCTAAATCAGAAAAGTTGATGAATATAAAAATGCTTTGGCAGTGTATATTATTATTTTCATAAAAAGTTACACGATATTTTATAATCTAAAATAGAGATGAAAATCACTTAATTAATATAAAAATCTTGATCTAAAATGATATTTAATAATTGCTAAAAAAATATGCACGTAGTTCACTGGCGGCTGTTTAAAATGGAAACTATTGTGTGCTTCAAAACAATAAAAGGAATAATAATACGTGAAAATCGATGCGTTTATTATGTACATCTAGCTAGTGAGTTGTAATCGGTTGGATTCAGATATAACATGATCATAAGTTTATATGTTTAAGTAAAGTGAAAATGTCATGCCTATCCTAATTCAAAATAGTATTTTGTATACAAAAAAATTATTATACGAATCAGACAAAAAATAGAGAAAATCTACTGATCATCGTTATATTATATTCTAGAAAAGCGCTTGAAACGTTCAATACAACACTTTATTTGACCATTACATGCTTACTACAAGAAAAAACATTTACAGACCTTATGATAGCTTATGTTATCCTTTAACTTGGTATTAAAAAGCGTGTTTCTCTATTTTTGAGTTTACTAATAATAGTTAAATTTTAGTTTAAAATGATTTACGACTAAAAAAAATTGCAAAAATAACATAAATATGTAAAATTCACGGAAATTTTAGACGAATTAAATATGAATTTTCTATAATTTTAATTTTTAACCGTTAAATATCAAAAAAATATTAACGGTGTTGACCACAACAAACAAGCCACTGCCACGGGAAACGTATCCATGATGCTAATACTAACTTTATACAAATTCATAGAAGTTAAATTTATTTTTATATTTGTTTCAACACCCTAACAAAAGTAAATTGAAATCCGAAGGCTCTCTTTTACTGTGAGTCGGTCATTAGTGTTTTGCTGTATTTTTAGCAGCTAGACGAGATTTAAAACGAGTTTCTACGAATTCCCTTTAGATAAAGTATATTTACTTTCATGAATTGAATTCTTAATTATTGATTATATATTAAAAACTCACATCCAATAACACCCTCGTCTTTGTCTGTCAGACTTGTAGCATAGATACCAATCAACATGGTTTTTAATTTTTAAATTTTTTATAAATACCAAAAACACATAATATGAATATATAACGCTGGCTTATCTTTCCGTGTCTTTTTTTAATCTAAAATTACGTGATTTATAACAAAATTATAGCAATTATTTAAAAAGAATAATTGAAATAAATTTTTCTATAGAGAATATTTTTAAAAATTTTGATTGTATTTTTGAATAAAAACAATAGATTTAAATTAACAATATTTTACTTCTAAATATAATAATATAGTAGCAAATTTCTAAGCAAATTTTTTCTGCATTTTAAAGTAGCAAAATCTTTAAAATAAGTGGAAATATAAATAGCGCGCAATAATACTTCGGAAGGTTTTTAAAAAGGAATTTTTTATTTATTTTTTTGCTGAATTTATTTTAATAAAAGCATAATCTTATTCGCGGCTAAAAATATTGAAAAATATAAACCATTCAATATTAATGGGTGTAAGCATAGGGTTTCTATGGTGTATGATTTTATTGGTTAATATATAAAAAAGTCATGGGTCACAATTTTATCAAATGAATAAATATAGGTAAAAAAATATCTTCAGTCGTTAACTAGGTAATTTTACTAAAAGAGATTGTGGCGTAAACATAGAGTGTAGATATATATTTGCGAAGGGTTACATTGGTGATTTAATTACAGAATAAATGGAATTTAACAGATAGAGTTTAATAATCTTTAATAAGTCCTTGATTTCAGTAATAATTCAATGAACAATGCTAGAAAAGGATTTTTTACAAATTTGATAGATAATTTTTATATAAACAGGGAATAAATATAATTATTAGCTATGAGTCGTGCTTGAATGCAGATTTTTGCAGGTCGTGAGAAATAAAAAATTAGAAAGGGTGAAAATTAAGATTATGTAAGAATAAATTACATATTGTGCAGTCTGATAGGCTATATTTAGTAAAAAAAATCTTAATCTAAAGCCTTAATTGAAAATTTACCGTAAACTGATGATTATGTCGAAATTATCTCATATATACAAAAGTAATTGGGTTTTTTACATAAACAACACATTGGAATGTATTTTAGAGTAATTTAACAAATTTTTGCACAATTAAATTTCCATCAATTCTATATATAAGCCTTTTATAAAAGTAGATGGTTGACTGTGATGTTATTTTATTATTATTAATATACGGGCTTATTCTTAAAACAATATATTTCATCATATATGATAATATCATATATACAAGAGCAGTGATTTGCTTAATAAATTCATTTTTTTATAAAAAATTATCCAGTGCAATATGTTTATTTGCAAGTCATTGATAAAAATAGGCAAAATATATCGTAAAAAGCAAGTTCATGTCACATCTTTATGTCATATTCGTATTTTTTACGTGCTAAAAATTCACAAAGTATTAAAAATAAAAAAACTAAAATATTTGAATGCATATAATATTTAGAAAAAGAACATAGGAATTGACTTTTTTTAATTAACTCTGTTTTTCTATATCAACTCTAGGGACTAATCTTGCATAAAAATTTTCATACACTTAGGAACACAAAGGCATATCCCTTTATTCAATCTGTTAGCTATTCTACAAGCTGGAATTTTATGTATACAGTTTTTGAAATATTTAGAGTAATATAATTCAACGATATAGGCCAAGTTTATATTTGTTACATATTCATATTTTAATTATTATTAAGAAAATTCTATCAAGTGAGTATATTTGGTCATTTTCCTCTCTCCACACTATAATTTGCAATTTTTTATACTCAAGCTACAGTATTGACTACAAGATGCCTTTTTCTACAAGGACATAATGTTTAGGCGTCATGTAATTCTAGGGGTAAATTCAAAACAGACATGAGCTTAGTCCGTATGAATGATTCAAAAGGAAATAGGGGAAGGTTTTAGGGTATATTTTTCCTTTACAACTTCAATACTAATTGGTCTCGGAAAAATTCGAACTTGCATTAAAAATATATCAATATCTATGTTGATTTCTAGTTTTTTTGTCGTATTTATGGGTAAAAAAGAGCAAGTAAAAATAAATATTATAAATATGGCTGAAAAGACCAAATAAAGCTTCATTTGTCAAATATATAAAAGATATCATGCGACATATTTTTTCACAAGATTGTGAAATCGCTTTGCATCTGGTTTTAATTTTTTCTGCATCATTTTTTTATATATTATTGTAATTTTGATTTTTTTTATTAAAAAGTGGTTAAAAACAATTTTTAGATTATAGAAGTACTTTAACGCTCTGTTTTTTAGAATTTTCAAATGAGCTTTTGGATGAGTCACACAAATAATAAAAAATTAAAACCCTTTAATTTACTTTAAAAATCTGTTTTTTATGTCCTCAATAGTATAAATCATTCATAAATTTTTCAATTTTTCTTAAATTATATAATTTAAAATATCTAATTTATACATAAAGCGCATATTTTTAATAGGGTTTTTTTAAGCGTAAAGCGCATAGATGACTTTATGTTTTAAAAAAATTATTTTGTCTATGTTTTCTCATATGTTCAAATTTTTATGTTCAATTGTATTGAATTTTAATATACCAATTTAAATTTATTCTCCGGCATGAATTTTAAAGGATCATATTATCTAGTAAAAAATGATATACTTGTTCCAAAGGTCAAAATCTATTTGTTTTTTTTATAAAAAAAGAAAATAAAAGTAAAGAAAAAAAAACAGATATTCATGTTTACGAAGTAGAAATCTATTTTTAGATTAATTCAAACCATTATTTGTTGTATAGGAATTTGAATTCATCAGCAAATTTTTTATATATAAAGCTTATAAATATGTTAGATTAGATTTTTTTATTCGTGTCTAATTATCTATATCATTATTAAGACAAGAGAACATTTAAAAGATACAAATTAATATGATAAATATGAAAAAACATAGTTTAGGTTTGTAAAAAATTTTAATTCAAAAACCAAAACAAAAACCTTTTCGGATTAAAAACAAAAATTTGCAAAAATATATTTATAATTTGTAATAAAACATAATTATTTGATAAAACCCTTAAATATTTTAGCAACAAATGTTAGTGTGCTAATGATCTATAATCTCACAAAAATAAAACTAATATAATTACGAAATTGTATGTAACGAATGAAAATTTTCAATTAAAATAAAATCTAAAATAATGATATGCTAGATTTGTAGTAAATTCATTATAAATATTATTTAATTGTAATAGCAAAACACAGTGAACACAACATTATATATAGTTTTTGCAATTGTATTTTTTTAGACAGGAATGCTTGATTTTGTGTTAATTAAAAATTCGTTATATAATCGTAATTTTTCTTTCTGTTGCATGTTTTGAAATTAAAGAGCATCCACAGAAACGCATATACCTTTTAATTTAAATGTTTTGCAGGGTTGAATTATTTGTGCAAAAATATCTTAAAACGTAACATCAATCTTAAATTAGACTAAAATTACAGTGGTACAGCTAAGAAAGAACGCATAATTTAAATGGTTTAATTTATTTTGCATATATACATAAAAAAGACATCAGATGAGAAGATATCTAAAATCAAAAAATGTAACCCTGATAGTCAAGAGCAAATCAAACTTCACTTTTTGTAAAAATGATTTATTCTTTTTGTAGAATTTTCATTTTTTAATTACATAGTCATTAGACTGGTTTTTAATTTAAATATACGTAGAAACAGTTTCTATAATTTGTTTTATTCTTGATGCAACACTCACGCTGTTGCAATTTCATTGGAATATGTGTATTTCTTATTATCGAGCATCTATTTATCAGAAATTACAAGCACTCAAAAAAATACCTCTCAAAAAAAAAGCAATAACAGCTATAGAAAAAGGAAAATCTAGAGTTTTCGATTTATCACATCTATAAGATTTGCATTTGTCATTTGATGACAAAAATATGTAAAGATTGACTTTTTAGTAGTAATATGTGTAAAATAATCTATAAATATAATTTTGCGAATAGCTTGCAAAAAAACAGTATAGGAACGGTTTAATCAACAATTTAAATCTATCTATACAAATGCATATCATTATATTCATAGAAATCAAAAGTTTTTTTTATATTAATTGGTATATAAATGGTTTTTTGCATTTATTAATGTATTAGAAACATACAACAATATGCTTTTTTTTTACACAAAAAATGGGCTGATATCATGATAAAATCTATAAGATTACATACTATAGAGTACATATGAGAAATTAAATTTATGTGTCTTATATATAACCTCAAAAAAACCTCTTCGACTCATTATAAATATTGCCATATTTCAATTTTTTTCCTATATACGATTTTGATGTTCTTTTGATTATGTATTTTACTTGAATGTGCTTTAGGTCTTATATATACGAACGATAGCGACATCTAATCTCAAAAAAGGTAAATTTTTATAGAGGAATTTGTGCTTAATAAAATTTAAAATTTCTAAAAAATGTAATTCATTTTCATCAGCTTATAGCAAAGTTTAGCAACTTAAACACATCATAAATTCTTAAGGTTTTATATTTTCATTATTTTAATGGGCTGTAAATATATGGTATATATGCTAGTTTTTCTAAAATGCCTAAGAATTATTTTCCTCATAACAGATTTATACATTGCATTCTAAATATTATGTTGTATCAGTGCATATAATATGATTTACGCAGGAATATAAATTGCAGTTTTGCATTACAAAGCATGTTTTTTTACTGACGGTAAATATTACAATCTAAATACAATATGCAAAAATTATAGTTCTATTGAAATTTTAATAGTAAAGTTAAGCAAAAAATTCATTTATGCTAAGGATTAGACTGAAAGAAAAGGTGTAAATTTTGAACCAAATCAAAAATAAAATTATAACATCAGCAAGAAAATATGTGATTTCATGATCTTGATGATAAAAACCTTTCATAGAAATAAATTGGAGTTTTAAAAACGTATGGAAACTAATAGGAATTTTGTTTTAATAGTAAATTTCGTAAATACAATGAAAAAAATAACTAGGTTATTATTAATCTACATATAAATGTCATTTTTTCTAGTTCGAAGCAATTCTAGAACAAAAATTAAAGCACCAGAACCATTTAAACCTTCTATGATATAAATTTTCTGTGTTTTATTGTATCATGCAAGCACTTATTATCTGGAATTTTTTATTTTATTGTCTCTTTTACTAGCATGAATTATTATGAATTCTTCAATTTTTATTAATACTAAGTTAATTTGTTTTTTTATAAAAAAAACATAAATGAGAAATTATACAGAGCATAAATTTTGATTTTTATATCTAAAGAAAAGATTTATTATGATTTTTGTCTCATATTTTCATTTAAAGGCCAAAATAGCTTATTTTTGAATAAATTTATGGTTTCAATTTTTCAGCCAAGTTAAATTAATATATTTGTCTGACTTTACTGTGAGGTGATCGATACATAGAAGGTACCTGAAGGAACATGATGTCACGAACCAGGTTGAGGTATATATTTGAGCCTTTGGATTGAGAAAAACCAATGAATTAATAAGTCTCATAGGAAAAAGGGTATTGAAGAAGACTTTGGAAGGGGGTGATAGCTAAAAGTATAAATAAACTGTGTGTACAGAGAATCAAACAAGTTTGTCTGTAAACCTAAACTGAAATCACAACTATAAATATAGCCCATAAATCAAAAAAAAATTCTTTTACATTATTAAAACTGTAGATTATTGTTAAAAAAGTATTTCTGTTAATAATAAATTTGCAAATAACTATTTAAAGAAATAAAAAATATTTTTTTTAGAAAGATATTGTCATTTTGAAGACTAAATTTAGTTAAAATTGAAATTATGTGTACAACAATATAATTAAACATATTTAAAGTATATTTATTTTATGTTTATGAAGTATGAAAAAATTTTTTGATGCGCGTTTTCAGAGAATCATAAAATTAAATATAAAGATATATATTTGGAAAATATATTAAATTAATGCAATTAAATGAAAAAAAAATGTGGTTAATTTTGTAATACTTAAAAAAAAGCAATGAAAGATAAAGGCAACAACATATATGGATTACATCCATAAAAAACTCTTAGTAAAATATATTTGATATGTTTTAAATTACTTGTATAATTCAAATTTGACTTTAGCAACAAATAATTCTTCTCTATATCCAGAATACTTTCTATTTTTGTACTCTAGCCTTAAATAAATAATAATCGGTCAAAATATATAATCTATGACTATATTTTTATAATTATGAATGTAAAAAAACGCTCTAATATTTTTTTTACGTGATTTTGTTTCATTTTATATGATAGATAATAATCAATCCATGATTTGTATTGGAAAATCGAAATGTTTTATATGGTATTTCTTTATGCTTTATTTATTTTATTTCTATTTTTGACAAGTAGATTTCTGTAGATGCGTTAAAAGTATAAATTTTAGCTATAAAATTGCAATTTATTAGTGTCATACTTAAATCTATTAAATTCATATTTTGAACTTAGATAATTTATAAATCCTCTACATTTATTCATATTGCAAATGAAATTAAGAACTGTGGATAAAATCATGAATATTTAGATGTTTTTAGTTAATTTACTACATTTTTTTTCTATCATCTACAAAGTTTTTAAAAATATTTTTTATATTTTTTAAAATAACAAATAAAAGTAAGATTATCGTTTAGTCATTCGATTTGGATTATTTTTATAGCTCAATTTGATTTTTATACAACAGGAATAATGAACAGCTAAATGAAGAGCTTACAATTGAATTCCCATTAAATGGACACAAACAGTGTGTAAATTTTTTAACTAGAATTTTTAGAATTATATTTGCGTTTTGAAAAAGTTCTTTTGTTTAAAATTCTATTTTTACTTACTCTTTGACTATCGAATTGAATTTCAATGAGATTTATAATTTACAAAATCTATTGATGTTTTTAACATGCTAGTATTACATCTTTAAACGATAATTTTGCATGAAATCAAGACAAATTTACTTATTTTCTATTGATCTACGATTATATTTCTCCTATTTAGAGAGTTTTCTTGTGATAATTAGAAACTTTTGCTTCTCTCTGCATACTTGCATTTTTTTCCATATATTATCTGTGACCAGTTATATATCCATGTATTTTTTGTGTTTAATCTGTTTTTGTTGATATGGAGGAGAATCAGATTCTATAATTTTTTCGTTGCAGGTTAATTATGCTGCCACTTTCTGCCTAAAAAATATACTTGCGGGCAAGTGCTTTCTTCATCCAACTTTACGGCACGTAATTGCGCCTTTAAATCCAACCTCCTACTTTATTCCTGGTTTGCCAATCTTGTTAGGGTTTTACTTTCTAGTTTTTACAGAAAAACTACTATAATATGTCTCGTTTTGATACAAAGCAAATGAAATCTGGAGTGGTTGCGGTTTAACAATCAAACAGATAAAAACTCTTGTAAACCAACTGCATCACTAAAACCCCTTGAAAATGTAAGAAAAAAATAACATTCGTATAAAACAGGTAAATTACATCTATTTAAGTTAAAAAGATAAAATCACTTATGTATATTTAGAATTTAGATAAACTTTAGTGCCATAATATTGTGCTAAAAAGCACATTTTAATTTATAATGATTACTTTCATCTTAAAATTAATATAATAATATACCCCTGAATATATAAAAATTCAAATACAAAAATAAAAAATTTTCGAGGAAAATATATGAATATTATAGCACTCTTGTGTTTATAGAATTTTTTAGCTATTTTTCTGAAATTTACTTGTATTTACTGGTTTTTACCATAAATCGTAATAATTACTTATTTTAGCATAAATCACATTCCGTGTGTTCTATAATATACGTAAATATAAAAGCTATATCTTTTATGATTGGATTACATAATTTACTATCTATATAGAATCATCTGTAAAATATAAAAATAAATTCATAGATATTCGGTATTTTTTTGCTTTTTTTTATTAAAAAAATACACTTGTTAGAACTGTTCCATGTAAAAAAGGTTTATCCATGCAGAAAATCTGTGAATTCATAACATCTAGCATTACTTTTTTATTTTCTGTATACCAAAAAAAGCAGTATAAAATCGTTATTCATGTATGTTTTTTTTATTAGGAACTCAATTTAAATGGTTTTTTTAATTTTTTTTAATAGATCAATAAACATGTAAAAACCACTTTTGCTTTTACTATTTTAGAAAAATAGCTCTTACCTTATAATTAAATAATTCTCTGCATTATTTGCTAAATGACATGTATAAATACATTTAAACAATTTTAGAATGATCTTTTTTCATGCTTACATAAAAACTATAGCGCTTTAGGATTTTAATATATATAAGTTACGATCTTACTTAATATATTTATATACTTATTATTTTTCAACGTTTTTTTTTGTATAATTTATATTTTATGGGGATGATACTTAGTATTGAGAATCACCTTTGAATTTATAGGTCTCGAAAGAAGGAAGGGTATTGAAGAAGACTTTGGAGAGGAGAAGAGAGCCGAAAGTATAAATTTCCTGTGCCTAGAAAGAATCAAGCAAGCCTTGCCTGTTAACATAAACTGAAATTCACCCTTTAAAATTAGCCCATTAATCAAAATTAATATGATGATGATATTATTGAAATATTAGATAAAAATATAAATAGTTTCTTATTTTAAATGTGCTCTTAAAATATACATTCATATATAATAAATAAATTTATGTCTTTTTTTGATAGTGGCATTTATGTTTCACATGTAATTATTTATTTTTTTCAACATTAATATATAAAAATTCCTTTAATTCCCGCATGTTATGTTAGCATCGTAAGGATATTGCATATTAATATACTAATATCAAATCTGGCATTCACATTTAGTTATGAAGGTAAATTCATTTAATCTTATCTAAATATTTACTTTTTTTTACATCTATAGTGTCCGGGCAGAAAAGATGGGGAATGATCTAAGCTTAAAAGTTGATGAACAGTTAACCAGTCTAAAATAAAAAGATATCATATATACTTGAATTCAACGATGGAACTAAGTTATTGTAACTTTTTGAGAAAGAATGATCCTTGCTTTTTGATTCATCTATTGCTTATTTTTTGATGTCGACAATACTGAATGGCATCTATCAACATATAAGCTATTCAATGTATATGAAAAATGATAATGATCATAATTGATGATGAAATAGAAACAGATTTTACAAAAATACTATACTCTTTAGAATTAAAAACTATCAGCACAGGCAACTCATTGTTCCAGATCACAATTTTCATTTTTAATTTCATTTATTTTATACATTGATGTGACTTTAAGCTTCAAATAACGGTAACAATAATAACAAAGAACTTGGATCAATAGCTGATACAACATTGAAATATATTGAATTAATTAGAAATAAAATTGAGAAAATGCATAAAAAAGTTATAAAAAACATGTACAAAATATTTTATGTAAGACAATAAACTAAGAACTGAGATAGCGTGGGGGATTTAGGCAGAGAATATGAATTACGAAGCATATCAATTCATATTTATAACTCTATTTTAGGAAATATTGAAGGAATTTATAATATCATAGACATAATAGAAGTTAAATTAATGGTAAGTACATCCAAAAGAAATAATATTTGCGTTGCATTTGTTGCAGTTTGTTCAAAAAACGTCAGTGATCTTTGAAAATTAAGATACGATAATTTTTTATTTAAAACCGCCTGAAGTATATTAAAATGATTAATGTGACTCTGTTGATTCTAATGTTGGTTTTTTCATCTAAACATAATCTATTTCTTCATGGAAAGCTCATTGATTTATGTTTTAAAATAATATTTAAGTTTTAGATAAAGAAGAGTTTAAGCTATGGCTGCATATTTTCAATGTGAATAGTTAGATAAATATAGCTCTTTGAGCATGGTAATTATAATTACTTATATCATGGAACTGATCGGACTTCCATTATAACTGAAATTTCTGTATATCCAATCTGTGTCAACTCGCAATAATACATTGGTTACAAAAAGATTTCATTTATATTTCTAAATTCAGATCAGATCGCTTTTTTTTATATAAAAATTTGCACCATAAATTATATAGTGTTTTTCTAAAAGTGAAGATATAATCACCCAGCTTTACTTTCAAGATGTAGTGATTCTAATACCATACGATATACACAAATATATAGATTTCATGTGCATTGAGACTAGAAAAGACACGGTAAGTTACTAGTGTCTTTATGAAGCCCAAGAAAAATACCTGTAATGTTATGGGTATACTGTATATATTCAAAAAAAACTATTAGATCCGGAAGAAAAAATAATAAGTAAAAATATTGATAGTATGGTAATCAACAATCCTGTGAGAAAAAATAATTCAGCACATACTAATGAACTAAATTCACATAAAACATGATGTGTTGAATTTACAGAGATGCTTATAAAAATAGCATCACAAAAAAGGAACTAGTAGTATATTTTATTCTTTTCGAATCACATTTTCAAGAAAATAATATACTGGCCAGAAGTTTTAATGCCAATTAAAATATTCTATCTGCAGTTATGGATTAATATAAATCCATTATTAACTGTCCTAAGAATACAATTATACTAGAATTTACAGTCTTTTGAAAGTTAATAGGAATTCGGAAAACATCATATGTATTTATAAGTGTGGCAAGATTTAGGATTTGAGGAACTATTTACGATCAGTATGTGAGAAGTTCCATAAATTTGGAATATTTTAAATTAGAAAAAAATTGTGTGATATTATTAATTTTTTTTACAAATAAAATAACTATATTCGTGATTGCATATCTATATTATGTATACATCAATATTTAAATTTGTATTTCTAGACAAATATATATTAAAATGTAATAAATTATCATTTAATTGTTTTTAAGCATACGTGTATTCCCAGCGTATTTTTTATGAATAAATACACGTAAAAATGTCTGGAAAATATTTCAGCGTTTCTGGTAGAAATACATGATTTATATATGCCTAGTGAAAAAAAATAACCCGTTGTTACATGATTGTATGACCTGGAAGTTTTTATATAAATTTTGTCTAACACCATAGGATAAGGGGTTTTATAAGTTAAAAAGTTATAAAATATATTTTATCCCTTTTTTATAGCTATATTTACTGCTGTTTATTTATTTTTAGTATTACGCATATAAATTCTTTTTAAAGCCGAGCATATTGCATCTTTGTGATATATCTGCGATATATACATTAAATATTTAAAATCTTTCTAGATTAAAAATATAAGAACTTACTAGTTTAGTTTGTTTCTTTCAAATTAGTACATTTAAAACTTTCAAAAATATTTCTGAAATGAAAAGTCATTAGACATGCTTTAAAATGGTATTATTATGTATCTGTAAACAAAAATTTATGTTTATACGCGTCAGAATGTCTATTCATATATTATCATAGTATTATAAGACACAATTTTCCATATTAAAAGCATAAATAATTTCATTTTAAATTATTTTTCCTAAAATATATGCTAAGGTATTATAATAATGCAGATTTATAATAAGAAATAGTCTTTTATTTGTAAATTTTACAGCAAGATTTTATTATGTAGACTTTAAAAGACTTTATAAATATTCTCATCATTTTTATAAACAATAAATCTTATTTTCCCATATTAATTTTAATGATTTAGATTGTTTTTATGTTGATAAAGGTACAGAAATAAAATATCTTGAATGGTAACTAAAATACGTAATCGAAAAATGAACAACAAAATAATCTTTAGACTTAGTTTTAATATGTATAAGATTTTTAAAAATATAGAAAATGGTATAAATTGTCGTAAAATTACATTCAAAGTTTCAGGTGATTTCTTTAAGCCAATTGCATGTATAAAAGAAAAAAATTATGCTAAGACTTGCCAACTAATGCTAAATAGTAGTATTTTAATGTGCTTAAGCATATTTTCTCGTTCGTTTTTTACAGATTGCTTTTTTTTAACAAAAATACTTCAATTATATCACGAATCCAGATAAACTACTAGGCATCAAATAAAATTTAGTAAAAAACAGTTATAATTTATTTATTATGTATTTTCTAAGTTAATACGTGAAAATTTTACTAATGCTAATATGCAGCAACTTTGTTGCTTGTATAGCTATTTTTTATGTGCTTCTATTTTAATACCCATACATAAGTATAACTTTCTTATGATACAAATGCAATCTATTGCGATTTACTCTGTAAAATTTATTTTGGCTATTTTACTGAACTAATAACTCGATTTAGGTTGCAAAAAAGTTGAACATATTATGAAATTCTAACAACTATAATATTCCATAAAATGTTATCTTAAAAAGGTTTATTCGTAGTAGGCTCATGTTATGAATGCTATTTTTTTCGTTTTATTATGACTATTGTTTGGTATCGTACTTTTTTATGTAAGTTTAATAAAAATATTGGGACTCGAAATTTATATTTGTATAATGATTTTCTATGCATATCTAGTTCAATTTGTTGTTACAACCATTACTAATTTAAAATGCATTTTTTTTCCTAAAAACTCAAATATTGATGCAATAGATCTTACTAGGTTTTACAATAATGAATTTTCACTGATATTTTAGTGAGTAATAATTAAAATCCATTCTTTATTTTACATGCATTAAAACTGTTTTGTCTGAGCTCTTTTGACTAGTTATGTATTATTTCATATTTAATCTGGAAACATTTCTTGATTATATACTAATCATACTACAATTTAGCTAATTTTATATAATATTAAGCTACATAATCATGCATAATTTTAATATTTGTATTTTAATAACCTAGTATAGGCAAAATGGCATTTTTAGATACTCTTTATAAGATTTTATGCTTATCTAATGTATATTAATGGTCTCTACTTGTAAGAAACGGTATTTTTTTTTGGTTTTATAAATAGTATAGAATTTGAACTCTAAAAATGAGAAAAAAATATAAAATACAACTATAACCGAAATTACATAATAAGGCAAAAAATCTTATAGTATATCGCTTTTAGAGGCAGAATTTATTTATTAACTTCAAATATTGTTTAAAATATATAATAAAACAAAAAATTTAAACAATTTGTTAGACACATACTAATTAAATCGAATAAAAAAGTTTGTCTTTTTAGATATTATTTGATATTTAATATTTTTGCATTGACTTTTTTTCTGTGTTTAATATATCAATCGATTTTGTAAATAATTTGTTGTTTGTAAAGAAAATATGAAAATCTGAGTTATGTAATAGGATTTAACCACATATTTTATTACAAATAACTATATTTTGTGATTCTACGTGCTTTTTTGAATTCTCCTCCTTAAACATTATGTTTACATTCGAAAAGATTGGCTTATCTTTACATTAGTTGAGATATAATCTAGTTTTCTTTGATTTTTGCATTTCAAAATCAAAATCAAGCATAGAATCTAGTTTTACATTGTATCTTTTTATACTAGGTCATAAACTCAAATATTGTGCTGTGTTGGTCTATTGTCGCTGAATATTTATTAAATTTTGTTTCAATATATAAATTTAAGAATTTCTAGCCGGAGCAAATATTTTTTACAAATTTTTTGTATTTTATTATTTTTAAATTATACTTAACTGCTAATGGCAAATCGATGTACCAAATTTATAAAAAAAATAAAAGGATAAACTAAATTATAATATATGTAAAATAGGATATATCAATCAAATTACGATGCTTTGCAAGAAAAAATTTATTTATTGATGTTCTTTTTTGTTTTTATAATGCATTTGTTTGTGTAAAATACATACATTTGTGTAAGACCATATGTGTTTAATGGAACTTACTGAACTTTAGAATAAAACTTTTGAATCAAACCAAGAAAATCACAGCTTAAATCAAAAAACTAGACTCTGGGTGTTTGGAAATTAAACATCTACGACTTCACTTTCAAAAAAAAAGACATATATTTTATCTACTTAATTATGCAATTGAGTGATACATCTTTGTTTTTAAATTGATAAAATAATTCTTATGGATCTTAGATTTAATCAAACAAGTTTATTTGCATCCAGATGAAAAAAAATATTATTGCTGTTTTAAAAAAGGAATTCATCGAATGCATTTTATAGTAGTTAAGCTGTTTTAAAAGGCTACTAATGCACTAATTACTTATAAAAGTCATCATTTGTCATTTTTTGACTAAATAACGCCATTTAGAGCAAGATTATTGATTAAAATACCATTAAATTGCTATATATACATATATTAATGCTAGAAACGCTACAAACATATAAATACGATGTGTTAATTCATAAAAGTCCGACTTGCTCAATAGAAAAGGCGTTTCATAACAAAAAACATGTAAGGCAGCAATTTAAGTAAATTTAATTTTTTAATATGGTCATTCTCATATATTTATTTTGAAACTATCATTGATTTATAAAATGTTATTACAATGCCGTTCTAGCTAAATAATATAGGGTAAAAGGTTAAGTGTTAAATTGTGCTTTTTATTACTATAGTGTTTAAAAAATGAGTTGGCCTAGGATGTATTTACTCTCCGAAGAAGATTTATACATATCATTAAATTAAAAAAAAATTACATGACTTCGTTGGTCGTGAGAAATATGCTTATAATTATAATGATATAATAGCAAAATTAGTATGATTTGGGCCATTTTTTGGTCTGGTATAATTTAAAACGACTAAAAATGCTTTCTGTCATAAAAGCAGACATAGATCTTTATGTAAAAACAAAAATATACATTATTTCGTTTTAAAAACTTGTACTAACAAATTAAATAACACTAAAATTATAAATTTTTAACTAAAAAACATTTATATATGAATTACAAAATCAATTAATTTTATGTGCCTGTAATAAAAATTATAACACGACTATTTTCTACGTTGCAATTCTTACAAAAGTTAAATTCATACATAAATTTAAATATAGATCATTATGTATACATTTATAAAGAAAGGCTTAATAATGATTTCTTATACAACCACATTTTTCCTTTCATTATGTATTTGGTTATAAAATTTTACAAACTACACAAAAATGATCATTTAAATTCAAAATCAATAAAAAAATAAACTTTATATTTTTTATATACTTGTATACCTTATTTTTTTGTTTTTCAATGCTTTTCATTCTTTATATAAATTATTTCGCATGTTGATTCGAGGCAATCCGGTGAATTTTTATCATCAAAAGTATCTCACACCACAAAGTAGGGTTATATGTGAATTTGTTAGCTTTTATATTTTATATAAGTTTAAAATCATCATTTAATGCGTTTCTAGCATTTAATAGAAAAAATTTTCATGTTAATAAATTCTTTTATATTTTGATATTATGCTATAATTTTAAACAACTATTCATTATGTAAACCCCCCCCCATTTATTTCTATTTAAGAACTTTAAAAAAAGAATTTCGAAATTAACACATTGTATTCTATATGCATTTCTAATTTATTTATCAAAATATAAGCTTTTATTTATTTAAATAAATATATACGCTTTAAAGAAAAAAAGTATTACATTATTATAAAACTATACAATATATACCATAATAATCGAAATTGCCGAATTTATTTTATTAAATAAATCATACAAACAAGTAGAAAAGATTTGGTTCAGACATGGAGTCTACAAAAATGATTTTTGTCATATGAATGATATAAAATTTTGTTTTAGTATTGAGCTCAAGAAATTTTTATTCTTTAATTTTCTTTTATACTAGTTTCCCCGCAAAAAAAATCGGCAAAAATTTCTAAATTAGCATAAATTAAAGATTATATTTAACCATGAATATATTTTATAGAAAATAACTGCATGAAAAACATGCATACTCGGTGATAAAATTATTTCTTTCGTAAAAATTAGTAAAATTAAAATGATTAGTTAAAACAAATTTCGTGCCATGTGGGGATCTGATAGCGTATTATATATTGATTAAAATTCTATATCATATCTCTCATTAATTTTTTGTATTCATTTGCGAGATTTATGCAGGGATAAAAAGAAATAATGGCTTTGACCATAAATAATTATCGAATTTTATACGAAAAAAGGAATATCCCTATTTGATATTCACCCACAAAAACCATGCCGTATTGACACCCATTTTCGCTTAAATTTTTATATCCACTTGATTATCAATTTTTAAACTTACCGAAAATTCATATTTATTTATATATCAATTTATTTTTTTGGTGAATTCAAAAACCTCTGTACTTTTTTTATCTATTGTTGAGGATTATAGATTGCATGATAATTACAAAATATACATTCCCTGTATAAATTAAAAGAAGATCTTGGATCTTCATTTTGCAATGAAGTAAGAACCCCGTATGAATGTTATCTTATTACATAACATTATATTCTTTCTGCATTTTTTTTCAGTTAGTCTTCTGCATTGAAAAATAAAAGAAAATGTTGTCATTTTATCATTAATTCCACCTATAACAACAATCTTACTGCAAAGGTTATTCATTTATTTTGAATGGATTTTTTCCCTTTCAAAGACTAATTTAAAGATATTAAGACATGTTCTTCAAATTTTTTCGTTATTGTGTCATACTTTTTTATATATCAATCTTCATATATGCTGTATAATTCTCTCTTGTTAATAAATAATAGGTGTATCAGAATAACTATTTTTATGGCATGGAGTCATGCCATCTTATTTGTTTAAGAATAACTGTTTTGTCCACGGATTTTCTACAGATTATTTTTTGATTTCGGTTCAAGTATTTTGAGTATTTGAATTTCGTACTTTAAAGGTATATGGTATTAATTTTTCGTTTGTTATCTGTTTTTATAGAACGAGGCAAACACTATATTTAAAGTTTTCTCGGTTCTTAATTTTTTCTAATATTCATATATGCACATTAACTCATGTTGTGCTTATTTGAATAGCAATCCGTTCTGTATCATCACGATGGTATTTTCGTTTTATGGATTTGATGATGTATTAAGGGCGGAAACATCGCATTATTATCGTACGAGTGTTATTCAGCTATTATATACATTCTTATGTTTTCAAGTCCGCATTTAAAATATATTTTATCTTTTAAGGACCAGATTGTAGTTTATTTCGATCCACTTATCAGCAGACCATACAGGTTGAGTCACTGGATTAAAATACAGTTTATGCCCATGTACCTTAGACAAATATTATAAGTTTTTTTCTAAGGTCATTAATATCATGATATTGTTTTCCTTTATGTTATTTGTATCCGACTCGATTTTTATTATATTATTTCGGATCTTGCTGATGTGAAAATTTCTACGCGAACTCGGTGATTGTTTATAAATTACAAATATTATTGTTCATATTTTTTTTAGTAAGATGTGAAATCGTAACACATTACTTGCGCCTTCTATTCCTAAATATATGCGAACATTTATATTAATTTATTTTTTCTTGCATATATCTGTTTTATCTTAAATTTTAGCCCGTAAAATTTGCAATGCCACAAACCAAATAGCAGAAAAATCGTTCTATTGTATATTAATATGTGTTTTTTGTATCAAACGATTAGATATAAGATAAATATATGTGCATTCGCCTTTAAATTCAATTTATAGGACTATTAACTTAAGTTCCTACATGATCAGATAGATTTACAAGATAAATCAATTAAAACGTGGAAATCAGAGTTGAAACACAGAACTAAAATATTTCTATTCTAAGTTCTTTCTATAGCAGTTTCTGTTTTTTAGTATCATCTAGTAGCTTTATGGGGTTTATTGGGCTTCTAAATCTATAATACTTTTGTGATAAGATTTGTAGTTGTTATATTACGTGTATAATGGATTTATGTAGATTATCATAAATATTTCAATCACAGTCTAAATTATCATATAAATTTATACTTCTATGCTTTATTTTACTGCATATTGCTTTCTTAAATCTTTTTATGGTATTTCTTCTGATCATATGGTATCATAATTTTAATCCATGATTATAAGCCTAATAATATCATCCATATCTAATTATTGTGCTTTATAATGAATGAATATTGAGTTATCATGCTTCTATATGTATTTTTTTGTTTATTTTCATTTTAGCTCTCTTTTGAAAAACGGATTACTTTTAAAATGTCTTAATCCATTATAATCGATTTATGCTCCTGATGTTAGAAAGGGCTATTTTGATGCTGTAATTTAGATCAATTTTAATGATATACGAATAAAGATAGATTGGCCTATAAAAAATAATTTTTTATCCACTGCAAATTTGGAAATAAATAAACACTATTAAATACAGGAAATATCTGTTTGTGTTTTTCTGAATCGGCACATATATGTGTGATTATATTTTTTAAATCAGCATTCGGATCTTTGTATCAAATATTACATAATTTAAGATCAAAAACTAAAATACTACACAACACAAAATTATCAATTATAATTTTTTTTGATGTAAACATTGTCTCAAGTCCATAACCTAAGTAAAAAAATATTTGATAATTTTATATTTCGATAGTTTCATCAATGAATATTTCATATGTTTATTGATTTTACAAGTCATATTTTCCAATTCGAACGATTTCAGGTAATAAAATAATGGCGTTTTTAAAGTCTATATATTGTAAACCAATGATTGTTCAATCTAATATGAACACAAACATAGTAAAAGCTTCCAGAATTAAATTATTTCCTGAATGTACAATAAATCCATCATATTTCTTTTATAAGATACAAAAATTTTTAATTCTTTAATTATTAAAAGGAAAATTATTTTTTATTTATAAAACGTATAAATTCACTTTAATCAGCATAATATTTGATGTATTTGGACGATAGTTTCATTTAAAGGAATACTAGAAATTTATTTAAACTGATAAAAACCCTATTTTAATTTTACAATTTTTTTTAACATGGTTCATAGTTAATTCCAAATAAATTGTTCCCTATCTAAACATAGATGGGGAATATAAATTCCACGATAAATACTAAAATGAACCAATAGTAGGAAAATATATGCATGAATCTCAAATATTAGCAAAAGTCAAAAATCAAATGAAATAAGTAATAAAGGAAATTAGAGCAGCATGTAAGAATACCGGATAAATATAAACAAAATATATATATATTTTTAAATTTCTAATGATATAACAAATTAAATTGAAAAATTTATTGACATGATAACAACACATTTTTGATTTAAACATTATTTAAAATTAATAAATTTAAATATTAAAAAAAAAGCCAAATATCTCTCAAAGGCATCGAAAAAATTTTGACAAATGAAAATAGAATAAAGTCATGGTTTTTTATAATTATCATGTAATTAAGTTATAGACATAAATAATCTACTATCGTTAAATACAACAATAAAAATTCACTAAATACAAAAAAAATAACATCCCTTTAGAGCCTAAAATTATTATTAGAAACAGTTTGGAAAACTATAAACGCGCAAATATTTTAATATACATGGAATAGATTTTTTTTCATGCTATATAAACAATAAAATAATAAAATCAAGATAAAACCGCCCTGTATTTATTTTCATATATTTTATGTGTATATAATGGTGGAAATATTCAATTGGATTTTTATTCTTGAATGTTTTCATGATATTTCTAATTTTATCGTTTTCTATGTATCTCAAGTTAAATTATTTCTCAAATTAAGTTTAAATACAAGCTATATAAACTTATAATATTATTTTAGAAATAACTAGTCTCATTTTCTGATGATAATCGCAAAAAATATTTTTAAATTGAGTAAAGTTGTTGAAATACATCATATTTGTATCGAAAATAGTTTATCAATAAAAAAATATTTCAATATATTTCTGCATCGTATATCATATAAACCGTATATATACTCTTCGAATATTCTTCTTCAAAAATCTTTTCGATATTATCTAAAAAGTAAATGAGATCATATTTATCTATGTTTATATTATAAATTTTGTGGATTATTAGCCTATTTTTTATAGAACTTTTTGCCGTCCCATTTCAAAATATTTAGTCGATCATATTTTTGTTTTAGATCTGTTTATTATTACTAAAATTTATTTATTATATGCAAATATTTTCTATTCTAAATTGAGGTTATGTTGCAAAAAGCATATATTTTTTTTTAGCGTACAGATACTTATGTATATTTGGTTCAAAAATATATATGCTTCTATTCTAGTCAACTTTTTACAACTTTAGTAAATCCGCTAGTTACTTCTGCTTAGTGTGTTCCGATCATTTCGAGCCAATCAAAATTTTTGCCTTTAAAATAAATTAAGGGGTCCTATTTACACTTATTTTGGTGTCAAGATAATCGGTCTGTATAATATTCATTATTCTGTTGCAGGTGATCTGTAATTTACATGAATTTTCTACAATGTGGAGATCTAATACTTTTATCTAAGTGTATATTTTTGTCTTAAGAAAAAAAATTTCTTCTTTTATAAATATTATTTTTAATCGATTAATCTATGACATGAGTGTATTAAATATATGTTATTTATTTTTGAAAGCTTTAGTTGTTGATTTTTTTAATTCCTAGAATTATATTTTACTTTTTCCTAAAGCTTTTAACACTTTCAGTCAAATATGATATATTTTAATCATTTTTAAGATTATGGGTTTTTTGTTATTTCTAAATTATTTATATTTTATCACATCTCTGTGTGTTGTCTTTTACGTAACTTTATCATTGGCTGGTCGATCATCTATTCTGCTATAAATACAATAAAGGATAGACTACATTCTATTTATGTCACTTAATTTATTTTCATACCCTAAATGTTGTAGACTTCTTAATAAGAACAAAAAAACAAAGTTTATATAGAAAGTTTAATAATTAAGCATTATATTTTGATATGAGATTTCATAGTCCATTATAGAAAAAACACTATATTATAATAGCAAACTATATCGTTTCATAGCCATAGATATATTTTAGCAACTCAAGTTCAACTCGACTCTTCTTCGCGAATTTATGCGCGCAATACAATTTTTTAAAACCAAAAACAGTAAAAATATTTTTATTCTATTATATTTTTTATATTTATTTCTCAGAATATTCAAGAGCTTTTATAAATTGCGTCATGTAAAATTCTATGTTTTGAGCTCATGTTGAATTTCGATTTACCTGATTCAATTTAATTCCGTAGTATCTAGTTCAGATAATTAACAAAATAGCTATGTATATTAATATATGCAGATATTATAAGAATTTTGATGATTTTTCCATGATTAAACTTGCAAATAATAATAAACAAGTAAAATTCCATGTGTTAAAATGATTCGAAGGTGAGCATATCAGCCGAAACTGGCAAAAGTTTATTATTTTATACAAAGATAAGTAAATTATTAGTAAAATAAACAAAAAAGCAATGTTATTTGGTTATATAAAGATTATAAAATTTTATTGATTTTAAATTTAATACAAGATATGGGACTTGGCTAGTTGGATTAAAAACAAATTATTGGCATGATATTTAAAATTTAAACGTAATGCATTATCTAAAACTTCAATAAATTACAACTCTTGATTAGAAACAGATAAAGCAGCAATAAAATTTGTTTTCTATATTTTATTTTATAGTCATTACATGATTAAATAATTTGAAGCAATCGAAAGTGCATAATAAAGATTAAAAAAATGCAAAACAAATATACGAAATGCATCAATACTGCTTCAACCAGAAAAAAACAAAAAAAAATCTGGGTGTTCTATTTATATTTAGTGATCAGAAAGCCGCAGTTTTCGACATATGCATTGTTGCATAAATTAATTTTCTCATGTTTGGCAGGTTACTGATAGTTAATCTAATCGCTAAGCTATAATATTTTTTTTCAAAGTAAGCCACTTCTTTAGCTATCTATGAAAAAATTGTGTATTTTACAGAAATTTATAAATTTTATACAGAAAGAGTTTTCTTTTCTATTATGTTTAGTATGTATTTTATTCATAATTTAATATAATAAAAATAATGATATTTTTTTGCTTTACACAAAATTTCTAGAAAAGCGTAGCTTTAAGATAAACTTATTCGATGCCTCATACATCACATCTTTCTAAGATCCCGCATTTTATTAAATTACTTTTCTTACCCTTAAGCATATATTAAATTATTAATAACCATTTAACAATAAAATTTATATGTAACACTGGTATAATTTAATTTCTAGATTTCATCTAATAGGTTCTGATCTACACATGTGACTAACAGCTTATATTTTTCTTGGATAAAGTATGAGTAAATAAATTTATAATAGAATAAATGAATATTAAATACTTTAAAAATACCATCTGGTCTGTACTATGAATTCTTAGAATTAGTAATACTCACGGTAAAAATATTTCGACAGTTATTTTTTATTCGTATTCTTTAATTGTGTACATGTTTACTTCTGTAATTGAATCCATAGATTAGATCAGCGTTTCATCTCGTTTTATATTAATATAAGAAGCTCTACATTTTTTTTATTATGGATGAATATAATTTTTCTTAATTTTATGCCGAAAGTTATTGTTAAAAGCAATTTAATAATAATAAATTTGGGTATTTTATCATGTTATACTAAAAAGCATTTAATTTTGTGTTATATTGCCTGTAAAGTTCTATAATATATTCTTAGATACTCTTTATTATTTTAAAACATTAAATATAGGTTTTTTTCTATTTAAGGCACATATAAAATTCCACTTTTTTACTTTTTTTGCTATTTTAAACTTTTTTGTTTATTTTTATCAAGATATTGTAAATATAACAAAAGCAAAAACAAATCCACAAACAAAATTGCCGATAAAAACACATGTATGCAATATCCATGAGCATAGAAGATTTATATGGGATATAAGTAAGGATGAATTGCACAAAATGTTTATTCAGAAAATCTGTTATATAAAGCTTGTCAAAGTTTTTGGCCTCCAAACAAGAAAAGTACAAAGAAAAATTAACCTTATAATAAATAAACAGCCAAAGTTTGCTTTGAATTTATTTATTGTATTCTGCATTATAAATATTTGAAGCATAATGTACTGGAAAAAAAATGTTGTGTTGATTGTAAGTATAAAGAAGTTTCTCCTAAAAATTTAATCAAAATAAATTAAGATTTAAATCTCATATAATTACGGTAAAAAACCACATAAGATGTTAAATATCATTTAGTAGTAAGAATAACACTAAAATGCTAATTATATATGCCTTTAAAGTGTCAACTCCGTTTTTATTGCAATTCTTTTGGATTTATGAGGTGTTAATTGTTATTTTATAAATAAGATCATAAGATCCTGAGAAGAGGAACACAAAATATGAACGTTTATATGATAACTAGATTATTCTATTTGCATAGCTATAAAATTGCTTCTATTGTTTTTGCATAATATCTATCAAGAGGAGATAACAGAAATCACATTTTCTAGATTTAAATTAAAATTAACCTTTGATTTTTTATTATATATATTGGCTGAATAGCACAATTCACTTTTTCAGAAATTCAAGTTTTATATGCACAATAAGTATTTTTAGAGTTTTTTTACAATAAATAACTTTCGATTTTATCTGTTAATGCACAAAATCTACCTTAATGATAATTAAAATTTCTTTTCTTATTTGTTTTTATATCCTAGAAATTTGTGTTTCAAGATATCATATTGTCGGTCTTTTTCCCCGTTAAATAGATCAAATTAATCATAATGTAAAAACCGATTTCATCATCCAGCTTTTTTTTAATAATTTTAGGGATCTTAATGTGCTTTTCGTATATTACTAAGTATAGAAAGTCATTTTGATGCAATATAATTATTATGCACCATATATTATATATCTTATCAAATATATTATAATTTTTTCTCTTCCATATTTTTTATTTTTACATGGAACTCAAGAAACTTTGTGATTTGATCATTATATTTCTTTGCTGCTAATTCCTACCTCAACATTATAATAATGAAATATGCATCTTTTTCTTAAATTTTTTTGTGTCCTTGTCGATAATATTTTCTTTTTTACTTGTATTAACATAGTTATTACTCTCTACCCCTCTATTGATTTCTTTATCGGAATTTCTGACTATTTCTATATTTCCAAAAAAGGTTTTTATTGATGAGTCTTTTCTAAGCTTAATTTAGGTATTTATTAAACGGTACTATTAGCTTCTGATTAAAAATTATTCATCAAAAAATATAATATTGTATTTACTCTGCATTCTATATTTTCAATTTTTTAAAAACGTCGATTTGGTTTTAACTTCATGAAATTTTACTATAAAAGTCGGTATATCTATATTTTTTGGTTAATTTAATTGTATTGTAGCATTTTTTAGAACTTTAATGTTCTGAAGCAGTATAAAATGGGTTTGTATAGAAATAAAGAAGTTGTGTCTTAACGTATCTTTTTTTGTTAGAGATAGTACTTTCTATTCATATTCCCCTCGTGCATATATTCTGGGCAAAAAAAAGCTTATCTTAGATATAATTACTGGTGTTTTAAGAGTGAATTGGGCTCAATATTCTGTTTATCATTGGCCCATATAGTTACTGTATTTTCATGTAACAGTATTAATTAATGAATAGTATTTATATATGCCTACCATAAATTTTTTACTTACCAAGCGATTCCAAAATATATATGGTACTTTAATATTTCATAACACAATCTATCTATGTTTGTGCAATATTACACTACATTTTTTTGGTATATCTCCAATATGACTACCTGGATAAATTTTTTGTAATTAAGATTTTCAGTCAACGGGTAATTTTCAAATATCTACCATATTAAAGACTTTTTTTTATCTATTTGCATAATACATCGTTTTCATATTTTTTTTAATATAAATTAATTTATTACATCAGAGATGTAAGGAATACCGACCGAAATCTAAAGCATATGGACAAACAATAGTATTTAGGAAGACGCTTTGTATAATAAGCTTTATGTGAAGCGTATTTATTAAAGAAGAGTCATAATTAAGAGTAATATAAAATGTTAAATTCATTTATACAGACACATAATATTATGAAATACATGTCTATCAAGGATTAAATTCACATTTTTCTAAATGATAATAATATTTAGAGCGGTTGGGATAGAAATATAAATTCGTGAATTTAATTATTGAAAGAGAAAATTCAAAAAAAAATACCAGCAAGAAAGTGTAAAAGACTGTTTTAATCTTATTATTATCAATAAATTTCTATAAGGCAATATTGCCTGAAATCGAAGCTGTTTAAAAATAATAAACTATAAGTTTAAAATTCATAATAGAAATTAAAATTTATTTAATAATTATGCATTATTTTCTGATCGGGTTCATTAAATTACTTGCCTTATGAGACTGTATTACTTGAACGCAAAATATTGAGTTCGATTATCATTGAATAAATCGGAGACAAATCATCATATTTATAGTGATATAAGACCATTTTTAATTAACTTAGCGGGTTATTATTTCTAAAAATAATGACTATAAGTCAAAATTTTATTTAGAAAAAAAACATGATTTGTTTTAGTTTCTTTGCACTTCTTTTATCCTTTCTTATCACATCTCGATCCAAAGGATTACGGATCGTTTGCAAAGAAACACTCTCTTTATACTATAAAATAAAAAACGAACTAGCTATGTTTTAATTAAGATTTTATTGGGAATATTTTTGTATTCTTTTTAGGTGTTTTATTGTTTCGCCATAGATTCGTGGATCTCTCTTGGATTTGAATTAAAATTCCATCACATTGTATATTGAAAGCCTAGATTATGTTTTAAAAAGCACTTATTCTGTTATTTCGATCTTCTAATCTATAGAGCAAGTGAATTGTAGCAAGCCAAAATTTCTTTTTATTTTGCTCTCCTTTGATGCATAAAGAAATTTTTGAATGATCAAAATTACTACTTCTATTATACTCACTTACAAAAATTATAGTCCAAATTCATAGTTCTATATAAGTTTGTTGTCTTTTGACTAAAAACTATATAGCTTGAAGTGTCATCAGCCATATTAATCGCTATTTGCATATATTCTCAGTTTAATGCTTCAATATTTTTTAAAGATATAGGTATCTAGTCTTGTCTTACATTTTTACCATCCTTTTCATTTCTATCGAGAGATATTTTTTTGTGGGTTATTTTAAAACTTTCTTAATATAAGCTCTTTGTATTTCAATTCCATAATCTATCGAATAAATCATTCGAATACAAAAACCGCCCCATTTAATTTGTTAATAATAACTACTCTATATTTTTAAACACATCATAACTGTATGGACGCTCCTTTTTTCCTTTGAACACATGTATATCAACACTCACCGAGATAATTTGTTTTAAATATATTTTTCTAGGCTGTTGTAAAAATAGATGAATTTTTAAAAAAATACAAACCTGATACTTCTACATTATTTGATTCCTCAAATTTGCTATTGTCAAGTACAGGACATGTATTAATTATTTATCTTTCCTAAAACTTATTTTCAAGCAAGGTAATATAACTTCTAGGTTGATTTCTTGTTTATTCGTGTTTGCCGCAAAAATATATATTTCATCGTTTGTTTGTGAAATTAAGTTAATTTTCTAGGCCTTTAATTAAAGCTTCCATTTCTACATGTTTAATTTTGCCATAGTCTTTGTATTATAGTAGCTTTCTATTCGTCAAGAACATTATAAGGCATCGTCACATATGTTTTTAAAAGTTTGAAGCCGAAATAGTTATCTTGATTCATAAGTTTAATATTTGTTTCTAAATATAATTTTTATAATGACAAGTCTTTATATAAGCCAATGTATCTGGGTACTCAGAAATGACTTTCACTTAACATGAGCATCTTCAAAATTTAAATCTCGCAATACTGATGCTTTCATAATAAAATTCGGTTTTGTATTGTTTTTAAAATGGTTTAGAGTTCTTTGGTAATTTCTAAAGGGATCTGGCATTTTTCGTGGATTTTGTATCTTATTCTAATGGGTACATTATATTAAATTATTGTATCCTTTAATTATAAATGAAAAATGGTGTATGAAAATGATGTCCCATAAACACACATTTTAATATAAAATAAAGAAACGTCTTTTAAAATTTATTTATCTAATAATGAAACTATATAAAAATTTATAACATTTCCAGGGAATTTTTGCGCATCTTGGGCCAATAAATTTAAAAAAAATCCATTTTTTGAATATTATATCTTCTAATCTAAACTTTGGGTTTAATATTAATTTATTGCTTAAAAAATCAAAATTTGTGATACTCTTGTTTTTTAATTAAGAATTTATGCCTATTTTTGTATTTATTTTTCTTAATTGACAATTTAATCGTATTATGAACACATCTGTCACAAACTTGAAAATTAATATGTAGTATATGAGCATATATATGATTCCTTATCATTTTACATAGCAATTTTTGTCTCTTATATCTTATGTCTATTTATCAAAATTTCAATTTTTGTTATATAAACACTAAAAATACTGATTATATGCTTTTGATTTATACAGCTTATAAAATCCCCAACATTGGATATAAAATAAAATTAATGAGAAGTATAATATATTGTATTATAATACATCAAATCTAAAAAGTAAGGCTAACTTAAGATAAAACATCTTTTGAATAAGCTAATTCATCTATTAAAAATAAACTCTATATTAACTCAAAAGCAGATTGAATGTAGTTATGTATTTATAAAAATTAATTTGACATTACCAAATGAAAATTCATATTATCATATAATTGAAATTTATTTACGAAGTAAAATTAATCTCTATAGTAATAACTGCAGTCAAAGGCAACATACAGATATTTTCAAGAAATTTTATTTTTTTCACTTTTGTTTATATATTATTCTTTGTTTTATTAGTTTTATTAATTTATGGGTTTAGTTTCTTTTTATCAATTTTATGTATTTAGACGAGGTTGGTCCATTGAAAATATTGCACAACTCCTTGATGCATATTTTGACACCTTCCCCCGATCTATCTTCATCAACTGCTCTTTTCCCACAGATGAGATGAGTTCAAGTGTCTTGCGAAGTGTGAGAGCTTGCATGTATGCCTTTACTTCGTCCCGGATTTACAAATCTTTAGCAATAATTTTTGCTTATATAAATAAAATTTCAAAAAATTATATGTTTTATTTTCACTTAATTTTTATGATCTAAAAATATTTCAAGTGTATAAAATGAAGGCAAGTAAGTTACTATATACAAACAAAGAAATCAACATAGTGTTTCTTATTTGAGAGACAAAATTTTACAATAAAAATCTTTGCTTAATTATATCGAAAAATTTTACGAATCAAAATAAAAAAATTATATGTATATAAAACTAATTCCACGACGTTAGAAAAATCAAAATAGAAAATGCTCTTTCTAAAAAAATAAGAGTATATATTATTGCTTTTTCATTTTTATAAAACTTAATATCATTTGTGAATAGAGCATATTTTATGATATTACTGTATCTATGTTTCTCTTTATAATCGGCATGTTAATTATTCCCGTTTATGATTCGTTTTAATGTAATTTTTATTATTTTTATTTTTACATATAATGAAAAACTAGTTGGATAGTGTGATAACACAATATCATAATATATAAGTACAGAACTCGAAGTAAATAAACAGTTGAGCCATATATTTAGACCTTGGAATTGTGAAAAACCCTATAATTAATAATTCTTATACGGTGGAGAGGCATTGAAGAAGAATTCAGAGAGGAGAAAACAGCCAAAAATAATATTTCCTGTGCATACAAAAGATCAAGCAAGTTATGCTTTTTAAGAAAAACTAAAATCATAACAAATAATAATGTCCTTTTACAAATAAATTTTATAATATTTTTACTCAATATGGTCATCCACATGTGCAATTAAGTGATTAAAAAACTTTATGCGTCAAAATATATCTACATTAGATACTAAGCAACTTTTTTATAATGATAAAGAACTTTTAAAAACAACATAAATCTGATATCTTGATTAATAGAATAAGGGAACTAATCCTTTTTAGATATAAATTATTTTATTTGGATATAATTAAATAAATAACATTTAATTGATATATTTAATGTATTTAAAAACATATTTTGGGCCTATATACATATATTTTTTTTATATTTTTATAAGTCGAAAGTTAAAAATTATCGCTATTGAGATTTCTGGCATAAAATCATTTCTTTTTAGTTCGAAAAAAAAAATGTTATAACGGTATAAAACAATATCTTTTAAATCTTATTTTGAATCCCTTATTAACTTTTGAAATATATTTATTTTTATGTGCCATAAATATGCTTCTTTTGTGATTTTCACACTTCAATTCATGTTTTATATAGTGTTTTGTGCTGTAATTGTGTGGATTTTTTTTACATGGATTTGTGGCAAATATCTTTAATGAAGAATAATAGTTGGTAGTACCATTTTTTTCAGTACATCTAAGAGAAAGATTTCCAGTAAATTCAAGCTTTATTCTAATAAAAATTTAATAATTTAGATTATATTATATTATATTAGAAATCTGTACTCCACATTGCGTCTTTTTCAGCGCAAATCATAATCTTTATTCAATATATACCTCTGTTTTAGGACTAAAATTACATATAGTGATAGAATTTCACTTTTTTTACTTTTTAAAATCGGATCTCTGCTTAAATTTTAGTGTTATATTTCAAGCCATTAGAAATAGAAAAAACATAAAAACTACACAAAACATATATTACTTTTCTGGAAAAAAATTTCTTTAAATCTAAATACGGCAAAAAAATATTTGTTCAGTATTTTTTCGATTTTTTTTATTAATTCTTATAATATACTCACCTTAACTATAATTTTATTTTATATTTTCGCTATGAGTTAATATATTTATTCTTTAAAACAAAAGACAAATCTTAAAATTAGTCTTAAGATTTTTATATAATAGTTTAAACAATGGATGTAAGTTTTTATTTATTTTTAATTCAATTTTTCGCATTTTTAAAAGACATTGAATTTTTTATAAGGTAAAAATACAATTACCAGATATAATGCATTAAATTCAATTGTAAAATAGGAAATTTCGTAATTTTTTTTTGCTTTTTTCCATATATTGCACATATTTATTAAAATTTATTTTAATATATTACTAATATTTTGTAGTAAATTATAAATTCAGACCAGGATGTAAAGCGTAATATAACTTCACATGAATATTTCGATAAAATGTATAAAAATACTATATTATATATGTTTAAACCGAATAAAAGTAATTATAATATAAAGTTCATGAGTTCCAACCATTTTTTTTATTTATTCCTATACTCAATCACCAATATATACTAGCTGGTATTTTCATAGAAACAATGAAATAAAATGTCGATACGAAATAGCAATTAGATTTTTATTAAGACCAACAATTATATATATCAAACCCTAAGAATATATATTCTTACACTTTAGATCATTGTATCGATACTTATGATTTTATTTAATTCTTTCAAAAGAGATTTTACATCATATGATCAACGGCAACAACAAAAAGTTATTTTTTTTTACTCATATAAAAACTTTACATTGAAGCATCATAGATGGTTGTAATAAGTAGTATTATATTTTGTCGATTGATAATAATGCTTACTTATTCCTAAAGCATATCCGATACGGATTTAAATTTTCTATTATGTTTAAACAGCTAATATATAGCGCATATATTGAGAATTACCCTATGATTTTTTCATAAAGACAGCGTTAATTATATAATTTATACATTTTCCTAGTGTTTATTCCGTATATTTGTATATAACGAAAAAACCACGCTGTCGAATTTTATTTTTTCATATTTTCGGTCCATAGTCTTATCATTTATTGCTGCTTTCAATCTTATAACAATTTTTTTTACGTCTGTAGTCTATAATCTGCCAAAAAAACAAAAATTTTAAATGAATAATACATAAATTTGACATTAATATTTTTTTAAGAAAATACAACCTATATTTATGCATCTCAAATATTTATTGAATTATCAATTTAAATTTTAAATAAAAATTTATAATTAATTTGGATAAAATACAGCATCATACGGTATTCCATATAATTTCGTACGATATAAATGGACAATATGCAACATTTTAAAGGACAAACTAAGTTATTAAAATTTTAGATAAAACAATGTGCACGGTCAAATCTTTTTTTTGTATTTTTAAAAATTATTTTGTATTTTTTTATGCCTAAAAAGTAAGAACATTATTATCAGTTAAGTTTATATGGTATGAAAAGTTTTTTATGTTTGAATAATGAAAACAGAATACATTTGAAAGTATAAATTCTTTATTATTTATAGGCTAGATATTAATAAGATTATTATATATTTTGCTTCATGGGCATTTTTTCTTATGAGTATAGTGAAAATCTCGGTATAAAAACTTCTAAATAGGTTCGATTTATTCTCCCCAAATAAATTTTTATTGTAAATACTCTAAACTGTAAAACTTTTTTTGATAGATATATAAATATTCTTGGTTCCAACAAGTACAATATTTTAATTCAATTTATATTAATTCGCTTCAATCAAATTTTAATCTTGTGTATGCAAATATTCCCACTAATAAAAAAACATACCAATAAAAAATTCACATTGCTAAAAAACATATAGAAAAGTTTATCTTGACACATCTTAAAAGAATAGACACATGTGGATTTCATCATAACTATTAGAAAATATACATCAAAATACATAATTTGATGTTTTCATATCTATTCGAGTGAATCTGTGCGAGTCATAACAGGAAAAATGTGGCATAGAAGAAAGATAGAAAAATATTTAACATATAAATTGTGCTGCTGCTAAATAAAGGTATGATGGCATATAGATAGTAAATTTATTACTGATAATATCTTATCAAGTAATCTTTGTAGAATGTTCTAATTAAAAAATTGAATATCAGTTTTAATTTATTCTAATAAATCGATGTTCTTAAAAAATGCAAAGAAAGATTCCTTCAAAACATCAACATGTTGAAGTGTTGAAGCTATGGATATTAAAAATTAATAATTTTAGTGCATTGGCAATCTATCATTTAATATTAGAATTATTTAATTAGTTTCATTACCCATACAATAGACTATAGTGGCTACAAATATCTACAAATTACAACTATTTTTTGAATACATAATGGAACAGTATAAGCCCAAGAATAATGTGTAATTCAAAATTTAGCTAATATATATTCAAATAGCCTTAAAACATCGTTTCATATTTGTCCTAATGTATGAAGGAGGAATTATAATGTAAATTTCATTAGTAGCATTTTCTGTACTATAGATTCCAAATGAAGAAAATTCTGTGGCAGAAAAATAATTTGCAGCACTTTATTAAATAATAGCATGAAAAGCCTTTGATATATAGTCTTTTTAAAAAATTACCTTTAGAACAGATATTGATTTTCAATAGCTTATATTTGGTGAAAATAGGCCAAGTGAAGGTCTCAAAAGTTGCATTAAAGAGTTTTGCAATATTCTTCATATGCTGTCTAAATATCGGTAGACGAAACGGTAATCAATAAGGAACTCAATTCAAAGATAAAAATGATAGTGGACTTGGAATACAATTTATAATCAGTTTTATTATTTTTATTATATTATAAAAACTACTAAAACCACATAGAAATTGATGAAATATAATAATACAACTTTTACTGTTGAGATAAACTAAAATATTGTATAAACTGCAAATATACACTAGAAACACATCAATTTGTATATTTATCATTCATAGAAAGAAATAATATGCCTAAAAATATTATTTTTGTATAACTTGCTGGTAAAAAATAAAAAAAATATTCCAATAAATACTTCTTCTTTTATGAAATGTTTTATATTTTTTAATTTGATAATTATTCAATAATTTATTGCCCCTTTTTGAGATGTTCCTCATATTAGAATGCTATTGTTTCTTTACGTTAATTCTAGACATGTGTACTTACATGGTCTTTTTATATACGATGTTCTTTTTTAAATACTATATTTATGCTATCTTTTCATAATTATGTAGAAATTTTATATTCTACCATAAAATATATTTGCTTAACGGTTTTCTTAATCGCATCTTTTCTGTTTTCTTTTGTTTTTTTCTTTTTCAAGACTTATTGATTTAATTATTCTTCTAATTCAAATGTTTCTTCGTATCATAATCAGAACGTTTTATAAAACATATTATTCCTAAATATTTATTATACAGAATATATAATATGTAAATATAATCGATGATAATTTCGAAATCATATGAACTATAATGTTTATAAACATGATGATTCATGGTTCATATCACATTTCAATTCTTTAAAAAAAATCAGATGAAATATAATAATAGATTATGTTAATGAAGGCTATATTCCGAATAAAATTCCCGTAAAAACATACTTTTTAATTTACCTGGTATGATTTTTTAGTAACCTTTTATTTAAATAAATTAAAAAAATAAAATATATCGATATCTTATATGTAATCATACAAACATAAATTTCATAAAAAACGAGCAAATATTTTGGTGACTATATTGAATCCTTTTTCTAACGGTTTCTTTGATTCGATTATATTACCAGCGGTCAAATCATTTTTCATATCATGTAGCTAAAATTGGTGATTCTTTTGTGAACCGATTCCCAAAAACCCAAGTGAAACCTTGTGATCATGTTTCTGAGTCATATTCACTATTTTAGAAAGCATAAACAACGAATTTCGCATGTTTTTTTATACTAGATTTTTCAACTACATATTCTATTCCTTATACTTATTTGAATTTTCTTTCTCAATTGATCATACATATCAGTCATATTTTTTTTTATCATATAAATGTTCAAGTTATTATACGGAACAATTTATGTTGGCATATTTAAATAAAGAAGTATCATCGTAAACCTCTGATCCGATGCATAATTTTTGTTTTAAATTTGTATAAATACCCATAAAAAAAAATATTCGTTCTCATTATTTCCATAACATAATTGATATAGGTTATAGATTATAGACGGAAAGCTAAACTTTGAATATGCTTTTTTAAGCTGTGGCTATAAAATACCAAAATAAAAGATAAATAAATTAGTGTATATATATTCTATACCTTTGACTGTTTTTCATAACTTCAATATAAGGAACTATTTTTTTTTAACATATAATAAATATAGAAAATTTGATGCTTAATCGAATATACATGTAGATAAAAACCAAAAAAATCCATTTTCTTTTATTTCTCATTCATTTTTTTATGTAGTTAAGACATGTAGTATCACGTTATTATATAATATTATACTCTCAATATTAGTATGAAATATGATTCGACATATGTAAAGTTAAGCATATGTGCTAATATAAGTTGGTTTTTTGGGGATTTAAATAGTAAGCATAAGGGTTTTTCTAATTTATTTGTGTGTTTTTATTAACACGTGTATGAATTATTTTTTTAATTTCTGTTAAAAAACTGCCTTCCACCATGAATTTATAAAATATATGCTTCATAAGATCTTTTGCTTTTTATACAATATATATTTTTAAGGATAAGAATATAGATAAATTTTTGATTAAACCTATCTAATTTAAGAACCATGAATAATTAGATAAATATAAATAAATGCATTCTAAAAGATATTATTGCACATAAAGACAACATTAGAATTATTTCTTTTATTGCGTAAATTTTGGTTTTTAGGCCTATCCCAAATTTTATTTTTTTTATCGTGATTTTACCTTTCCATTATGAAAAATATTGTTGGAAACTATAATGATTCTTAAAATATTTAATCATATATTAAAAAATATTCTTCTGTTATTTTCTGGATGATATTATTATAGAATTATAATATGTAAACCGCTTTAATATTTTTTTTCTATTGAAATGGTATTAATTTTCTGGTTTCTGATTCTACATTTTTAATTAAAATGATAAAAAGGCACACATAACAGTAGGCTTATAATTTTTCATTGAATCTTCATATAAAGGATTCGATGTATCTCTGTTTATTTTCGGTAGAAACAAATCATTTGATACTAATATATTCATAAAAAATATACCATGATATTAACTTCAAATATATTTGACTAGAAAAATTTTTAAATATTTTAGAGATGTATTAGTATTCTTTTATAAAAATATTATCAAAGATGAAATATTGCACTTTCATTGATATATAAATGCAGCACTCGTATACATTCATGCTAAATAAATTCATAAATTATGGTTTTTAATAAAAATAGTCGAAATTATCGAGTTAAAAATACCGAATGAACCAGATTTATAAGCGCCAACAATAGGATTATAGGAGTCACCAAAAATATTTATGCATGTAAAAAAATATTGTAAACTTGAGATGGTTAGAATTTTCTTCTAAATCTGTTCAACATATCAATCTGTGGTTCTATAGTGTTGACATTCAATAGCATTAAATTAAGTAAACTACAAATAAAAATTTAAATGATCATATTAAAATGCATAAAAAATATGAAATTTCCAATATATTCTTTAAAAATCTATTAAACATGACTTTCTCATATGAATAAGTAATTTAAAAATTAAATATGTAATAGAATTGTAACAAACGAAATATAAATGTCCACTAATCGGATAAAATAAAAACATTTAAAGAAATTAAACATATAACATACCATATAAAATACATTTGAATTTACAAAAAAACATATAGAAAAAGATATAAATAATTTATTTTATAATAAATATTGTGATAATCACATGTTTATTTTGGAAATATCCAAATAATCCAGAACTATACGGAAATTAATAACCAATAAGATAACTTAAGTTTAATCAAATAAAAAACCTTTATTTTTAGTATATTATCAACAGACTAAAGACTATACTGCTTATGATATTAGAGTAAGCATACAATCGAATCCCACCAGTTTATTTTCCTCCTTTAAATTAAATTATATTTTTAAAGACATGTTTTATGTGTACAGAACACATGTATTGTATACTAATTCCAACAATTCACTGATTAGTGGAATTTCAATGTTATAATTTTTCTAAGTATCAATCGCAACTTACCTGAAATATATTCGAACTGTTACAAGATGATAAATATTTGAAAGAAGGTTATGCTGTCTTATATATAGGTTTTAAACTACATGAATGCTACAACGATAATTGGATTAAGAGGTTTGTTTAAGACATCTATAACGTGCCATAATATCTTAAAACTTACACGTTAGAAATATATTGGTAAGTATAGATAGGTGGAGAGTGTATATTTAATCAGTGAAATATTGCAAATGAATACATCACACACCATTATATAGTATATCTGTTAAAAGCAGTCTAATTCACGGATATAAAACTGGTTGCACGAAGTGTAAAGAGCACACGCAGGGGTGCATCATATAAACAACACTTAACAATATTCATTGCTTAATATTTACAAAAGAAGATGTATACGATTAAATAAAATAAAAGGGAAATTTAACATAAATTTATTTTTAAATAACATCGTTTTTAAATTCAATCACGCCAAAGTTAATTGTCTACGGATGTTTATATTATTGTATTGATCTAATGTTAGTTAGCAAAAATGTGTTTACTAGTGTTTTATTGAAACAATGCACCTATGATCTTTGATATTTAGACACAAAAGTATGCTATATGGCAATATTTTAAAATGATTAGCTTAACATATAAAACAGTGCATATTTTATAATTTAGTATGTATAATTTAACTATTCTTATAGTTTTTTAATTGGATTTGAACTTCATAAAGATCAATATGTTATATATTAACTCTTTTATATATTTTTTAAAAATAAACTGTCATGTGCACGTCAAAAAACTTATATAAGCCACTCTTAATGTAATTATACGTATAATTATCTGTTTTACCATAATATATTATTTATCTATGCGCAAAATAGATTAATTGCAATTCATTATATATGTACATTATTTTTTTTGTTTAAAAAATAGCTTTATTGTGTATTCTTGTGCATATTTTTTAAACATATCCGATTTTTTATACCTTATATTGATAATATATACTAACGTAGAAAATATTAGAATGTTGCAAAAAAAATATTAAGCGCTATATTTTTTTAACTATAAACTCGTTGGAACAAAAATATAGTGACGATTTTTTTTCTTTGGTACCTACGCTATATATTTTAGATATTTTTTCTACATAAAAGTGCAAGAAAAGATCTATTATTATCCTTGACTCTGTATTATATGCAAAATTGATTTATTAGATTAAATAACCATAAAAAAATATATTAGAACATAATAATTTACAAATAAAATGTAAATTAAAGAAAATAAAGTTTGCTAACAGAGATATCATAAATATTAACAGGTAATTTACAGAATACTGAAAGTTGAATGCTAAAATTGAAAACACAAAGCTGAAAAAATTGAGTTTTTACATTATTAACAGAGAAAACCACCTTTAAATGCTGTATTTAGTACGATATTATGTTAGCGAAAATTTTTTTAATTCCAAAAGATTTGTATATTTGTTACAATAGATATTTGTATAGCGAGAAATTCAAAAAACTAATACCATTAACTGCATAACACTAGGATAAATATAGACGGTCTTGTATACTTTTTAATGTTTTTTTATATAAAAATAGTAATTTTTACACACTAACCTGTTCGAATATTATTAATGAATAAGTCATAGGATTTTTACTGCTTATAATAAGAAATTACTCTTTAATTTGTTTTATCGTCAGTTTAAAATTTTTTACATTTTAAAATAGCATTACACAATGTTAAATTTCATCTCAACATAGTTTAATGTATATTTTATTTCATATACAAAATCGAATAAAAATTATGATATCTTAATGCTCGAAAAAAATCTAAAATTATATAATTGAAAATTTATCGTATAAATTTGAGCCAAATTTTTTTTTAATTTTACATTATTAATGAAAAGTTTGAATAAAATATATGTTATTATGCTGAAGATAGACCCAACAGCGTTTAAAAAAATGAAATCTATAACTATTGGATTGTATTTTCTGTTTATCAAGTCCCTGCAATATCTATTTCTGCAAAATATAACTCAAAAATCGTTGTATATATGCTATTATTTTCATAATAAGGAAAACATTTTAGGATTTAATAAAGACCATAAAAAAAATAAATGATAGGTGTAAACGTTAAAAAGATCCGAAAGTTGTTGAAGTAAATATTTTACATAAAAATTTACAAATTTAGATTTTCTAAAATTTAATTTATCCTTTTCATAAAAACAAATTATACCTTTTATCGATGTTTTCTGCCTTTTTTACATATTTTAGATGGCTTTTTTATAGTTTTGAAGTTCGTAAAATTTCAGAGGTCGTACAGGCATAAGTGATTTAAAAGTATGATAATAAAAAAAAAGGTTAATTGTTTTTAGATAGATTGGTTTTTGAATTATTTGCTATTTACTTTACAAGGCACTCAAAGCTAAAAATAAGTAAGAAAAAGAATTTTTACTTACGCGAAATAGGGTTAAATCCAAAAGGTGCTTCATGCATTTTAAGAATCTTTATTATCTTACTTACTACTTGGAATGGAGAATATTCGAATTAAAAAAATTAAATCGAATATTGGTAGTATTCTTCATTATGTATTTGTCTTTGAAAGGTTTTTTACTTAAAGTTTGTATATTTACATTAAGTAGATTTTTCTGAAAATATTTTTGATTTTTTATAAAATTATATATGCCTTCTTATAGTAGAAAAAATCATAAAATTGTTTCGACAATAATTTCTATTTATATCTTTATTTTGGTATCATAAAAAAAAACCCACTGACACCTTTGATTATTCTTATGTTATATTTTCATAAAAAATATTGCACGTGGATGTAAAACATTAAAAATACATACAATTACAACAATAGGTGCATTTAAGTAATAATTAAAAATTGTTTTAATTATTTAAATAGAAAAACTGCGATTGAAGTGGTCGAAATTCATAAAAAAAAATTTAGAGAATAGATATCAGAAATTATTTCTTTAGATGCATTCGATTTATAACCTGTTAAATTTTACTGAAATAATATATGAAAATCAGCTCGAACGAACATAAATTATGATAAATAGTAAATATTTTGTTCACTCGATTAGGAACATTAAATATGTTTGATATATGTTTATCATAACTAATATATAACTAACAAAATCAAATTCTTTTGTATTCTTTTATGAAATATATTATACAAGAATTTAATGGTTTTAAATATATATTTTTGCACAGTATGATTGTAAAAAACAATAATAAGTCATTTATAATCCTCATATAATAAAAAACAACAAAATTTGTATAATTATTTGTATATATTATATCATATTTTAATAAAAATGTAATATATATAATATTTTTCTAGGATCAATTTATCTGAATTTGGTGATATATAGAGTCTAAATGTTACCTTATATTTTGTAGAACTTTTATAAGGCTATCTTGTTTTTTATGTCTTTTTTTATAAATATTTACGCATTGTTATGAACCATAGTTTGAAAGTTATGTTTCGTAGTCATTTATATGCGAAATTTCGGACTATATTATATACAAAAATGCCAGACTTAAGTAAACATAGATCTTTTATCGTTTTAGAATTATTTCAAATATAAATTATATTCCTTTCTAACCTGATTTATCTTTTGTGTTTATGCACCTATTAGGATTTTAGATTTTTTTGTTATTTTTAAATATTTTAAATATAAAAAGATTTCACTTTTAATTTGAATATATATTTTTTTTTGTTTTCATTATATTTTATAAAAATCCGTCTATATAAAGGTAGCGTATTAACTAAATTTTATATTTATTTATAAGATCCAACAAAGATTTATTTATGTGGGATGTTTGATTTTTTGAGTATATTTTGTTTGTTTTTCATATGTATACATTAAACCCAAACAACAGCTTTAATGCAAATTTGTGCAATCTTGAAACCTGTCAGTTTGCAAACACAATCTGAATTTCAAAATTAAAAGGCGCACTTCTATTTTAAGAACGCAATAGTGCACAAAAAAATCATGAAACATAATTTTAACCTAATGTGTTTTTCTAAACAACGATATGGTTTAATTGTATATTCATTTCTTAATCTGTAATAAATGAAAGAATACAATTATTTGAATTTATATCGCCAAAATAAGCATTTAAAATTTCTGTTTATTGAGGTTTTCTTTTTGAAACAGTTTAAAGGATAATAGTAATTAGTTAAATCATGCATAATTTTAATCTAAACAAAAATATTTTTTTCTGATGAAATCGATAGCCTTCAAATTAATTATCCAGCAACTTTTTATTTTTTGAATTTTAATTTATGCACACCAACTTATTATAATCATTTGAAATACAATAAACTAAAATACTAGAATTTTTCTATTGTTTTTTTAAGCGATATCTTCAACTTTATAAATTCATCTTAGCTGGAATGTATAAATTATCAATATTCTTTTATTATACATAAATCAATAGTTTATTTTCTATATTTAATATGTAAAAATCGGCCAATCTATGCCGAAAACAGTATTAAAATTTTTTTCTTCACATTATGGGTTCGATTTAAATACTCTTTCATCTGTTGATTCCAAAAATTTTGCTTTATAAAAATTTACTTTTTTTAAGACTAATTTAAATGAAAATTATTGATTCTACTTCTATACCAAAATATTTTTAGTACATATCCATACATACAGTTTTTTTAGGAATATTTTCTTAAAATAACATACATTGAAACGTTCTCCTTGATTATTCCGCAATATGTATATTTTTTTAGTTTTTTTTTGTAAGGATGGGCGGGTAAATAATAAAAAATAGTAAAAAAACTTATAGAGTATGTCTGATGTGTATTTGATTATTTGTAGTGGCAAATTGATGTAGATCTATAAATAAAAGGCTCGGCTAATTTGTAAATAGAGATATATAATTTTATTCACTATGATGGACATAAAATGCTAGTAAGAATATGTTTCAAGAAAATTTTGTAAAATTTTTAGTGTAATGATCTAATATGAATAAAGGCCGGAAAAAATATATGCGTTATATATAAATAACGGATATAAAGTCACCTTTGAAATAAAAATACATACTACATTCTGAATCTATCAATATAGTTCGATCAATAATTCTTCTTTAAACGCCTTTGAAAGCCAAATAGAAGGTATACATAAGTTATTTTGCCTTTTGTTGCAATTTGAAATCACAGTAATAACAATTTGTCAATTATATTATGTAAACTAGAATCAAATTAATGACAAAAAATAAAAGTTAAAATTATTTCACAGGTTGTAAAATCCAATTTAAACTAATCAATCACAATTTGTTCCTTATAGCCTATTGAATTTCTGGCTAAATTTAAAAAAGAAATACAAATAAATAAGAAACTACGTATATATTCATCTATTTCTTACTATTTTAATTTCTGTGTAAGTATTTTTTTCGAAAATTGTAATTTTGTTTTACTCGTTTTGAATATCAACAAATTATAAATAATCTGTTCAAAATTATTAAATACCATAAATCTTGACTTTCAATTATAAAAAAGAGCTATCAAATTACATAGAAAAAAATAAACTATCATATAGACCATTAAATGTATTAACTCTAATTGAATAACACGTATAGATGATAAAAAAAGTTAATTGCTATGCATGTCGTTTAAAAAATGAATTTTTAATGAGGGATCATAATACATGTAAACACCTAGTTTTACAGTTTCGCTGTTTTTAAATATGCCTGTATTTTATGAGATATAAGTGCCAATTATCCATATATAAGATTTTATGGCATTCTTAAATTTCTATGATAAAGGATATTAGGTAGATTTAGATATTAACAAGCGATTAGTAGTGCTCAGATATATATTATTAATAAAGATTTTTCAAATATACTGAAATACCATTAAAATGAAATCTAATACTCATCTATAATAAAAGTCTTTTAGAAAATTCATTATTTATTATTTTGATAATATAAATGTAACAACAATATATACCAAATATAACTCAAATAAAATCAAAATTTGTTTGAATCCAAGGATAAATTATACAATTTCTCTTTCTTTTATGATCAAGATATAAACACATGCATAAGACATCCTGGAATTCTTGAGCATTATCACTAAAGTTATATAATTCATTAAACATAACATATTGCGTAATTCTGTATAATTAAAACATAAAAAATGTGTTTTCGGATATGTTTTTATGTCTATAACGAAATAAATACACTATTTTATATCATAATCATATTTTTTTTATAGTGAAAATAAACGTGTTATAGTTATCTTATTCTCATACTAACATCCGCGTATATTCTATGTAATTTGATAATATAATTGACTTAGGCAATACTTTTTAAAGAAAATGAAAATGAAAAATCAATAATGACCCCTAATATTCTTATGTGAAATGCATCTGCATTTGTAAAATTAAATAACTAAATCAATCTAGTCTTACGACTCTGGAATAAATACAGTAAAGGTTTATTTTTTACACTGTATGATATGTTCGATATATTTTAAAAGATAATTTCAATAAATTAAGTCGTAAATTATATGTTTGTTTGCATTAAGGATAATATAGTGTGAATAATTGTACTAGATTAATTATGTAATGAAAGTTTTTAGATCTTTTTTATGATAATAGAATAAAACAGCGATTATAGATAGGTTCTGAAAATGACACTTTTCAAACCATATAAAGATTTTTTTTTAAATAAAATCAATCGACTCTATACTTACAATTTACCTTTTCATTATTTTTATTCTATTTTAAATCTATGTGCTCTAAAATTTAGCCCCTAAATCGGACTTTTGATGTTTAAAAAATACTTAATAAATAAAAAACATTATTTAAAAATATATAATGATATCAAACACATCTAGACCGAAATCACGCAAAAAAAAAGATTTATTATCGAACCTGAAAATAATTGAAAGTATATTTCTATTTAAAAAACATATGTATTCTATTTTATATACACGATAGCTGAATAAAACTATAAAAATTTCTTTGAATTTGAATAATCAAACTTCTGAAAGTTGCGTGCACTTTTTATAATAGTATATTTTAATGACGAGCTTACATAATATTGTACATTTTATCTCTATTTATGTTTACGCAAATAATTTTTGATCAATTTTATCGTTGATATGAATCTGTTTTTGCATTTACAATTATTTGAGTTACTTAGTAAATTATATTTATAAAAATTTTCCATTATAGATAATAAAAATAAATACAAATATATCCGTGGACTATTCAAAAATAAAAAATTATTGTAATTATAGAATGCTAGAAAGTATGTTTATAAATTTTAATTCATGGATTATGCCATTCTATACGAGTGTCATCAAAAACTAAAGATTGTAATTTACAGATAAATATTTGTATAATTTTTTATTTTTTAGATGCATGTATGTCTTTTATCCTGTAATATTCATGTATTATAGCATACTACAGGTATCAAAATCTTTGGACCTTAGACAAAATCATAATTAGCTAAATAAGAACTATATAAAATAAAGAACTTGCTAAAGAAATTTTAAGCTTTTTTTTTTGCTAGCTAATTGTTCTCTTTCTTATTGTAAAAATAATTTAATATACATTACGGCATTACAATTTCAATCAGCCTAAAAATTATAAAAAAATGTATGCTAAGTTCATAATTTTATGACGCGTTATATCAAAACAAATGACAAAAAAAATTACTGGGCATTATTCAAAAAGATTGCTTGCCAGATAAATATATTCTTTCTTGTGAAAATGTCAATAATCAATATAAATTTGTATATTAATTTCACTTTATTCAAAAAATTTTTAATTTCATCATTGTAAAGTTCGCTGATTATAGCGACTATTTCTTAATTTTATATATTCCTCTAAGAATCCCCAGTATCTCTAACTTACCTGTTAACCTCATCAATGAAACAATTTCATATATTTTGCTGTTGCAATATGGTAAGAATGTGATTTGTTTGTCGCTGAAAAACATGCTACAATTCCACTCTAATGTACTTAAGTCTTTGCTACATGTATATTTATATTTCCATAGAAAGCGTATTTTGACAACAAAACACAGAAACTTCGTATTGTCTTTTTTGACTGGTCAATATTTTATATATTATCCTTTTATGTCCATTAGCTGCCGCCGAGTGCTTGTATATCTCTTCTTTGTATATTCAAATGATGAATGTGCAAGAGTGCATGGAAAAATTACCCATCAAATCCACAATACTTGATGAACTTTACATTTAATGAAGTTCATATTTTTCACCATAAAGATTTCTATATTATTTATGATCCGATCCACTTTGCTACTAATTTTACATCGTTTTAAATATTTGTCTATTTCATATATTTCTAAAGACGATACTGTACACTATATTGTCTGTAGGTCATATAAGGGCCCTTTTATTAAATTTTGAACATCTAGAATTCTCCATTCTTATTGGGTACATTGGGATTCAAGTCATCTAAAATGGAATAAGTCTTTCTTTTAAAATTCTGCTTTATATATAATTTAGTTGTTCAATCTGCTTTTTTATTCTCTTTTACAGCTAGTGTTTAATGAACGAAATTTCTATTTGAATATAATTTGCATTTTTTTTTGCATCGAAATTAATAGGCTATGATTGAGAAGGCGTTTGTTAATAACCATAAAAATTTTATACCTATGTTCTTTCATTCGTTGTTGAATTGCGCTTGTAATAAACTCACATCATTTGCTACATCTCATTATAAACTTTTTAAATGCAATCTATTCCCTATTATTTGCGTATTTTCCATAGTTCACATTTTTATTCTATAGGGTTCAAAAGGGCTTACATGTTTTATAAATGAGATCAAACTTGCGATATATTTGTATTCATTTTACTTTATGTAATATAATTATAGTTTTCTTTAAAACCATAAGACACAAGAAGTTCATAGTATTCGTTTATTTTTAAAGCGCGAACTTACATTAAAAACCACATATGTCATACAAATCAACAAAAAAAACAAAGGCTTATAAAAAGAATTTTACACTTACCATCTGATTTTTCCTACTTTCAGACGATAAATAATGAATATACAATATAGGATTAAAATCATCAATGAGGTACCAAATATATATTATGGGTTTAAATTACTTTTTTGACAACATTAAAGATTGTATAATCTATAATAATTATTCCATATCTCGATAATTTTATATTGGGGCATTATAATTAGATCTAGCAAGAATTCATATTATATTTAAGTTTATTGTGTTATGAATGGGAATTTTTTATATATTATCGATTAAATGATTCTATAATTAAAAAATTTTCCAACATTGTATCATATGGTTTTAGCAGTGGAAATTTTTATGATAATCGGGTTATTGTTCTATTTTTTATAAATACGAATAAACAATACGATTTATAAAACTTACAATATATTTTGCTCTAAATAATATAAAATTATAAGAACCCCCTAGAAAGAATAAGGAGCAAACTAAAAAAAGTACCAATATACACTTTAAATATTAAATTTTATGCTTTTTTTGGTTTTTTCGTGTACATTTTTACATATCCAACATTTTAAGGTAACTTTGAGCCTTCATTTTTCGAAATCAAGTTTTAAATTCGGGAATTCAAATAAAAAATATTGAGCTTTAACTTCAATACCTAACAAGAATTTTAATATATGTTTTGAATTATAGATATTAATACAGATTAAATTACCAAGTATCCAAAAAAAATATTATGAGCAAAAAAATCTTTGTTTTATAAATTTAATTGTTTGGAATTCAATGCACAGTAAATCATATCAATTTACTTTTTAAATAAATTGATTTGCCTAAAATGAATGCAGAAATATATTTACACTGCATTCATTTACCACTGCTGCGTATACACTTCTACTTTCGAAGATTGGACCGATTCTGCATCAAAAGTAATTTTCTTCTAAAATTTTTATTTATTTATGGGTTAATTTTCTTGTTATCGATTTTATCTATTTAGACGTGTTCAGCGTGTTCGGAATATTGCACAACTCCTTGATGCATCTTTTGACACCTTCCTCTGATCTATCTTCATCAACTGCTCTTCTATTTGCTTCTAAATAATATATCTTATGTAAGATACCCATATTAGTTAAACACATATAATTCTTAATTAGAAATTATGGGTGCTTCAAGACGGAAAATACATCAACTTAAAACAATTGAACTATATCTGATAATCCCAATTTCAAAAGAAATAAATTAAAAATAGGCAAAAAAGTTGGTTATATGGAATCTATAGTATAATAAGATAGCTGAAATTTAACTCAAATGCCGATAATGTACCAGAATCACATAATAATATTTTCCTTATGAAATTGATACAATTTGAGAAAATTAGAAAAAATTAACTGGCATGTTTTGAAGCCGTCAACTAAACTACTTTATATTTGGATTTTTTATCGATATACACATAATTTAAATTTTTTGAGGCATTATGTGATCGTTTATTATGTGATAAGTTGATATATACATAAATTCGCTAAAAGTGTTCCAAGTTTCAATATAAAAATTATTTGTAGTTTCTTGGTTATGTTATCTGATTTTGGGCTAATAATTATAATATTTAGTATACACAGATTAGGAAAAAAAAGAAATTGATCAACATGCTCAATGCATGATATAAAAATATTAGAAGCAGATATAATAATGCCAAGAAAATCATTTATATAGAAAACTTTAGGGGTGAGCATATGATATAAGATGTATGTGGCTGTGATGAATGTAAGTGGTGGTGTTATTTTATATTTTAGAAAATAATATTTGTGTTGATTTTTATTTTTATTAATCTTTTCGTAGACTGCATCATTTTAATCAATTTATAAAAGCAATATTACGATTTTTTTACATAGATTATACTAAAAGGTATATAGAAAAACAAGCTAAAAATTTGCAGAATTTTACAAGTACATTTCTTTCTGAAATTTTATTATAGTTTTTATCAAACTAAATTTCTTAACTTTATCCATAAATTTAATTATACTGAAAAAATATATGGGTTTTGTTCTCAATTAAATATTTCATCAAGAAACGCATTAACAAAGAATCTAAAATTAATATAAAAAATTTATATGTACATAAGTAATTAATTTTTAGTATTTTTAATTAATTTCATGTGTTCTCTACTTCTCATATTATTCTTATAATATTAATATTATTTAAAAAATAAAATAAAACAAGGAATTTTATACATGATGCATAAAAGGGTCGAATATGAAAAATATTATTAAAACATTTTTCTGACTGTTTTGTTAAAGGTAGAATTATTTTGCCTTAATGTAATATCTAATCAATAAATTAATAAGTTTATTTTTTATTTATATATAAAACAGTTAAATAGACGTGACATAAAATTATATATCTAAGTATTTTAAAAAATTAAATTTTATTTTTTTTTATGGGTTAATTTTCTTTTTATCGATTTTATCTATTTAGACATGGTCAGCGTGTTGAGAATATTTCACAACTACTTGATGTATCTTTTGACACCTTCCCCTGATCTATCTTCATGAACTGCTCTTCTGCTTCTGAATAAGATGAGTTCAATTGTATTGCGCAGTGTTAGAGCTTGCATGTATGCTTCTACTTCGTCCGGAATTTTTTACTCCTTAACATATTTTTTAAGATATATTGTGAACACCCTATCCCAAAAATCAAATATGCTATTATTCTTGTTTTACATTTGTAAATTAAACCAAGTTCTTTTGCCAAGATTTCATACTTCCTATATTTTTCATTCTCAACTTTAATTAAGTTATCAAGGCTAGTTATACCTATTTCAATCGGCGTAATCTTATTTTTTTTATCTTTAGAAAAATATCAGGTCTGTTTTTTTGATTAAAATATCTGTTTTTATTATTAAAGTAACTGATATATGTCTTAAATCATGATTAATTCGCCCTTTTAGTTTGATACTTCTTGATTTTTCTATAAAACTCAAAAATATTTAAGTTTTTTTTTCAACTTGAGGATTGTAAAATAATATATTGCATCTGAACTTTTTTTGGCAATCAAATTTATTTTTATAGATTTTTTGTTCTTTTTTCCTCTGAATACAATTTAGATTATTTTAAGTTAAACTACCTTGAATATAAATCTTTTATTATGCTTAAAGACAGTTCGATTTTTTGTCATTGACCATTTTCATATCATTATATATAAACATTTCAAAAATCAAATTAATTTTATTTAAATTTTAATTCAAGACCACATTTTTTATTTTGATTTTCCTTGTTTAATTAGATATACTTATAAGCTTACTATAATCAGAAAATTACATATATTTCATCAAATATTAAGGCTATTGTATTTTAAATATAAAGCTTAAAATTCTTATCCACTTTAATGTGTTTTCAATAAATTTAGTGGCTGTTTGCTGTTAAGAAATCTTTATCATCTCTTTTTGTATTCATTAAGTCCTATCCTTCAATAATGAACGACGAGGGTATGAAAGAATTTTGTTAAGAATAAACAACTATAAATCTTGTAGAACTTAAACGATAAAATTAATTCTCATAATCTATTCCTGCAGCTTCAAAGATTGTATTCGCCAAAGATTAAGGACGTTTCGCCAGGAGAATTGATAAAATGGTCAAGAAGCTTTAAAAGAGAAAATGACGTAGCGCAAAATGCTGAAAATCGAAAGGTAATATTTATTTTTTTTTGGAATTAAGACAATAAAAAACTTTGTCTGAACATGTTGATCATTTACTCGGATATTTAAATAAATTTAAAATATGATAGATCATTTTTATTTACTCTAGTTTTATTTAAACGTACTTTTCATTAATAGCACGTTAAATCTCCGATAAGTCTCTACGTATTTAATTTCAAAACAAAGATAATTAAAAACAATAAATATATATACGCTGTCCAAAATTTGATATATAATATTCATTTTGAATAACACACCAAAATTTTTTTTCTTAAATAAATATAAATCTATAGTGTTTTCAAGCTGCTTTTTACGATTAGTTTTTTTATAATATCAAAGTATAATTTAAAACAGAAAAATATTTTGTTTACAACAAAGGTATTTTTACAAAAAATAGAAATTTTATTTTATTATAGGATTTATGTTTTAAATTTGTATAGCTAAATGGATCAAAATAAATTTTCATTACGATTTGAATTTTTACAATATATATACCTTTATCCCATACTTTATTAGATTCCAACATCAATTATTATTTATAAAAGTAGTTTTTTATTTATAGCCATATTTAAGTCGTAATTTTAGTTTTTGTTCTCAGGCACAGCTTGCTTGATTCTCTGTACGCACCGCGTTGATATACTTTCGGGTATCTTCTCCTCTTTATATTCTTCTTCAATACCCCTCCTTCTTTCGAGACCTATTAATTCAAGGGTTTTTCTCAATCCCGAGGTTTAAATATATGCCTCAACCTGGTTCGTGACATCTAGTTCCTTCAGGTACCTTCTATGATATCGTGTCTCCACACCGTCCTAAAGAATAAAATATGGGATAATCACTTAAAAATTCAAACGTCATACATCCAAAATCTTATATAAATTTTCGTATATACATGCCATATCATTATAATTTATAATGCATAAATTACAAAATAAGGACTTCCCATTGATCAAAAGCTGTTTAGCTTTATTGGTCCTTATTTATTTGAATGCCCTTATCATCAAGAATATCGAAAAATGTGTTATAAAGACATTAGATCAAGCTAGATTGCGCTTCATGTGCATTGTATTTTTTGAGGAATCATGGTACAAACAGTTATTAGAAGTTTACAGAGTTGTATCGCACTTTTTAATAATATGATGAACAAACTTTTCGACTTGAAAACTCGGTTTTGCTATAAATTTAATGCGAAAACACCCTTTTCACATATGATATTTCAACTTAAATGAAAATAATATACGAAAGCTTAATTCCAAGAATATATATAAAACAAACCAGCCGTAGTAAAAATAAGCAATAGATGCTTAAATGCAAACATTTATTTTTAATTTAAGGCAGGCCATATATTTTTAGCCCAGTATGAAAATCCAAACTTTATAAATATATAGGCAAAGCAATAACAAAACCAGTAAACAGACTTATATTAGAAATATAAGAAATAATGTATACATACAATATTGAACATCACATATTTTTTTTTATAAAAACTCGAAAATGTCTTACATCACTAAATAGGATGGTTTACATACTAAATAAAATACGTCATATATATAAAAAATAGAAATGTTAGCTTAAGCAAACAATATACATTAATAATATCAATAAAAAAAACTACAGCCATAATACCATAAAAAAGAAATTGGTTTTTTAATGTTGTAAATAATTTGAGATATCATGAAATAAATCAATATTAAACTAAAATCTAATATAGGATTTAATCTAATAATTTATATAGCGCAACGTTATATAAACCCTATATATTGCATTAATAAAACATAGATTTATATAAAATTTTGGGGAAAATAATTTTCTCATCTTTATGAAAAGAAATTTCTTTTTTTAAAAGAAAATTTATAATTCTTATCAACGTATTATGTAACCCGATGATGAATTTAGACACTTTCAACCACTAAAGTGCGAAATTCATAAAATACAGTTTTGTTTAAAAAACCCGATTTTTGCGCCAAATACGAGTGATGGAATAAATTAGTTTGAATTTTATAGTTCACATAAATCTTATACTACTAATAAACCATAGAGAAATATATTTTAAAGTCTGATATTTTATTCTATAATTTAGATATATATTTGAGCCTTATGTGCATGATTACAGCATTGGAAAAATTAATATAACATTTAATTACTAATTTTTTTTGAATATGCTATCCATAAATCAATAAGATATATTTGCACAGTAACTTCATATAAATTTATTCACATTACAAAATTTATTTTTTTTGGAGATAAAAAATTTCTGTTATTTGCTAGGTATATTATACCAGAGTTTCCGCTTTAATACTTCATTTTATGACTGTAAATCATATTTTATAAATTTTTTACGAAAAAAAAATTATTTTATTAAATATAACATTACATCTTGTACTATATCTAATTTATAATGATGTAAATGCCCTCAAGACATAATAAAGTTATGATTACGGCTTTTTAATTGACTAAAAAGATAAACTAAAATCATAAAAATAGGGTTATTTTGTTATAGCTTAAAACAGATAATTACCAGGCAAAAAAAAATCAGTATAAAAAGTCGGGCCTGTGATATAAATACGCATGTTTCATACGGTTAAATACATATTTTAAGCTAAAAGCTTGAACATAAAAAAAGAATTATCATCTATTATATATACTTATCATATGTATGTAAGCGAAATGGCTTGAATTATGCACAAATTTATAGTTATATTATGTGTTTATTACTTTTACTTCTATATTTTTAGACATATAAGGTAAAAAAGTATCGATTTGATTAGTTTTCACGTTAATAAGTCAGTATAATATAACAAATTATTTTTTATATTGTTAAAGGATTTATTTTAGCTTTAAAAATTTGCGTTAGATAATGGTCGTTTATTTGAAAATATAGTATTGCTTTTCTTTAATATGCAGGTGATATAAGCACGACACTATATAGCATTAATTAGATGACATAAATAACATCAACTATTCTTTCATACTATATGCAAGCCAATTAATGCATCCGCTAGCGAATTTATAGTATCTCAATAAGCCTAAAGTGCCAAATTCGAAACATGTGTATTACCATGTTTATAAAATTATAGCAACAAAAATATTTACGCTATAACTATAATAAAAAATCGTAATTTCTCTATTTAGAATATAAATTGTTGCCCAATTGAAGGGTCTATTCGGAAACAGATATCGTAATTTTCTGCTTTAAATAAATTTAAAATTTATGTAAAACCGCAGAATGCTTATTTTATGCTATATGAGCCTTCTATATTATATGAAAAACCGCAAAAACGTATTAGATAAATTTTGCTAAGTACTTCATGGGCATAAGTGTCTCAAAAGTTGACAAATATACATTTTATAGGAATTTTATAGAGCTGCGCAAATTTAAATTTTTTTTGCGGGGGAAAAATTTGTCTTTTTGAAACAAAATCCTTCTAGATTATAAAAACACTTTTTAGAGTGCAAAAAAAATAAATTCTATCTTTATAAATCATCAAAATTGATAATGCACAGCTAACGCATAATTAGAGACACCCATAACCAATCATGACGCTTTTTTCTGTTTAAATTACAATTTTGGTTTAGAACAGTGGCCTAAACGCTATTTTATGTTTAAAAAACGTATTTATAATGTGACAACTTGTTTAACTCCTTATTGCATAATAAACTCAAATTTACCCAGTACATTTATCTATAGTTGAACAGAAAGCAATTTTATTAGTTACTAGAATGGATCTATTTTTAGTTGCGTAGACACATAGCTATGTTTTCTCTGTAGTAATTTTTAAAGCTTTGTGTTTGATTATGTTGTAACCTAGTCGAAAAATAAGCTTGATTGTGCCAAGCGGACTAATGCATTTTATATCATAAAAACTTTAAAATGAAAATTTAGACGTATTGCACACAGATAAAAATCGTAAAACAACATGCATTGTAAAAATAGTAGTCTAAAATTCCTTAATAGATTATCACAAAAAAATAGTATCAACTAATCTTAATTTCAGTATTATTTGTTAGAATTATAGGTTGAAAAAAAGACAAAACTATAATAAAGACAACAAAAAATAAAGGCACATTGATGAATTATAATATTAAAGATCGAGATGTTTTTATATGAGGAAAGAATTAAACACAGCCAATAAATATTTACTATATTAGAATTTTTTTTACACTTTCAATATGGCTCAAAATTTGAAATTTAATATTTTATTAGAGCATTTTGAAAAAGCTTACCAAGTCAAAAAAAATGTTTTTAAAGATTTAAGCTGTATAAATTATTTTTGAAGCCACATTCAAGCTTTCAAGCATTATTTCTTCAAAATTTAATTTTAAAATACACATATTCATGTCTTGTGAAATATTATTGACAACCTTATCGTAATAAAATGTACTTGAGTCAAATAGGGAAAATTGGCAATAAAAATCATGAATACCTTGACTTTTTCGTAATGTAGATCCATATCTTTTTAAGACCGACCTGGAGGTGTAATATTTCGTAATAAAGAAACGTGGTTATTTCTTCTAATTTTTCTTTTGAAATGTCATAAAAATTATCTTTATGTCGTATTTCTTTGTTTTTATAAATTCATATAGATATATTTCTTTCCACACATTTTATTTGCAATTTCTGTTTCTTTCTTCGTCATTTCTACCGAAGCGTCCATGGATACATCGAGTTCTATAATATGATCCAGACAGTTTCTTAAACACTGTATGTATTCCAATATTTTGTTTTTAATGATTTTATGTGATAATCTATTAGAGATTACTTGAAAGCCGATATAAAGGTTTCCTTCAAGTATATGAAAAAATTTTCTACAGCGTAACCAATCAGATTTTTTATTCTAAATTCTTCAAAAAATGTAGGCGCCGAAAATTCGATTATGAGAGTGGCCATTATGTAATTTCTGCCAGGATATCGCGGTCCGATTTTTAAAAATACAGTAACACAATTTTTTTTTCATTTTTGCCATGTTTGTGTTTCTTATAAAGACTTGAACTTAACAGATTCTTTTTTTGCTTCAAATCGTTTTTTGCTTCAAATCGTTTATATTGCCTATCTTTGTTTCTGGTGCATGTAAAGGTAACAAGTAAGTGTTCATCTCTATAATATTTTTTCCTTGTTTTTCAATTAGAGAAAGTTCTTTATTGTTTTTTTTGGCATTGTTTGATTTTATGATTATATTGGATCGATGAATTGAGTTTATTTTCCAAAAATTGAAAGAAGCACATGAATTCGATGTGAGTCTGTGTCGTTGTCATTAATATACGCAAATAACAGCTTTCTTATATTTTTACGTCTTTCAGCTCTAGTTTGTCTACAAATTCATGATCAAACTCAATGATTTTTGTATAATAACTGTATAAAGAGAGCTTTCATCACCCATATATTAAAATATTCATACATAAAAGATGATTTGCTTGCGATTACCTTAGCAAATCTATATAGATATAAGAGATTATCTGAAGGGTTTACTTTCGATATTAAATCCTTTAAAATAAAGAAATAAGAAAAATAAATTTCAATGAATTTCATTACATCCTTCTCATTTAGGGCAACAAAATTGAGTTCGATACCAGATCTTGATATTTTTGATCCATATGATAACCTCGCGATGCTAAAAAGCTATTATGAACATTTATCATAAGTCTTACCATCTCTAAATAAACTTTGTAAATGTAATATTCTTTATTGGTGACTCGACTGTTTATTTTAATAGACACGTAAGATACAAGAGAAGCGATAAATGTAAGATTTATTATAAAAATCGTGAATTTTTCCAAATTATTATTTTGACGCCTGTTATATCATTAATATCTTCGTCTATATCTAAAAATGACATCTTTTAATTATATGTATTTTTTAATTCATCCAAATCAGGCCCATAATTATCTTCCCTAAAGTTTTTACTAAAGATTACGCGCATATTTTCATTATAATTTAAATTTTCAGGGATTCCTGTTTTCCATGACAGTTTTTATTTTAATAAAAGATCGAATTTATCTTTTTATATATTTGAAATAAAATCATTCGAAATCATATATCAAAGTCTGTATATTGGTGTTTTAAATTGGTATAATCCCCGTCGTCTTCTTGATTTGCTGTTATGTACATAACGTTCCAACATTTTCTTTGTTTTAAAATATCGATAGCTGACAGAAAGCCTTGATAATCGAATTCATTTTGATATATTAATGGCAAAAGATGTTTTCGACTAAATAATAATACTTAAAGCATGAAGCCCCCAATGCTAGCTGATATACATCTTGTGCAATGGTATTGTCGATTTTTTCATTGCTAAAATCTTTAAAATATTCATTGAGTGTCGATAACTTTTTTTTTGTGTTTTTATCACCAATTTTTCCGATGAACAAAAAAAAATTCTCTATAATACATAATATAACTTCTTTGTATGCGCAACCCCGGGCTGTACACTCTATTGAAATACGAAAAATTCACCAATAAATGGTTTCAATAATAGCTTTATTTAAGTCGATGATCAGATTATCCATCTTAAGAATACTGATCAAAGAATTTATTCCTTCGTTGGAGATCAAGAAATCAATAAAATATATTTAATGCTTACTGTTTATACGTGGGGGCATTGGAATCTCGATTGCCACAATTATTATACTTATTTTGTTTATGGGTTTAATTTTAATCCATTTATTGAGGTAATTTTCATCAAGAATACCCAATAAAAATTTGTTGTAAATATAAATTTTGTGCCTCTGCGAAATCATAACATCATGTTTAGGATTTTTCTTTGCAATATAAAATTGAATCTTTTTCTCATGTTAAGAAAAATTCACCTTCTACACATTGGATGTCTGGAAAAAAATCTTTTATTATATTTTATAGTAAACAACCGGTATCATTTTTCCTGAACAATAATTGGTTTTCTCAAAATTCAATTATAGTCTCTTTCAAATTAATAACTGATAGTCTTTTTTATTACCACATGTAAAGTCTTAAATAAATCTATTAAAAGACTATAAAATAATTATTCTGTGGCGAAGTAATCATATTATACGTGTTTATAATTAAATTCCAAATCTACGGTATCAATTTATTTATCAAGAAAATCTTTTTCAAAGTCAGGATTCTTAAAAAAGTTTGAAAAATCATAAGAGATTTGATAAATGCAATACTACATATAAACATTGCTTTGGATAGTCACATCAACATTAATATAAGCCCTTATAATACCATTTTTTGATGATAAAGGTTTTTTTTAAGTTTTCACCGCAAGGTCTACCTCCTCCGTTTATTATAAGATACTCAAGTAAATGAACACTCCCTTTTATCTCGTCCTGGAAGGATCCAACTGCAATAGATAATGAGCAGGAGCTATAAGAGCATTGAACGGTAACTCCAATTAAAACATCAATGTCGATATTAAGTCGAAAATTTTTATGAGTATTATATCATCTTCTATTTTATTAATTCTGCTTACATCAACAGGTCAAAAAAGAGGTTATTTTTTTGTAAATATTTCAATCTTGATAACATTCTTTTCAACCACTTCTTATTTTATAAATTTGGGGTCTTTAAATTCAATTTAGATTTAAAATCAATAGGCTAAGATGAGTTGGAGATCTCAATTTTACACAATAAGTTGTCACGATAGATAAAAGCTTGAGTGATAATCGGATATATATTTTCAAAGAAAAATTATTATTCGTATCCTAAGTTGAAATTTATAAATTTGCTTCACTCAACTAAGAGCGAAAGTAGCTATTTCGATATCCAAAAAACTGATATTTATTCATATTTAGATCAGATTTTCTTTAAATAAAGCCGAATTTCTGGTATTAATATTTAAAGTGTATACTTCGCTTAATACATAGTATTTATTTCATGAACAGAATCTAATGTATTTATTTGAATATAAATGTATTTTTGAGTTTAATATTAGACTTTTTATAGATTTAGGGCTACAAATAAGATCACATTATTTATTTTAAAAGAAAATTATTATCAAATATATAATTCGTAAAATTCATATTGTCTCGATTTCATTTGATGTATGTAACAGTATGTTTAAAAAGCTAATTAAAGAAATGTATATAGTGTAATTAATTTTTCTAGACAGCTTCCTTGCAATTTTATATTAACTTTATGCAACAAATGATGGTAAAATATTGTGTTCTCTTTTAATGCGTTCTTTCTACAATAAAAAAACATGACTTGCCTAACTTTTATTTATTGAAATACTTTTATATACGTTCAGTTATGATATATTTAAAAAAAATTTATAAAGCAAACAATGCTCATTTTGCAATCTTATAGTCTATACATTTCAATTGTTGATGAAATATTTTAAGCTGATTCGTAAACAGTGTGTTTATTTTTACTTTTGCGCTTCTTGAAATAAAAATACAGTTTATTATTAGAATATTCTATAAAAAGACACAGTATACCGAAATTTTTCTTAAAATTAATATATTATTTATGAAATAAAACATATCTAACAAGTATCAAAAAATATCATATATATCTTACATATGTAGTTTACACGTAAGGATTTTAAATTAAAAAAAATTTGAACTTTTACCTGTTTAATAATTAGAAAATACAGCAAAGATGAAATTGGAAAATATAGCAATCAATATCTTAAACAATAAATTTAATTCATTAAATATTATTGATTTATAGCAAAATTTTATTTACGCTTGATAAAACTTCAAATTTACCCTTAATTTTTTTTTTGAATTAGATTTTATTTAATTATTGCTATTAAGTTTCTACTTTTACATATGAAAATTATGAAAAAATACTATAGCACGAAATAATATTAAAATTTTCATAATTTTAGCATTTATACTGAAATTCACGTAGATAAAGTTATATTATATGTTATGAGAACATAAATTATTTTGTTTTTCATTATATATGCTGCGTTCTAAACATTTATTTAAAAAGCATATTTAATCAGCTATAATTGATTATAAAAATAAAATAAACTCATAAGGTGTAATGTTTAAAATATTAAACTTTATTCGTATATGTGCACACAGAAAAAATAAATTATTAAGGGTATCATAAAGTCATTAAAAAATTTTAATTAAAGCAACAAATAGAAAAACCTATAATTTCGTAAGCTGCCTTCTTTAAGTATTTTACGCTATAGATACTTGTCATTTATGGTTTCAGCTATGTAAATAATAAAATAATTGTTAAAAATTCTTCAATTATTTATTTTCGTTTTGATGATTACACAATAAATGTTATGTTTATCAAGTAGCAATAGTTCCATTAAAACCTTTTTTAAATATTATATTACGTTACAATTGGTTTTTTGCAGTGCATTTCTTGTAAAAAATAAGCTTAACAGTATTTTGAGTATCTGTAACCTTCTAATTTTTTTAATATTTTACATATGTTTTATTAAATTATTAAAAAACAATATTTAAGCCGACCATGTGACTCAAATATACAGTTGATTTTTTTATGACTAAAATTGGCAACTAATTAATATTATTTTTGTCGGATCAGACAAATTCTTATATATATTTTGCAAAATAAAATATCATAGTAAATAAAAACGTGAAATTCAAAAAAAACACATTGATATGCATTAAAAAAACAAAAATCAATGCATATAGTTTCTAAAAGCACATAATCTAAATTAATGCCTCTACTTAATCGTCTAATAATATTTTTATAAAAGACTAATATGATTTGATTTCATTTTTTTAATTTAATTATTTAGACGAAATCAGCATATCAACAATATTGCACAACTCTTTTATGCATCTTTTGACACCTTCCAATGATCTTTATTCATCGACTGCTCTTATTCACATAAAAAAGATGTGTTCAAGTGTCTTGCGCAGCGAGTGAGCTTGCATATATGCTTCTACTTTACCAGTGATTTTTAATTTCACAGCAAATTTTGCACGAAATTTTGTGACCACCCCATCCCAACTCATCACATCTGTTATTATTCTTGTTTTACATTTGTAAATTAAAACGCATTCACGTGTCAAATAGTAATACTTCCTATATTTTTTTATTCTGAAGTGTGTTAAATTTTCAAGGCCAGTTATACCTATTTCAATCAATTAAGTCGGATTTTTATTTTATTGTGTAGAAAATTATCATGTCTATTTCGTTTGATTACATTTTCTGTTTTTATTCGGTATCAAGCTTTATTTCTGACTTTTTGTTTTCGCAGATCTCTTGTACTGAGTGCATTCTGATCTTGTTGGTTTGATTTAGTTTATCGTCTTGATAGGAGGAAATTAAGAGATCATATGATTTTTTCGTGCCTTTGACGTAGTGTCATGCCCTAACATTTTCTTGCATTCTGTTGCAAATTAATCAATTGTTTTCATGGGTTCGTTACAATTTTGGCATTTCTTACCTATCATCAAAAAAAACATTCTGCCTTGAATGCAACATTGATAAATCCTTCACCTGGCCAAATTCACATGCTTATATTCATCTAAATGATCCAACGCATTTAATTCTTGGCTTCAAAAATTTTTCGGTGCCATACTTTTTCTTTAATTTTACACAATAGACGTTCATTTTCTGTTCCTCCAGTGTCTTTAAATCAGTTATATTGACATGATTTTTATTTTTAAGATATTCTTCAATTATTGTTAGATGTGTCTTTTATATGTTTATCTACCATTCAATATTACTGCCCATTTAGGTATACTTTTTATACTGTTTTCAAGAAAATTTTGAGCTGGTAGATCATCTTCTCTGCTTTAAATTTAATAATACATATCCCAGGTCATATTTCATTTCTTAGCATATAATTTTTGTTTATTACAGGCTGGTGTTGAATAGAAAATTCGTTTGAAATATCTTTTATCTTATAATAAATCATGCGTATCCTTCCTGTTCCATTTTGAGTTCACATTTAAAGTAATATGTGTGTGATGTTGTATGTTTCTTGATTGCTTTAAAAAAATTCAAAGCATTCAATAATCTCTCATAAATTTCTTGTTCAATTTAGTATTCGTTATATAATTATATGATAAGGTTTTAGCTTTATATCCGATATGCTGGTTTCATATATTCAATATTTTAATAAACTGTCGGTTCTCTCATTCTTGTTGCTTTATCAGCGCACATTTCATGGCAGACTTATTTTTATTTATTTCGAGGCCTGCAGCATTAAAGATGGTAGATGTCTACTTTGTCATATGTTATAGTGCTTACGGTATAATTATTATTTATTTATGGTCATCATGAATAGTAGATATTTTTTGTATAGGAGTTTACAGATTTCGTTACAGTTACCCTCGGAAAGCGTTCATTAAATTTTTCAATCAAGGGATTCATATATTGGACGAATCTTGTCGGTTAAAGACTGTCTTCTTGTAGTATATTAGTATATATTTTATTATGCGCTTTTTTCTTCATAATTTTACCTTAAAAATAACCCTCATTTGCTTGATATCTTTTTTATAAAAGAAGTTGCCCATGTGTGGATTTTTTTTTATATACATGCGTGTATTATGTTATGTTCTATTGAGTCAAATATTTTTTTATATTAAAACTCGTTGTATATGATTATTTACATATTCTATGTTTATCGCATAATAATAATAACTTGTTCTTTTGCTTTTTGACTCGCCTTTTTGTTACTAACTTTTTTTCAACACTAAATCCTCTTGTCAGACTTCATACTAAATGATTTTTAAAACCGCTTTTGTCGTTAAAGCACATAAATTAGACATACATGTGACTGTTTTGAATTCATGATCTATCTTGACATCTTCTTTGGTATAAGATACGGCTTTCTGTTTAAAAACATTCTTCTAGATTGCAATTTTCCTTACATTCATCAGATACCTTGTGATATATGAATTTTTGGTCGCTTTTATTTTTTAAATGAAGAAATCAAAGTTTCTTTCTGGGTCTGCAGCTTTCTATATGAATGTTGTTTTATACTATTACCAAATTTAACTTCTGTTTGAAGCTTATTTTTAGTAAATTTTGGACAGGTGGAAATGGGCATAGGTAATTGTTATGATTTTTACTGGTATGATTTTCCACACTATCCCAAATTTTTATCAATTTTTTTTTGTTCATTTGACGTATTGATTTTTTTTTTTGTTTGAGTCAATCCTCCGTAAAAAAAGGTTTCCTATTAAGCTCAGAGCAGTTATTTTATCTGGTAAAGTCACATCTTTTTTTTTACTGCTCTATCCTTTTTTTTAATATTCTTAAATTTTCTATATAAACAGTTAACATTGTTTTAAGATGATTATCTATGTCTAGGATCATGTTTCTTGATCGCACTATTTTTCTGTAATTTTTTTACTCACTCTTCTTAAAACTCACTGCGGTTATTTTTATTACTTTTTAGTACATCTCTTATTCTTTCCAAAAGCTCAATTAATATATTTTTTCCGAATCATATTCGTTGTTTTTTTGTTTTATTGATAGGCGTTTGTAGGTCTGTTGTGCGGTTGGAGCAAGATTCCAAAATAGGGCATATTCTTAAGATTTTGGGTGGATATAATTGTCCCTATTTTTTTATTATTAGTTAGAAAAGTTTAGAGAAACTTTCCAGTATGAATATATTTTTCTTTTAAATTCAACGATGTTTGTTTTTTTTAAGGTTTCTAGTGTTTCTTTAGAATTCCTTGCACCAAGTCTTTTAAGCTCTATAATTCCAAATTTGAAATGGTTCTTCAGTAATGTTCTTTTGGAGTTTTTGACGAGTTCGGCATAAAATAATTTGAAAACCTACTTCCTTTATATTTTGATCATTTGCTGCTGTCGCTCTTCTTTAAAGTTCTTGTTGTGACAAATTACATTGTAATGGCTATTGCAATATTTTGGGATTATCCAATCCACTGTGTAGAATACGATTGAAGCGTATTATTTTTTGCGCATGGGCATCGCGAGCCCATTCATTCATAGAGGATACTGTTGACGGAATCATCGATTTGAAATTCAGATATCTTGTTGATTTTTATAAGGTTTTTGCGCATGTTTAAATGCCAACACATCTTTTTGATCGGTTACAGTCGCAGTTTCGCATAATTTGTCATATAGGTTCACTGCCAAGATTAATTTGTTTTACTTATTTCGCAGGATCATAAATTTTGCATGTATATGTATTTAAAACCCATCATATTTCGAGAGGGATGAAGGAATATGTATGATTCAAAGTTTGCACGTCAATAAAAAATAAAATTTTATGATATTTTGTAACATTTTTCACTACCGATGTAATCAAATTTATATTATATATTTTTTTATTCTTTAAAGTGTGAATTGAGTCAATCGAAATTAAAAAATTATTTTTTAAATCTTTTTTTTGCTTTTTATTCCGTATTTAAAATTTAAGGCTCGATAATTTAATATTTTTGTTAATATTTCTATCCACCACATAAAAAAACATATTTATCTCAGCTAAAATAGAATTCCAATAAGATGGTCATTTATAAATTATCTGCTCATATAGAACTTTTATGAATATTGCAAATTTTTAAATAATTAATATTTTACATGTGTTCAATAGAAGCAATAATTAAATAAAATTTATCATAAATTTTACTTCTATGAATTTTAAAAATAACGGACCCTATAGAGAATGCGTTTCATAAAAAGAACAATGAACGGAAGGTAGGCCCCGTTTGTGGCATAGCGAATCATGAAGAAGTTACCGTAATCATGGGCAAGGATGGGAAGGATTACTTCTTAATTTAAAATGCGTATAATGGAAAAATACATTCGTCATCAAATAGAAAATAAACAATAAGCTATGATGAAGAACAGGGTTGCTAAAACATTGGTTACACAGCAGTATTTGTAAAAATTCATATTATAGGTTTGTGCTTTTAACTATAAAGAAACAATTTTTTATGATGCTATTTTTCAAGTACAAATCGAGAAATATGACAGTGCTTTGTATAAAAAAGATGAAGATGATAAAACGCTAAATGATCTTGATATAAAAATCACTCATGATATAATCAATGATTGTGGCATATATAAATATAAATAATATTTGCTTGAAGATGTCTTGATGGTATTATAAAATCGTATATAGCTGCAATTGCGCTAATAATAGAACTAAAAATCCAGTTTCTTAATAAGCCTGTTAAAAAACATACGATATTCTGAAAACTTGATAATATTCAATTACGGAAACAATATGAAATAGAAAAAAAAACACTAATTTATACTGCTTTTAGACCAATATCATCAATATCTGAAAATATTGAAAAATTATAATGCATTTAATATGGTTTTGTATTTTTTGATAAATTCATAAGATCAATACGAGAAATGTTATTACACCAGGGATATTTTGACATATATGCTGGGGATTCAAAATTCCTTGCAACTTTACACACAAATAAAACATTCTTATGTGATTTAATGTATACTGATCATTTTAATAATAAAAAATAAATATGAATCCGAAATGGAGAAGGTTTTGATATGCGTTCTTATTTCGGAATTTATAGAATAATTCTACAGACAACTTGACTATGATTCAGCGCCTGTGAATATAGTTTCTTTAGATATAAATATATGGAATACACATAATAAAAATCAACTAAGTGTTCTGGAAAGAAATTTATTTATAATCATTCAATAATTTTAACTCTAAGAATTTTAGAATCATCTAAAGTGCAAAAATTTTCTTTTCTATAAAGCTTATGCTACCTATTCTATTTTATATTATTGCGATAATCGGTCTTATTGTTTCTGAATAAAAAAAGTTCTAGTGAAATAAAAAATAAGAGTATAATTGCGTCGGAATGTGTAAAACTAGCAGGAATAGGATACATGGATGCTTAAGTTAACCATTTTATACTTTAAATATGATTGTGTGAAGTTAGGAAAGCTTTTATGTTTAGTTGTCAATTTATGCACAGTGTATTCACCTATATGAACAAATACAGTTTCTATATGAGAGATTTGTGAGATTGTATTCTTTTTTCTTTCCTAATTAAAACCCACCGGTGCTTGAATTTATTGGTACATACTATATTACCATTGGTATTTGTGTTACTTACCACAGTCAGTCATAAAGTTTCCAGCTTTCTTGGTGACAGTCTAAAGATTTTTTTCAAAAATCAAATTGATTGTATGGGCTTCTTTTGCAATCGAATTTGTTTACGAATCTTTTGCTTTATATATCGGTCTTGTTTGCGGCAGTGTAATGTCTCTGTTCGTGGCTACAACACGATTGTTTTTTTTCATAGCCGTGTTGATAATCCGTTATTAGAAGATACATTTTTCATAGATTCAACTGTGACAACATATGATTCAAAATAATTATTGTTATGCTCGTATATTCGTTATATCATCTTAAAATAACATTAGACAACGAGTATTTGCGGGATTTCTTTGATTATGATGAATTAAGAAAAATGTTATGTTAGAAAAATTGACAATCTTGGAAACAAGTTTAACAATAAGCAACAATCTCTAGATTCCAATCCAAGTAAAACGGTTCTGCCTTGGATGGATTTTGTATTTTTGAATTGTTTGACAATTTTTTTCGTAATTATTTCTATTTTATTTTTAACCTGAAGGATTTATATCCCAAAAATGTGGCTTAAGTTGCCACAGTAAACTTAAATAATGCATTTACAAATTCATAATGTTTTTTTGTAGTGCGAAATTTATTTTTATAATAATTAATGATATAACTGTAATTAAAAAAAGTGTTTTCTATCGGTATTCTATGTTAATCAAATGAGTTAGATTTATATTTAAATTTTATTTTTTTATTGTAAATAACCTACTATATTTTTTTGTAAATATCCTTGGTTTATATCAATAGCTTTGATAACACCCTTTAAATGTGATTCGTATTTAAAAAGACACGGATTTATACATTTATTTAAATTATAGGTTTTTGATATTTCGGATTTACACACAAACTTATAGATTCGAAAGGTTTGACGGGCGATCATGAATTTTCAATTAACTTAAATTATTGAATCAACCCTTATAATTGTATATGAAAGATATTTTTATGACGAATTTATCAATTTTTTACTGAAATACATCTTCTTTCTAGAATTTTTGCTTATTACTATTAGGAACTTTTGCTATTCCGCTGCACCTCCAAGTACATGATCCTTTACATTTTCTATAGATAGCTTTATCTATGTTTATAGGACCTTTTTGACTAAGTTTTAGTCGATATGGGGGATGTGATTCTATATACAATTCGCCGCTGGTTAATTATGCTATCACCACCACTCATCATTTACCCAATTCTTTGCTGAACAAAAATGACTTCACTTGATATTCGATGCATTAAAGCTTCTATTGCATCAATAAAAATTGAGTCTTGTTAGTTTTTACTATCTAGCTTCGACAGACCGTTCTCTTTAGGACATTTCTCGTTTTTGCGTAAATTCATATAGGTTCCGAGGTTGCATTGCGTTGCTACTCCCTACATCTTTTTTAGGTAATTTAAACTAACTGCGCTACCATACACTATCTAAGGATAAATATTTAATTAAATTTACTAAACAATAAAAATTATTGATTTTAAGATCGGCTATCATAAAATATTTAAAAAAAAGCTTATTTTCGTCCTCACACAACGAATTGGCATCATATTTCTTGTCCTTGTTCTTGTTGCAAAATTTATATAAACATAGATTTCGGTATTTTTATTATTATTCAAGTTATCAGCATTTGCATGTTCAATCATCCTTCTTGTATAATATCTATATTTGCATCAACGATTATATAAATAAGTCTCATTCTATTCAAATTTATTTTTTTTATCCACCAATCTTGTTTTAGTCAGGTAATAAAGACAGCTAGAGGAACCTTTCACTAATCAACACGTGCAATCATACCATTTACTCATACACATACAACACAATATCAAGTATAAAAATTTTTCTTTCCAAAATAAATCACCACTAACTATATTATTGTAAATTTAATGCCATTAACGCATGATTTCTCATGATTTTTGGTACCTAAATTTGAGATAGGCTATTGAAAAGTCTCTATAAACTCTTTCTAAAAACCCAAAAAACATTATATAATAATTTATAGGACTGTTTATATCAATAGCTCCGTATTTGAAGAATTTCTACTTTATTATGTCTAAAATTAGAAAAAGATATTTGACCATACAGAATATTAAAGAATAGATAAATATATAAATACTTAATGAACAATCCATTGATATTATTCTAATTTTTTGTGCGAATTTTGCTATTTTTTACATTTTCTTTGTAAAAACAAAAAATAATCTATTATAGTTTAATTTTCCAAGATTTTCATGGTTGATTTTTAAGAGTAAGAAAAAAAAATTTTTGTCATAGTTAAATATGAAAAAGCATCACTCCATGCTTTGTGTCGATGATATCTAAATGTGTTGTGATGAGAAAAATACACTGAAACTTATTAATATAATTAATATGAATAAAAATCAAATGGAATTACTAATTCATCATTAAAATACATAGAATGAAAATTTGTTATCAGAAAAAAATTAAATGCATCGAATATGAATTCCCTAGTAAACTTTTTAAGCAACAATTGCAATAAAAGACGCTAACTTGCCTATTTAATATCTAAAAAATAAAAGAATTTTTTTCTTTCCGCCTTGATTCATTCCAACGTTTTAAAAAAAATATTGTTCTTCGGTGTAAATCGTATACATATATTTGCAATGTAAAAAATTTATTAAATGCATAAACTACATGAAAATTACTTAAGTTCTATATAGTAGAAGGTTTAAACATTCATGACAAACATATTTCTCTACTAGGAATTAAAAAACAACCGAAAAATCTTATAATTATAAATTGTTAAGATATACATGCAATAAAAGTTTCGTGAAATGATTTACATATATAAAATATTGATATATTGTGAATCGCTAAAAATTTATTCTTCGCATTATTCCATCTTGGAATTTTTATGATACACAGAATCTTGATTGCTAAATGAACCCAATTTATTTAAGTTCGATATATTATAAACAAACACAAAATGCTAAAAATTTAGGCTTTATGTATAATATTCAAAAAATTTCTCAATCAAATGTGAATTTCTTGACAATTTATATTGTAAATTTTATAATTTATAAAATTTAGTTGTAAAAAAATTCTTTGTGAATTTTTTTAATTTAAGCAAGTTTATTGAACATATTTTATCTTAATATGTGCTTTTCATTATGCAGAAAAATTTCTTTCATAAGCATATCTTATATACACATATTTTTGATTAATTGCGGAAATAATTAAACTTTGTAGATTTATATGCCCAGTTTCCCAACTAGATAAATAATAAAAAAGTTATGATTTTCAAAAATAAATTATCATAATCCTACTCTTGTCGATCTAATTGATAAAAAATTATTAAATGGTATAAATCATATATTTACTATATGTTTTAGATATGTTATAATGGAAACTGTTAAAGCTTATAGGCTAGAAATTTTTAGGCACAATCATATAACAAGATGTTTAAAACTATAATGCGCTTTATTTCTTGATCTAAATCAATTATACTCTATCTTATCATAAAATTTATGTTAATATAATAAAAATATAGTTTTTAGATGCTCAATTGTTTCTTGCATATCTTTGACTTTCGTAATATACCAAAAAATTAAATATATGTACAAAAGACAAAGTAAAACTAAATAAAAAACCACAAAAAAAATAAAGCAAAAAGTTTAAAAAATATAGTTAATCTAGGAAAGAAATCGATAGTAAATTTTATAGTGTGCAATCCATTGTATATTTATTGCGCATGCATAAGATTATAGCTATTTTTGAAATAACAGAAGTAAAGCGCTAACACCACTAATATGAGTTCGTTCGCGACTGCACAATTTAATAAAATTATGAGCTCGATAAAACTTTTGATATTGATCATATATCTTGACAGCTGGAATATTTTATACTAGAAATGTCAGACTAGATGTTGAATATTGTTATATGAATATGAGCTAGCATATACGATATATAAGATTCAGTGTTCAAAAACAAATTTAAACTCATATTCCATGCATTAATAGCATGTATAAAGTCACAATGTCTTTCTTTACATTTAATTAACATTAGCGTTTTGATAATACTATGCATATTATAAGTTTTCGGCATTAAATTAACTATTTTTTTTTACGCATATTTTATATTGATAGTGATATTTTTTTTGTAGCAGGATGGTTGAATTAGATGATTGATTTCTTAAATCTTCATTCCTAAAGCTTATATAAGAAAATTTTAAATAAAAACATTTAATCGTTTATATTAGATAGAATGATCAAATAATAATTATTTCTAATAAATTTTCTAAAATTATACAATCAATTCTGGTAAACTTAACCTTGATGGTATTTTTTAAAAAAGAAAGTTTATATAAAAATATTTATACCAGATTAATGCTTTTATATATTAATACTAACGAGAAAATATTCATATTTTCAGTTATATTGATCTTATATTTTAAAGCACCACCGATTATTCAAATATAGCATAATAAAAAATAAGAATAAGCAAAAAAAAATCATTTTGAAGGAATTTATAGATAACACCATTGATAAAATAGTTTTTAAAGTAATTGTTCGTTTTTTATACAGAACTTTGGCTGTGATTGTTATATATCTTGTATGCTTATAATAAAATACTTCTTAATTCCGACCAAAGCTCTAGTTTTATATCAGTTTAGATTTGATTTTGATATCGAAACTCTAATTTTCGCCATTATAAATTTTAGAAAACAGTGTTTGTATAAAAAAAATGCAAAAAATTAACTCTAAAATTATAAAAATTTATGGTGTCAAAAATAAAAATATCGTATTAGATATAAGTATAGATGGGTTTTTCCTAGTATTTAGAATTAAAAACACACAATAAATGCAATTGCAAAAAAATAGTGCTGAGGATTATATATGAAAATGCTTTAAATGGTAAAAAGAAGCTTTTTAAAAATATTATTAAGCCTATTTTCATGTGAAATTTTTATTGAATACCTTTAGGATATATCGATCATGGTTTATACAAGGGTTTTAAGCAAAGAACTTTATATGATAGAATTGTTGACAAAGAAAAAAATAAAGGACGCAAACTAAGACGGTTATCTACCATCACAAGTTTTAGCTAAAAATATAGTTGGTAGAAAGATACTTTTATCTGATATTTTGTTTTTAAATCTTTTTTAGAAAATTTTATTTCATATTTTGCCAAGATTAAACACGATTAAATGACTCTAAATCCATATATCTATGATAATTTGGAATTTTAATAAGTATTACAGCTTATTTTTAGTAATTATCTTGCGCAATGTATAATTATGTGTTTAAGTAATAGGATCAGGGTTGATGGTAATTAGGTATTATAACCTCAAAACAATTCAAGTTTTGAAATTTTTTTATGTTTTATAACTTATTTTCAACTAAAATGTTACAGCAATATTTAATCCTCTGCGAATCGAATAGCCACAAATCGAGTAATATGCATGAATAAATCACGTATCGATTTATATAGAAACTTAAGAATTCTTTCATGCTTATAAAATACATTTTTTTTTGCTTTGAATTAGTATAGGCCCAAACAAATCAAAAACACACAGGGCTAAATCAATTATATCGGAGATTTCAAGTATTTGATAAATATGCTCTAATTAATAGGCCTTATATTTTTCTAAGCTAAGAAAATATATTCAATAATTTCAGCGTGATGTTTTAATATATTTTTATCAGTTCTGAAAATATAATTGTTCATTTTGTGCTAATGTTTTCACGCATGTACTCTAAAGAAATACACACTAGTGATTTTATCGTGTGCATTCATATTTAGTTTTGATCAAAAAAATAGCAAATCAAGATCTTAATTATAAATATATATAAAGCTCTTTTTTACAACTGCCTCTGATAATATAAAATTCAATTCAAGCAAAAACTATAGATCTGTGAAATACCAAAGATAATAATCCTGTTATAAACTAGATAAAATCCAAAAAAAATCATTTAACACATCAATATCTTTTTTAAGGTAGGTTGGGCAATTAACAATTTTTAAAAGGTTTATATTTTAATATAAGAAACGTGAAAACGAAGAATGACATAATTTGATTGTGAAAATTATAGTTTTTGTAGTTTTATAAGTGTCTGAATCTGTAATCATCGGTGGTTTTTATTTTAAATCACAAAAACATGGAAAATAGTTCTATTTTTCATCTATTTGACAAGGCAATACAAATAAATGGTTTAAATAGGTTTTATTTGAACATTAAATCATACTTAATATAAATTGTAAATAAAATGTCTCTTTTTTGCTGAATTAAAGTATGACATCTCAATGAATGGTGTTTTTTTCTTAATAACGTAGTTGTATCAACTTGTGCGATAAAATTTTGCCCCAATCAAAATTTAATTGTGAATGGATTTATATCGTAGAAAAATTCTTTCTTTATTTTATCGTATATTTTTGATTTATAACATTAGATTTATATAATTTTGTTTATGGGCATACAAAATTTTTAGTAAATAATTACATAATTATACTTCTAAAAAGATCTGAAATGTAAACAGCAAAATCATTTAATGCATTTAATATTGTTAAGGAATATTTAAATGATTGATTTAAAATATTTTCCCGACAATTAAAGTTTAATTTACATATTACAGAGAGAAAGAAAAATAATTTAAATATTCAAGTACTGGTTTATATATGTGGATCTATTGTCTGAAAATAGGTTAACTGCTATTTATATTTAATAAAATATTGCTAATAATTAAATCGTATCCATGGATCAAATTTTATTGCATTTTTTTTATTTCAATGTTTGCACTTACATAAATCAAGCCTTTTTTTGTAAACTACACTTTCATTTTTTATGATTTAAATGAATATTATATTTATTTCATTTCCTACGTTGATATATTAATTGTTCTATTTGACAAATATTTGTTATTACTATCCCTGTATAGCACCTTTACTGAATGGAATTAATAATTTTAATGTAAGTGTGACTTAATGTTTATACTTATTAGATTAAACGTTTTGAATGTTGATCTTTCTACTATCTGGTACAATAAGATATTTTTTTACTATAAATATATCATATATTCTATTTTAATGAACGCATTTCACATTTGCTTAAATATTATGATTTATCTAAGGTATTTAATGAAAATCCGCACAGAAGATTAAAATTAAAACAATCAAAGTGCAAGTTATAACTTAGTGAAATCATCAACTGAATATAATTTAAAATTACCTATTATTTTATTTTTGCATTATTAAATGTGTGTAAAAAACTAATTTAGAATCACAGAAAGTATATCCGAAAGTTGTTACTTTTTTAAAATGCACATACTTCAATGCCGTATAATGTATTGAAGAATAAGGATTATATAACACAGTAAATTATGGTCTTATTGACTGTAAAAATTTAAATATAGCTAAACAATGCACACTTAAGTGTCAAATACGACAATTTTAGTGCGTTTAATTATATTAATTTGCATAAACATGATAATATAGTAGCTATAAGCGTTATAGATAATAAATTTATATGATTGCGGATCACATAACATTGGGTGTTAGATGATGTGCTATAATTTAATATTAAAAATTAGAAGAATTAAACATAAAAATAAAAAAATATAATTTTATCTTATGAATTTTCGCTCATATGTGATGGTTAGTGAACGATTTACTTTATTTTCTATTTCATTTATATGATAATTGACATAACTTTTCAATAGGTATCACCGTGACAAATACAAAAAATATAACAGTTTTATTTGGTTTAAATATTTTTAAAATATTACTATAGGTTAATTTATTTATAATCCTTCTAATGTGTATTTTTTAAACAAACATTAACTTTTATAAGAACTATTTTTAATATAAATAGACGAACATTGAATTTTATATTCTAGTTTCGTCGAAAGTACTAAAAAAATAAAAGCACACAGTGCATAAAAGAGAAATCAAATTTTATATACTTTTACTATCGTTTTTTTGACTGACGTGTGCAAAATAAAATAAACCAAAACCCATAAAAATATAAGCTTGAATTTAATATATTTTTCAAGATACAATAAAAAGCCTTTTAAGCAATTACTTTACGAGAATTTTTCTTCTATTGATTATACAAACATAAAATATTTTCTTCTTGCGTTGTATTTACAATAACATATCATTTCTTAAATTATTGAAAATTATATACATATCTTATGTAGTTTACGACTATAAAACATATCTTCATGCTATATTCATAGTTATAAGAATATTAAAGCCGCCTATAAACGAGTATTTATATAATAAGCTTAGATTTTATATAAAAATAGTGCGGAATGCTCCAAAAGACATATGCATAATAGTCAATGTTTCGCAGATTTTTATAAAACACAAGTTCATCTGTACATTTTTTTGTGGAAAAACGAGAACCGAATAGCAATAAAATAAATAAAATTGGGCTAAGTCAAATAAAACAAAAATATTAATACTTCATAAATGCAAGCTAAAACTTTTGAATTTTTTATTAGAAATTTGAAACTCTTATCCTAAAAATATAAATTCTGTGATTTTTTTTGTAATTTGGTTTAAAAATATATTAACATATACACATAAAATTTTTTTTTTGATATTGAATTGTAGCTTAAGGATACCAAATTTTGAACCTTTTCAAATTTAATGACTTTTTAAGCTGTTCTTTTACAATTCATAATCTGATGTATAAGAATCGAATGTTATTTATATTCAAAAAATTAAAACTAATATGGATTGATTAAAGGTTAATGTATGTTATACATTAATTGCTGTCTTTACATTTTTTTATAAGAATCTTACAGTTTTTTATTTTACTTGTATTAATAATTTTTTCATAACTTATATGTAAGGCCCAAAAGATGCTCGTTTTTCGCAATAATTACATTAATTATTTAATTTTGGTGTTTTTAGTATGTGTTTTTAATTTTTATGCTGTTTTTGTACTAATTTCTGTTTAATTTTTATAATAGAATGAGTCTGAAAAACACCTTTCTATATAATTTAAATCCCGATTTATATGTTTTTTTTATATATCTAATAAACTTGGAAAAAAATATGTTGGAATTTACTGATCACTGGAATTGATTCTTCGTTTTAATCATTTGAACTAAGGTGAAATTATCGAAAGTAGGCGATCCTACAAAATCAAAAAAATCCGATGCCCTATAAATTCTTTAATGTTATAAATTTACAAGAAAATCTTAGTATTTTGTTTCTTAATGTAAAATATGTGTTTTTTCGAGGGGTTTTCTTCGTGTCATCTTAATTTTGATCAAATATGTATTATTTATGTAGGATAGGAATTATTTATCTTACACGCAGTATAGAAATCTCTTTTATTTACAGAATTATTATTATCAGGAGTATTCAACAACAGCATAAGATAAACCAATAAATTCGCTGATATTACGATGTAAAGAAGATTTTCCGTCGATTTATGGGCAGAATAAAAGAAAATATATGTGGCTAAGTCAAGTTCTATCACTCTTATCTTTATAAAAAGAGCCAGACGCTTAATAGAAAAATAAATTTCATTATTTAAGATCATAAGATTAAGATATAGATAACCGAAAAAAAGCCCTATAATTGTATGAGCAAAACTAAAAACAAAAATTTGTGAAGGCTAATTCATAGAAATTGATATAAATCCAGATCATTAGATTTCATATACATAATTGATCAGCTTTGTGCAGAAACTTTGTGGCTCAATATAAAATGTTCAAATGATTTTATCTATAATAACCTTTTTATTTTTATTAGTTAGTAAAGTCTGCACAAAAAAATCTTAAATAAAATATGCATCCAATAAAAAAATATTGTCTCCGCAAAAAAAGGGTTACAGTTAGGCAAAACATAAAAGACATTGACTAATAAATGCATTTAATTTCGAATAAAAAAAAGCGGATTGTGGCACAATTGCATCGTTAAAAATGCAGAAATTGTATATATATATTTTTTTCTTTTCACGTTATATTTTATATTGGATTTTTCCATATAACAATATATTACTCATACTTTTTGTAAAAAAACATAAAATTTGTTTAAACAAAAAGTCGGCATATAAGAACATCGCTTATCGAAAAACAAGCGAACAAATCTACCAATTCAATGCAAAGATAAGAATGAGAAATCTAACCTTGGTAATCGGTTTTTATATAGTTGCTGCAAAGGTAAGACTAAAATTTTCGTGACTTCACATCATACATAAATCCAAAATAGTATTACGCAATTGAAACTAGCCGAATATATTGTACTATTATGGATTATATTATATGAATTTAGCCAACAAATATTCTAAATAAATAATATGGTAACTTTTTTTTATCTTAGAATCCATGTTTATTAATAAAAATTTTAGAACTATAAAACGATTTTTTCATAATTTCTGGAGGGTTCAATCAATTGAAATATCTGTAAAAAATAATATAATCCATTTTTGCGGCTCAAATAAAAATATTGTTGGCATGACCTTAAAAATCAAAATTTAAGAAAGTTTCAAATAAAAAAGTTATAACATTTAAAAATTCATCGAGTTTTATTTTTAAGATGATAGGCCAAAAACTTCAAACATTTATATAATAAATGAGAATTCGATTGTATCACGACAAAAATTGTGGATGGATATTAAAAAAAGTTTCAAAGATGGGGCCTACCATTTTATAAAACATACGTTGTTTTCTGTCAAAATGCTTAATTGCAATATCACAATAAACCTTATCTTCTCCTTCTTTTTCGGTTGTAAATATTTTTTGAAGTTCTGGTGACAATATGCCACATGCATTTTGAGCTTTTAGACTAGCTTTGTCTTCAAAGCCTTGATACTGGGTGTATAATATAACGGGATTTTTGATAATAAATTTTTGAGATCTGTCTAACATAAATGCAGGCAATGAAATCCCTTGGGACTGTAGTTTGATCATAATTTTCAATGATTTAGGATTACAACATACTAGTTCGAGTTTATGCATAATTGTATGCATAAATTCCAATTCCTCATGTCCCTCATCGAACATATTTTTCAAAGTTACTTTGAAAAATAGCGTTTCGTCCCGAACAATGGTTTGATCAATAATTGTGTCTCTGAAATCAAGTATTACAAAATCCTCTTGGATATCAAAACCAGTATAATAGTCCTTCTTTCCCTTGAGTAGATCCTTAAGCTTAGTTTTATCCTCCCCACTCAATTCAACGCAGCTTTCAAGCGTGATCTCTTTGACTTCTCCAATTAATTTAAGGGATACAAATTTTTTAATTTTATCTAAAGTTCCAGGATTTGCAATCATACCAAATATTATATTTGGAGTTACGCAAAATTTGGTGCATAAATCTATTTCAGCTCCTAAAATTTCCTTATCTTGGATAATTTCTTCTATGATTTTATTGGCATCTCTTATCGACGACTCTTCTTCTTTTTCTTTTAAAATATCTTCTGGCTTATAAAACTCTTCAGTAGGATTAATTTTCTTGAATTCCTGATAAGCGGAAAATTCTTGATTGACTGAAGTCCAGAATCCATCAAACATGGTAAGTTTCTTCATCCTCGCCTTTGTGTCTTTACACAGCTCGTTAAATTCTAATTCTTTGGTTTCTGCCGGCCTTTTAATTATTTTAGACAATATACTCTCGAGTTCTTTCATTGAATCATCATCATAACCATATGTTTCTGGTAATAATGATCTTATGCCCTCCACTGTAGTTGGTTGCGGTTCTTTCGCCTCTGTTTGTGCCTGAGTCGCTCTTGGTTGGATTTTAGTGCATAAAAAATGCATACGAATCCAGGTACACCAAGTAATCCACGAAATAATAAATACAATTTATAGTTTTTCTTGCTCATTTTAAAGGGGATTAAAATTTATTTTATATGTACTGATTAACACAGATAAGCCGACAAAATAAAGTTAATTTAAAAAAGGATAAATTATTCGAAAAAAATGTGTAAAAATCATTCACAAATAAATAATGTTTATTTTACGAGGCACAAATAACTTAACCGTAAAAACATCTTTAAATAAACTTTTTCAAATAATTTCAATTCCTGGAAATTTATATTTATGAAGTTGCATGTATGTAAACAGGTTTTTCGATACTGATCAACCTAAAGAAAAACAAAATTGCAAAATACAATAAAATAAATTTCATTTGAAAATGAAAATATTTTTAATATTTCCCCCTTTTTCTTTGTAGTGAAAACACAAACCAGCAAATCCTTTTTAATCAAAATTAAATTAATTCTTATATAGATTTTGTAATAATATACACTTTAAACTTATTAAATCTCTTTTTTATTGAATGTTAAAAGTTTTTTGTTTCAAAACACAGACAAACGGGTTTTTCAGAAAAACACATTAATAAAATAAAGAAGAACATACTTTCTTACATTTCTTATCTTTCTGTTCTATAGATAAAAAATGTTTCATATATATTGAAAGGTGCATACCACAGGAAAACCAAATAAAGGATGCTATCCAGTAATTTAGATTTAAAAACTTAGCCTTTAAGCAAAAATTTATTAAAAAATCGAAATAAATATTTCAAGTTGATTATTATACTTATAAGTCTAGAATATATAGATAAATATAAGAAACTTGCTATAATCTATATTTTAAATGTTTTTATGTGCATCTTAATATTATAATAATTTAATGAAGAACATAGTAAGCTCGATAAAAACAAAAAAGTCATTTCTGCTAGAATATCTTTAGGATATAAAATTATTATGATGATTCCTTCAAAAATGAATGGATTTTTTTATTTTATAACATTTGTACAAGCGAACAGACTTTTAAATTTAAAATATTCTTATAAGGAAGCGTATTTGCTATTAAGGTGTTTATTGGCAGTATAAAAAAAATAATAAAAATAAAATAAGTTTTTCATTCTGACTATTTTATACACATTATCTAGATTTATGCTTTTGAAACTAAAACAACCTGTCCAAGTCTCTCGAACAGATTTTTAACTATGAGAATAATTAATCTATGAACTTATATAAATTTTAAAAATAAAATATTTTTAAAATTAAATTAAAAAAAATGTTTTGCATTTTCGATTCATGAAAGACTCTTGAAATGATAAATCTTGTGAGAAGAATACGTATATATATGTAAAAAAAGTAAGAGATAGTGAAGAGTATTGGCAAATTTTGCAACCAAAATTGTACTACATAATCAGAAAAGAACAATCTGCCAATTTAATTTAGAATAAACTTATGTAACTAGCATAAAAATGTTTCATGGGATATTTCATTACGTTGAACTAATGGTAATATATAAATTTATTTTATTTGCGCTTTAAAAATCACATAGATCTTTATAGCCGCATATTTGCATTTTAAAGATCATGCTTGAGGCTTTTCTTGTTAATAATTCTAGAACAGCAATGACCAAATAGACCGCTTTCTGGATAAGCAACTCTAGAAAAAATTTTATTATTCGCAAGGATCATTTTTTGAATCCATCTATAGAATTATACGCAAGACTTACACGTTTGAGAACGCAAGCAAATTGCAAAAAAAAACTCAGAGCTTTATGGAAGTACATGCTTAAGTCAACTTATTTTGTTTTAATAAAGCGAAATTTTTTTAATAACCAACAAAAATAAATTCTTTCTATGTAAAAAGATGATTCTTATTAATTAATAGATCTAATTACCTATAGTATTTTTATCTGAGAGACTATAAAAGGTTAAATAATATCTATAGAAACGTATGCATTCCTAATATTACCATATTATATTTTAATTATAGAAATGAAACTCTTAGTTGGCAACAAAAATTTTCTTTTGAATGACTTTATAACATTTTTTACACGACTGTATGCTAAAAATGATAAAGGGCTGTAAATGACACTCATATGAGAATACTATTATATAAATAACTAAGTTTGATTTAAAAATCTTATTTTTAAAAAAATATGATTTTTTTTGGTTAAAGTTGAAATTGACTGCTCATGTGATAAGAACCCTAAATAAGTAAATACTGCTATTAAAATCTCTTTATATAATAGAATAGTATAATGACACCAAATAATTATGTGAACTAGAATTTTAATGCAAAAATTTAAATTTGTAATAATATTTTCTGCAGAAGAAGCCATTTCAAGATATCATGGCGGATACAATGATATTAAATACTGGACCTTTGTTTTTATATTGGTTTGAAGCAATCAACTGAATATCAAGGTTGTAAAAGGTAATTGTGACTAATTGATACAAGTATAAAATGAAAATAAAAGAATAAATCTACTATTCGAATTTGTTAACGGGTTTATTTATTATATTATTTTGTTGCGGTAAATTCTATATATTTTAAGTAATTTCTAAATGTAAATATTAAATACAAACCTTCAATTGCTGTTTTTTTTACAGTTTCACAGATATATATATCTATTGTAAAACTATTCTTAGAAACAAATATATTTTTTTAATTATAATAAAAATTTTAAGATAAAACTAAAAGTTATTCAAGCCTTAAATAATATTTATGAAAATAGAATTCTTTGTGCTTTAATTTAACTTTATTTTAGTAATGTATAAACAACCGTAACGTATTTTAAAACCATAACATTTTTTAGAAGTTTGGAGCTGAGCATAGTTTGCTTAGTTATAACTTCGGTAAAAACTCATAATCTTAAACCTCTAAATTGATTTTTTGAATAAATGCGCAACTTTTTCATAAAAATAACTCATTATATACAAAATAGAATATTTAGCTGTCCCTTTTTAAAAAAAAAATCAAACTTTTGAATCTAATGAAAAAAATATTTTAATCACTACAAAAAAATGTTATTTAGATTGTGCCATAGTAAAATAAGTAGTTCAACGATAAAAAACACTCGATGATTGTGCTTATATAACCAGACTCGACTATAGACATCTAGTCTTAATAACACCGTTTTTACTTTTTTAGATGCGATTTTACATGATAAAAAAAGCAATATTACCGTGAAAATGAAATGAATATTTATCTGTATGTCTGATAATAAAATATCATGGATAAAATGTGTATTCATTGTGGTTTTAAAAATAAACATGGAACACAATTATTCAAATTAAAACAGTAAAATTGAATTTGTGTATTATACATTATGTCTGTGTATTCTAATTTGCATAAATTCTTGTTCATTTATTTGCTCAAAACAAGTGTCTTACCTTATAAACGTAAAAGTTATTCATGAGAACGATGATAAAATCATTTAGACAGCATTCTTATAATTCATGTATAAGATGTATGTGACCAACTCAACCAATTATTAATAACAATCAAAAAATACGTTTTTTTATATAATTGGTTTGCAAGTATTTCCTGTATTTTTTTAATCAATCAAACTATCAAAAATATATGATTTTAATGCTATTTATCATTTATTAATAAACTGGTACGTGACAGAAATCTTATTTTAAATCTTTTAATTTAATAGAATTCCAGACTCTAAAATTTTATAATTATCAAACATAATTTATCCTATATTTCCTTTTTTATTTATCTAATAAAATTGGAATCTTCTATTTTATGTTAAAAAAAATTTTTAACATTCTTTAGAATTTTTTTTCCTTTTTGGGTCACTTTTGATCAACTACAAGTTTTAAAAGAATTTTAATTTATACTTTATCAAAAAAGTACGATAAAATGAAAAATTTTCTATAATATAAATGCTTGTCATCAGGATTGTCATTTATATACAAGTTTAAGATAAAGATCATGCCATAAGTCGTGACACAGGATGGGTGGTAACCCAATATAAAAAAAAACAAAAAGAACATAAAGTTTTATTTTAAATCATGGCATGCTTAATTCTAGATTCACAAAAATACAATCTTTTATTTTAAATAAGAAATGTATTGAAGAAAACCGTTTATTTTGAAATTTTTAAAATAAGAGAGGATCGAGGAAAACCTTTTATTTTGATACTTATAAAATATGAAGGTATCGAAGAAGATAATAAAAAAGAAAATAGTATAGATATGATCATACGGTTGCTCTTTCAATTTACGTTTTAAATATTTAGTAAAAAAATATATCAAAATCTAAATAAGTTAAAATTGTTTTGTTCATATGTAAAGAGCTAGTTAAAACAATTGGTAACATTATCTATATATTGAAGCCATAAATATACGATTTTATGTATATAATGCAAAGTATTAGTTATTTTAAAAGAATTCGATTATTATTTAATCATGCTTTAATTTTAGAAAATGATGTATTTGAGATCTGTAAAAAATAGCTTTCTTAAATTTTTTATTGTATATAGACATTTTTTATAATTTTATAATATAAAACTACAATATATCTCAGCATTTGTATAATTTTAATACATTCTTGCCAATGAATGTACGTTATAGCAATAGATTATGAAAATTGTCTGTGAGTGCGTTTTTTTTGCATATAAATAATAATCAAATAGTAATAAAAATAGAAATAATTAAATTTTTCTTAAATATATATTAATTTGAAAAAAATATTTTTTCATAAATAACCATATTCAGTAAAAGAATAGAATATTTTTTTTGTATAATTATTCACATCATAGTAGATATTCACGCATATTTTAGTATGATTTTACATCAATTTTTGTATTTTTGGCTATTTGTCCGGATGATTGAGAATTAATTTTTGATGAATGCAAATAAATAGTATTTCATAAAAAAACATCATGGAAGGCAATTATAGGCTAGAAGAATTACATTCAATGTTTTTTGAATTTTAAGATAGGGTATTTCTAAAGTTTAAACTTATTCATTTGGGTTCATAAGTATTTCTAATGGAATAGATAAATAAAATTGCGATTTTTTTTTGAAAATAACTTGATTCAAATTTAGAAATATGCTAAATCAGTTGTGAAAAAACAAAGTTCTTTTTGTGTAAAGAGCTGACGATTTATTAGTTATCTAAAAAACGTTATTAGTAAGTTTTTTGGTATTTTTTACAACAGGATAATACAACATTTGGATTTCTTGCTTTTAAATTCAATAAAATGCAGACGAAGGTTGTATAAGAAGCCAGAAAAAAATTCCAATATTTTAAAAAAAGAAGTTATGCAAATTTATGTCGCATCTCAACATTAAAATTAAAAAAATATAAGAATCAAGCTTTATAAAAAAAAAAGACATTATATAAAATTCAGTACATTATAATATATTAAGAAGCTATTCTATTGTAAAAAAAAGTGATGCCGATATTAATTTGAATATTCTAAATTATTGATAATCGCAAAAAAACATATATACTACATCTGTAAGTAAAAGGGGTCTTCCTGTAGAAAATTTTATTGTGTTTATGAAATATAGTTGTGTTTAACTTTTCATAAGTTTCACTATTTTATAAATAGTCTATTATATTGCCTTTTAAGAGATACCATATATGATAATTCATAGATTATTCTTAAATAAATATATATAGAAATCTTATGCATTTTCTACTATAGGTGTTTTACTCGGCACTTGATCGGTTTTTTATAGTATATTAACCGCCGTAAAGTCGCCATTTTTTGTAATTTTTTTGTTTCTTCATAGATGTTTTGATTTTTTAGAATGCTCTTTGGGCATGAATTATAACTAAGATGTTGTATTATAATAAAAAACACTGCTTACGACAAAAATACGTTTCGAGGCGAATACTTATGTTATGAATATATAAAGATGAATTTAAAATCTAATGTGCAGAATAATAAAATTTAAGGCATGCTTTACAAATAGCCAGTAAAGGAAATCATAATTTGGTTTTTTTTCATTTTTTAAGTAAATTTTCAGGCACAATATATTTTCTTCAAAAGAAATTAAATCTTAAATTCTGATATTTAGATAATGTTAAATAACGAATCTGATATATCATTTCTAACTCCATAAATACTATTTACCATTATTTTTATCATTTCTTAAACTTTTTATCATAACTACACCTTGTCTTAGATGATTTCACATGATTTTTCTATACTATAAATATACTGTGTTTTTTGATAGGAATGTTTTGTTTTTTTCTGCCAAAAAAAACCTAAAAATTATAATTAAATCTGTACAAGCATTTTAAATGCCTTTTTAACATCCAGAGATCGCAATCGCATATGTATTCTGCTTAGATTAGTTTCCTTCAACTATTAATTGGCTAGCACAAATATATTTTATCCTTAAAAATTTTACACGTGGTCCTTTTTCATCATCTTTATGTATTCTAGTAATAAAGACTAAAACACTTTCTTTATATAATACACAAAAATAAAGCTATAAATAACAAATTATACATAATAATGTCTTAAATGTAAAAGTTTGATTGTAGATTATACCAAAATCTTATTGTTGTGAACAAAAATTATATATAATATTTTACCCTTAAAGTATTTGAGCTTAGAAGAAAATTTAAATAGATTTTGCTGTATATGTGGTACATTCCTAGAGTGCTTACTATATACGCATTCTGATGTAACACTGAAAAAAATTCAACCAATGTGATATATAGGTTTAAAAGGTATTTAAGTAACCTCGAATACCCCTTTTTTATCATTAAAAATAATAAACGTTGGTCAATTGCACAAATTCATATAAGAATTGGATGTGCAAGACAGAAAATATCACAATTATAATGTTTATATTACACATTTTTTTTGTAATTTATATTCGTATTAGGTTTTTTTTATTTTTCTTTGCGTCTTATGAACATGTGATAAAGAAAATCTATTTTTTGCAAATTAAGATGCCTTGAATTCTAAAAAAAATGAGTTTTCTGGCATTTATACATTCGAAGCATATTGAAACAAAAGAATCATACATAATCATATGAAACACGATACATCCCAGTATATTACCCTTATCATTTTATGTTACCCTTATACCTTATATTTAATATCTTATATAGAGAATATAAGTCTTTAATATACATGGATTGCTGTATAAGATGTCTTTAAGTTATATTCACACTCTGGTGGCTAGTATATCAAATAATAGAGCGCTGTAATCTGCTTCATACATGAACTATTATTCAGACATATTTAATTGCTATGTAACAGTAAGTATTACAAAATCCATTCGTTTAAATCAGAAAAAGCTTTTTTTTTCGTGTATTTGATTCTAGGTAAAATTCAGTGATAATTTGGGGCTATTTTTTTAGAAAATATTTAATCTAAACAAAATTGTAGAACACACAAAACACAAATAATAAACTTATATGACGATTTTTTATTATATTCTAGTAATAGCGCTTATTTAAAGATAATTTCAGAATATTTTCTCGATCATTTTTTTTCATAGGTTTTGAAATTTGTCCTATTCATTCACTATTTATTTTTTTCATTCAAGTTGTTGTTTTTTCATATTTCATATGTATTATTGATTATATATTATTTTTTTCAGCATTTTTAATGCAACCAAGATGTAATATTTTGATATTAAATTTTGTTGTTGTATATCTTACCAGGTTTTTATTTTGCCTTCATTTTTAATAATTTTCATCGATAGTTAAACTTATTGATTATATACAACAACATTATTTATACCAAAGAATACGTGTATATCTAGAAAATTGAGTTTAGACTCAATAGACTATATTCGTTCTTTATACTTAAAAGGCAAAATTATAACTTAATTTTAGAAGAAATCGCAATATCAAGAATAATTATATATATGAGTTCGTAATCGAGATTCGAAAAATACAGCCATACCTTCACTAGTAATTCTAAACCTGTTCCCGCATATTTCAATGAAAATTGATCTCTATATGATAAAGTAAATGCGACAAATGATTCAAAAAATGCTCTATTGTAAGCCTTTAACCACTTTTTAATATATTTATAGCAATGAATGACACGTAAGTACCTACAAAGTTCGACTATAAGATGTGAAAATATCGAACTTTATGATTTTTTGCAACTTTATAGTAATATGTTTTAGAAGACATATGCTCAAAACTTTTAAGTAAAATAGCGTAAGGTAGTATTACAACCTAAAGATTTATATGTTCAGTTTGCTTGCAGATATAGTTTTATCGTTTTTTGATGACTTAGAATTAGCTGTTTGTTTAAAAATATTTAACATCATTAGGCTTCAAAGGAGTTTTCTTATGAACATGAGCGAGTCTCAACAAAATTTATTATTACAGCATTCATTTACATCTTTTTAATCTTTACTTTGCCGTTTTGTATTGTTTTTAGCGTGTGAAAATATTGAAAGAAGCTGTGTACTGTTTCTTGTATTGTGAACTTTTTCTACCTCTGTATTTAGGTTAAATTTGTTCTTGTGCTATATAAAATAATTGTAAAAAAGATGTATTTTTATTAGAGTGAGTAATCTGTTATGACCCATACTATATTTTAATAAAAATGAACATTTTTATGTTCATTATATGTCTATATGTTGGTTTTTGGTGCTTGGCAAGAAATTTTTCTAATTTCATAGGCCCATAAACTAACAGTTTTGATTTTCCCCGAACGATTAAGTTGATTCTTCTGAAAAACAAGGCAACATTATAACTATGAGTTACGTTGCATAACCACCTTTTCGGACTTGAATTGAAGTATATTTTGTGCATACATAAGTGATTGTTATGTGTTCAAGCTTTCTCTTAACTATGTCTGCCTACCAATGTCGCCTTAAATGTAAAAACTAAGCCTTATAATATTGGCGAACGTATAAAAGATAAAAACATGTGCAGAGGTGGAAATCGATTTAAATCATTTTTTTATATAAATTCTAGTGTAAATATTTTTACTACAATTGGTAGTTCACCTTAAAAATATCTTATTTTTTGGTTTTTTTGCTATGTGCGACTCTCAAGAGTCTTGAATTTTGAGGTACAATATTTCAATATAAAAATATGTACTCGTTTCGCCATATATTTGTTGTCTTCACCAATATATTTTATATTTAGCCGTTTTTTTATAAGTTTAGACACTTATAAGTCTAAAAACTGTAAACTGTCAAATTTTTGTCTAAGTATATTCTTGTATTAGTAAAAAAAAATTCATTGTATTTTATGTTTAATAATATATAACGAACAGAGGTCTGATGCTTTTTTTCGATCAGGCAAACTTAACGTTATATTCTTTTTAGGTAATTATGAACATCTAAATTTTGGTAAAAAAAGCAAATAGAACAAAGTTAGATTTTTTTAATTGATTTAAACACCAAAATACACAAATCTCTATGCTTTACCGGCTTTTTGTTAAAAATACATTTTATCAATTCTTAAAACACCTTTTTGCTGCTTCATTGTAACAGGTAACATAATATGATATCGAAATCTTGTTATATAGCCCTTGGTTCAGTTCTTATAGTCATCTGCATTTTTAAGAATATATATATGCCGTAATAAAGCATACGGATTTTTTTGCCTGTTTTATTTTAATTATGTTTAAATATATTCATATACACTTTAGCACTATTTAAATTAGTATTATCGAAATGAATCCATAAATGTCAACAGAGCATCACCATATTTGTTTGATATTATCTTTTCATTTATGTACATGCTAATGTATTATCAGGGTGATATATAAATAAATCAGTTTCCATCGATTTAGCCGATTAAACACATAGAATTCGGTCAAATGATAATTTATGAAACGAATTGACCGTCGCTTTGGACCATTTTTTATGATTTTGTCACGCAAATTTGCTTGCGCCTTTATAAATAATTGATGTTGATATTTTAAAAGGTCGCAAAAGCATTTTCTTGTTTCAATAAAATTTGATGGTTTAACTGATTATAGTTTTCCGATTATATTACCGGAATTACATCGTTTTTTTACAAAATTTCTAAATGTTCTCACTACGATAAGATTTAAAATTGTGCAAATTGAAAAATTTTTTTGACCGTAACATCTTTGATGTCGTTTGAAAGCCAGAGAAAATTTTCGCACAACCTTAGATGTCGATAAAACTTCGATCTCGGATTTTCTATATTTTCACACAATAGTTTACTTCTGTTTCTTGAATATTTTATAGTTCTTTCTCGTTATCTAAAATATAGCTACTTATGAAAGAACAAAAACCATTTGAATCCAAAAATTCATAGTAGGTAGATTATCACCATATATTTTTTTGATTTTTCACTTAAATCTAGTTTTCAATATTTCTCGAAGCTACAGTTAATTAACAACTCTTCTATAATTTCACTGTATTTTATAGACACCTCTTGCAACTTATAAATTATTACTGTGCAGCCCCAGATTCGAAAATGCTTGAACGCTTAATTCTGTAAAAAAAATGATTGCTATATAACTATTAATCTTAGCGTATATTAGACTTCGTTTATAGACTTTTATCTACCCAACTTTACTGTATTTGTTTAGCGTCTAAAAATTAATTTTTTTTTTCCTACAAGAATAATGTTAAATCCTTGAAATTGAGATCAATAAATTGTTTTATTCACGTAAATTCTCATTTTTATTAGTTCACATGCTAAAAGAACAACGATTGTTGTTCATCACCAACTTTACCATATTTTTTATATGCTCATTTCACTTTCAATGATAGAACTTAGTGTCAGCATTTGCCACCTTATTAACCCTTTAGCTTTATCTTCTGTCAAGGTAACATCACTTAGGCTGTTTATAAATAAATTTTCGAGGCCGAGTATACCAAAGTATGCGATACGGTTTATTGTGGGTATCGTATTTCATGTTAGATAATAATTATTTGAATTTTTTATTTATCTAGGTTCAACGAGCTCACCGTTATTTGAGGAGGCTCTAAATCTAATTTGGATAACGCAAAGAAAATGCTTAAAATAATTTAAATAAAAAATATCATAAATACATAATAGAATCTAGTTTAATCAGATGACACGACTCGGATCTAACCAAAAATTGCAACTTTAGGCATTATAAAAACGCTTGAATCACTAGTTTTATATTTAAGAAACTATATTGATATAGACTTTGCAGAAAAGAAGTTAATATTATGTGATAAATATGCTGTTTACGCGCGAAATAAGCCATTCGTATTTAAATAAAGTATAATTACAACAATAAAATTAGCCCATAAATAAAAGATTATGTATGGGGATATGAAATATAATGAAAACATTATAATTTTTAGCTATTAAGAGCCAGATATCATCATATCTCTTTTTTTAGTGCAGTTATAATCCTACAAGTAAAAAAAATTGTTTATTGTTTTCTAAATATAAAAAGTGTATAATAATAACTTGAACCATTCTAAATATATTTTTTTGTCGTATATCTGTTAAAAGCCCGGAATCATAAATAACTTACAATACAAATTATATTGGTTTTTTATAATTAATCAGTGTTTATGGTGTTTACTTATAGATTCATACGTGTTTAATCATTTTTTTTCATAATAACTTTGTTAAATATGGTTCATTTGTTGATATTAACCTCTGAAATTGTTGCATTATATCTTATTATCTTGTTAACTAATATTATTGATTTTATCTCGACAATTAATTTCGTTTATTAATATTAACTCTTCTTTAAACTAGATAAATATCGTATTGACATTAAAATGAATATCCTTTAAAATTAGCACCGAGTATAAATCGAATTTTAAGCAATCATGCCGTATTTTTTTTTAGATATATGTTTTTTTATCAACACTTATATTTTTTAGATCGAAATTTTAGTTCATTTTGCGATTAGGATTTGGCTTTTATCTCTTTTTATAAGTACATTTTTTTGAATATGCTATAGTCGACTTGCCGAATTTTTTTTAATGAAGTATTGGTACATCTTTTTTGTGTCGTATAACTTAAATTAAACATGCACTATCTACAAAACACATAGAATTCCGGCTTTTTTAATTTGCTGCAAAAATATTTTTTTGCGCAAATCGATGCCCAATAAAGGTGGTTGTTTGATTTCTAAATGATTTGCTAATAAAAAGACATTTGGATTTCTCATTTATACTCATATGATACTTAAATAATTGCTTTATTTTGATATATATGTGAATCAATAGAAGAAAAATAATATGGCTGTTTGATATAATACCAATTCTTTTTTTGCTCTTTACAAAATACAAATAATGTTATTTACATATCAATTTATGGATCACATAATCTATATTGCATATAAAACATAATAAAAAGCTGCATTTTTACCGCATTGCGCTTTTATTTGTGATTGAATAAAAAAATAAAATAGAACAAGTCTTAAAATTATTTAAGCAAATTTATCATGATAACCTTTTAATTTTTACCTACTAATTCTCTTTCAGTCTAAAAATATCATAAATCATATAATTACACATATTATTTTATTGAATATTGCATGAAGAGATAATTTCGCACCTATTTCCTACTTATATTTATATGTATCTGTAATTAAATTTGTATGTTAAATTAAGTGAATATTTTATGGTCTTTTAAAATTGGAAGCATTTGAAAATATCAACATGTTTATCAATGTGTACATAATAAAAACAAATGTTCACAATTATGATGATAGTATTAATTTTAAAACGATCAAAAATTTATAAAAAAGCATTATTCTATTTTTATTCTATTTTTTAAAAAAATACATAAGAATATGAAAGGTTTTTTTATACGTTTGTTATGTGAAATTGTATTAAGTCGTAACGATATGAAATGATTAAACCTACTAGATAAATCTTTTTATGTACTGTTAAATTTCATTATTGAAATTTATATTATATTTATACGCATAACGTGAAAGATTTCTAATGTGCAAATAATAACCATTCTATTATCATATAAAATTTCGCTTACATTTATTTCGATACCTCTCCTCTTTTCAAGTTCTATTAGCTCAAGGATTTATCTTGGTCTTATAGTTAATTTTATGCTTCGATTTGGTTTGTGACTTCGAGTTCTTTACAATATTGTGTTGCGGCTACAATAAATGTTATAAAAAAAGAAACTATGTTTTTCTCGCACTTGTATATTATCGATAATAGAAATATGCCGCTAGATATGAAATATATAGTAACTTTATTCGAACCCTTGTGATCACATATCAAACCATATACATTCTATAAATATAGTATATAAGGGTGTCATTGTATCAAAAACTAGCTGCTGATGGACATAATTATATTGAAATTAAGGAAGACAAAATGCAAAGTTACAAAAAAAAACAATGGTGACATCTTAAGCAAGAAATTGTATAAAACGAAAATCCAAGACTACTCGGCTTTTATGAAATATCATACGACAACACAACAAAATACTCGACAAAAAGACTGATATTGAGATTTTATCATTAAGAAGAATATAAAACAAATGTATAAATATAGAAAATAAAAAGAGTGGACATATAAATTGCCTGTTCGAAGTCAACAACAAGTAAACTTTCAACTCTTAACAAGCACTGAAAAACTGGAAATGAAATTAATAAATGATTAAATTATATACCGTTGCCAGAAAATGTGGAAAAATGCGAAAAAAGGACAATTTAAAATTTTTTTTCGCAAGAAAGCATTTTAAATAACATTTACATGTGTTTTTCAGAAATAAAAACGTATTTAAATCAACTCAAAAACTATCTACCTAACTGAGAAGTCGCATGATATGATGGCATATACATTTTTTGATAATTTAAGACACGCAATTTTAATTTATGTAACCCAAGATGGTAAAATAATTATGTCTAAAAATATCAAAGTAAACAAAATTAGTTTTTTTCCGGTATAAAATATTTAATACCAGAACAAAGAATCTCTAATAAACAACAATTTTAGGTTTATTACATGCATGCTAACCTATATAAATGCACAAAAACACGATGCTAATGCCTTGCAACGTGAAATCGAACTACGAAACTTACTATCGAGAAACCAAATTAGGCTGTCATAAGAGTACTGTGAGCTAAAGAACAGGTATCGAAAAAATCTTATATATATCTAGACCTAAACAAATATATAATCATAACAACGTTTGATATAAAAGACAATTTTACCTGATAAATAATGACTATTTTTTGAATTGCACCATGAATATATACACAAGAATGTATAATTATATTTATACTAAATTTTAAAAAATCGACACAGATTTCTAAGCACAAATTCATTTAAAATCAAAAAACACATTAAAAAGGGGTAATTCAATGTGATAACTATTTCCCACGATTGTTTGCATTGTTTATAGATTCACTAAGCCATAAATTAGACGAAAATATGCATCAGTAGCAATAAATCTAGACAAGAAAGCATTTGTCAGCTAAAATTTTCAGTTTATTGACGATTTAAAAATTTTAGCGAAGATAGAAAGTAACCAACAATAATGTCCAATGAAGCAGCTAAATTTGTAAAATGCATTTTGTTAGAAATAAACACAACAGAGATTGATTATAACAACGATAACGGCAATTAATAATCTTCATTCGAGATCAAAAGGAATATTAGAAGACTCAAAATCAAAAATCTACACGAAACCCCTTAATAATAATAAATATAATGTTGAAGAATGTCAAAACTGTATTTTAAACACAAATTAAAGTTTAATTTGCATTGATGCAATTTAAGAACGTGATAGATTTTTTATAGATTAGTGTTTTTTGTATTTGAAGATAGAGCCTAAAGATTTTAATAAAGGAAACAATTTAAATAAGGCTATAATGATTAAAAATGCAAAAAAAAGCAAAATTTTTATATAGACCGACTTAACATTTAAGAAAAAAACTTACGTGCAGCCATGAGAACATAGATACAAAATTTGAAGCATAAAGTTACAGCCACAGTAATCTCAAGGTATAATTTAAATAATACAAAGCGACGCAGTTGGCCTTAATGATTGATTATATATAATGAAAATTCGACATGAAAAAATATTTATTACCTGTCGAATATAAGCAAAAAGAGTGATTATTGACTATTTTGTAAGAGAAAACTTTACATCAAAATCCCCATAATGTGGACAGTAATTCAACGCTAGAAATAGAACGAACCTCTAAGTGGCTGCAATGCGGGAATATGTGACTTTAAAAAAAATGGGGTTCTGTTTTATTTAAGATAGAAGAAATTTCTTAGGTGAAATTGGGAGGCGCTGGCACTGTGACGACACCTTTAAGATTTTCAATCACTTGGCAAGCAGATAATAAAAATGATTGGTCATATGAATACAAGAAAAAATAGCTTTAAGACACCTTTATCTTTATAAAAGTAAGAAAATACATAATCAAAAAAAAACAAAATTCTGTAGATACACAGTCCATGAAATAATCGAAAATTAATGGCAGAGATCAAAGAAGATACAAGAATAAGAATCAGTATCAAATTATCAAACGACTGACTAGAATTTTTGTATATTGCAAAAATATGAACCGTATCACTCTCATATAAATTGGTGGGACTAATATTGAAAACAAAAACATAGTTGAATACGATATATTATTATGAATTATCTGCTAACATCAGATCTGTCATAAATACACAAGTCCAAGACAAAAATTTATCCATATGTTATAGCTTGGGACAATTGTTGAACAAAAATCATAACAGTTATCTCAAACGGCTCGATGTAACTAACCCATTGATCATATATACAACTTTGGAATTATGAAAAACTCTGAATTTCAAGTATTGAAAGAAAGTATGATATTTAAGAAGACTTTGGAGAGGGGACGCCAAAAATTTTTAAAGGCTGTGTTTGCGAAAGATCGAGCAATTTGTGCTTGAGAAAAAAAACTAAAATTATAACGATTAGTCCAGCCCTAAAATCTATAAATAATTTATCACAAACGTAAATACATGTTTCATAAATTGAATTAATCGACAAATTACCATGTTTATATCAATAGACGAATCTACCAGTCGTTTAAATTACTTAATTCAATAAAATTCAGATAAACTAATATACAAACGTATATTACCATTATATATGAAAATTGATAGACATTATAAATAATACAAGCGTTTATCTTTGAATTATAATGAAATCAAGAACATTTACATAAATTTTGTTTTTAATATGAACATGAAATACAAAGACTTAAAAATTTGTCTACACGTTTAATTCATACATTTTTCTTCTTTTTATCATAATAATACTGCTTTTTGTTATATGATTCTACATTTTGAGCTTTTACCAAAGAAGAAGGATCAACGAAATCATACCTATGTATGATCATTAAGTGTTTTTAGCCCTTCTATGCTATATCATCTTGGCTTTTACACCTTTCTGTACACACTACTGAATCCTATGTGATGATACTGAAATGACCTATATTAAAGTTGCTTCATTTACTCGTATTAAATATTGAAAAATCTTTCTAGGTTATTTGATCTTGTCAATAATTTTCAAATTTGCAACACATATTTTGATCATCTGTGTCGATTAAACTTAATCGTATAGATAAGAACCGTTTCATCATCTCAAAAAGCATCTTAAGCAAAACCCATTTTCACTTTTTTTAGCCAATTTTATCAGTAAATAGTTGATTAACATACTTATAAACCTGCTAGTAGATCCTTGTTTGATGTCAACCGATTCCATCTAATTCTTTGTGTGTTACTTATAAAAATATAAAAAAGGAAATTTTAACAATGATCAGATTTATTTTTTACTCTAATCAGCCACGCATCTTTTCACATAGATATTATAGCCGTTTATCTATAAAAAATGACATTTTTACAATCATAGTTATAACCATCATAACTATATTTTTTAGCATTTGTGTAAATTCCTAAACTTGGTTGCATAAAAAAAGATAATACCTTTTTTATAGGTTATTTCTCTTTGTATTAATTTTATTTATTTAGACGTGAATAGCCCATTTAAAATATTTCACAACATTTTATTGCATCTTTTGGCACCTCTTGACCTCTTTATATCAAATGCACTAATTCTCTTAAGGAAGATTAGTATAAGTGTCTTGCGAGTGTGAGAGTTCCCCCTGATGTTCATCTTTCAAGATTTTTGAGACCTTTAGATATTTTTTATGTAATTTTGCATCCACGTGATTTCAAGTCATTACATTTGGGTTTATTCGTCATTATAATTTTGCATTTTTATTTAGTACATTTATGAAGATGATATACTTCCCATATTTTTATTTTTTGCTTCAGCAGAATGTCAGTGCTAGTTATAGCATTTTAATCAACGTAAATTTATTTCTTTTTTATTGATTTGAAAAATTGAAGTTTTGCTTTTTTGCTTATTATATCTGGTATTATCCTACATTATCCTTTTTCTGCATTTTTGTTTTAGAAAATCTCTTGTACTGAGTGAGTTCAATCTTTTTGGTTTTCGTGTATTCTAATCCTATTTTTGCGAGCAGATTTAGACATCTTGTATTTCATTGTGTCATCGCGTTTATTCATGCCCCGAAATTTTCTCGCATCATTTTGTAACTTGTTAAACGTTTTCTAGATATGTTAGAATTATGGCATTTTACCCTGTCAGGAAAACACATTTCTTTCGTGAAGAAAACTTAATCTACCAGCTTCTCTTGGTTCTCTGTTAACGTGTAAAATATATCTTGATTATCTAGCAAATATAACAATATCATTATTTTTGGCTTCAAATGGCTTTTGATGTAATTTTTTTTCATAAATTTTACACAATAACTTACTTGATACTTTTCTGAAGTGATTTGGAATCGGTGATATTGGCATGATATTTATTTTTTTGGATATTCTTCAATCAGTGAGAGATTTGTAATATTATCTTTTTCTACTTCTAATATTGCAGCCTTATCGGAAAACTTTTATATTGTTTTCAAGCAAATAAATGTAGCTGATAAATTATTTTAAAGGTTTTAAATTCAAAATTACATAACCTACGTCCTAGTCAATTTCTATTTATATATAATATTTGTAAATTACTAGGCTAGAGGGAAATAGAAAAATATTTTATAATGTATCTTACCTTAATATAAAGTTATGTGTATCCTTCCTGTTCTTTTTATAATAGCCTTTATGGTAATTTATATACGATACTGCATGACTATTTTTATCTTCTTACTAATTTCTAGCATTCAGTTTCAGCTTACATAAATTTCTTATTAATTTATGTATTTTTCCTGAATTATATCAAAAAAGTTTTAGTTTAGGCTCCTATTTTCTATTTCCAGTTGCTCTAGATTTTATTATTATTTTTTTGGCATTAAAAAAATGTTTCATCATCAGAGCATATTAGATGGTTAGTGGCAATCTTATTTTAGTTCATTTTAAGGCCTATTGAACGATGATAATAAATGTTTAATCCTTCACGATTTTGCTTGTTTCTATTGTTTTTGATGCATAATTTATGATAATATTCAAAAGTGGATGCTTTTTTGTATATGATTTTGTATCATTCATTACACTTACCCTCGGCCAGCGTTTTATTGATTTTTTTGCATAGGGGATAAATACATAGAACGAATAAAAAAATGACAGACTTTCTCTTAAGAGTATCCTCTTATATAATATTAAATGCATGATTTCTTCTCGTTTAAGCATAAATATATACTATATTTGCCTGTAATATGTTTTATAAAAGATTTGATTTATTTAGGTAGATTCGAGTTTTCAATACATACATACATACAAGCTGTTATGTTCTAATAAATCAAATGCATCTTTTTACATCAACCCACAATGTATATATATTAATTCCATGCTTTTTGTAATGCAAAATTTATTAAAGCTTGTTCAGTTGCTCATTAAACGACCATTTTTTTAACTGTTTTTTAAAATGAATTCTGTGTCTCCTCTTTATATTGAATTTTTTTTGAACGCTTTTATCGTTTACTTATATATATTGACATATATGTGATTGGTCTGAAATCACTTCCAATTTGACATACATCTTTTGGTAGTTGATATGTCGTGTCTAAGTAATTTATTCACTCTGATTTTTATTCATACATTCATTCGGTATTTCTTGATATATGGATTTTTAGAGGCTACGAATCTTTATAATGTAGAAATTTGTGATTTCATCTGGTCCAACAGCTTTACAGTTGCGTATCGATTTTATTTTAAACATAAATTGTGCCTCTGTTATGAAGCTTATTTCTCCTGATTATCAACTGCTAACTATGAGAATACATCATCGTGTAATTTGCTTTTATACTAAATTTTCGTACTTTTTTCCTTTTTTAAAAAAATAAAAAACATTTCTTTAGTTCATTTGACGCTTGAATTCCAAAAGTATTGTTTGCCGATAACTCTCTATGAAAAAAATATTTTTATATCGCTTTAAGCTGCAATATGTTCTTTGCTAAGTCATGTCTTCTTACGTACAGCTCTTTCTTTTTCTATGATATTCATATTTATTATGATTTCACAATTAACATTGTTTTTAGATGATAATCTTTTGTCATGATATGTTACATGATTGCATATTTTATTCGCATTTTTTTACTTCCTCTTTCTTGACTTCAATGCGTTTATTTTTGTAGAATTCTAGTTCATTTCTTATTCTTTACATAAAGCTCAATATTTTCCAATATATGATGGTCGTCTTTTTATGGTTTTGTTGTGAGGCATTTCTAAGTTTGTTGTGTGGTTTGCAGCAAGAATGCAACATCGGACATATTCATAGGAATGATGGTGGATGTAATTGTCCCCTTCATCTTTTAAATAGTTTGGAAATTATTAGAGTCAACTTTGATGTATGAAATTTTTCTCATCCTAGTAAATTCAACGAGTTTGTTTTTTTTAGCTTACGTATAAAAATTAAATTTTCTTCTACATAATTCGTATAAATTTCAATTCTCAAATAACATGGTACTCCTAAATTTTTTGTGTTTTTGACGTTTTCGGCATCAAATAGTTTTACAACCGACTCTCACTTTTTTGGTCCATTATTATATAATCATCACTCTTCTTTTTCGTTTTTTTTGGAGCAAATTACACTGGAATTTTTTATTATAATATTTTTGGTGTCTCTCTCATTGAAAGCTAGGCATACGATGTAAGCGTATTATATACCCACGTGGGCAGCATGTACCCATTAAACCGCATCAAGATTTAGTTGATGTAAGTATCGATTCTATCTTCAGATGCCCTGTTGATTTTTGCAATAATATTTGCGCATTCTACAATGCCACCGCATCTTCGTTCCCAGTTACAGCCGCAGTTTTGCATGATTTGTCTTAGTACTGCTCTGCTTCTGATTTGTCACCGATTAAATAGCCTTAGACATAAATATAATTAGCATGATCATAACTTCAGAAAAGAAAAAACTTGCAAAAAAAATTAACAATATATATTATTTCTAATTTCTTCTTCCTGATATAAAATTTGTAAAAATAATTCTATTAACACAACAAAACGGAATTTCAAGATCTTTATGCGTAAAACTATATAAAAATTTTTACTGGTTCATTATTTTTTGACGCTTTATATTATAAAAACGGGAAAAAATATTAAGGCATTTAAAAAACAAATTACTTATAAGAAAAAAATAATATTTCTTGTGAAATTGTCAATAATTCAAAAGATTTTTTCGGTAATTTAACTCTATTTATAAATGTTTTTAATTTCATATTTATTAAGTTCGCTGATTGTAGCAGCCATTTTATAATGTTATCTCTTTCTATAAGAATCTCCAGTGTTACTAGTTAACCTAGTTCATTAAAAATTTCTTATATTCGGCATTTATAAAGTGGTACGAATATGATCTGTTTTTCGCTGAAAAATATGCTACAATTTTACTCTAATTAACTATAGTCGTAGCTAAATGTGTATTTCTATTACATAGATTGCGCATTGTGACAAAAAACACATAAACTTCGTATTTTCTTGAATAAGCTAGGCAATATTAGATGGATTATCTTTTTATGTCTATTAGCTGCTCCCGAGTACTTGTATATATCTTTTGAATAAATTCAAATGATAAATGTGCAAGAGCGCTAGGCAAATTTTCTATTTTAACCATAAATACATTTAGACCTTTTTTTAATATAATCATAATTTTTCACTATAAGAATTTAAATATATTTATAAATCATATTGAGTTTGTAGCTAATTTTACATTGTTTTTAATATTTCGAGAAACGATATTGTATATTGTATGTAGTATTGTCTCTAGGTCACATTAGTGCCTTTTTACTAAATTATTAACATCCAGAATTTATCATTCTTATCATTAAGCTGATGATTAAAGTCATCTAAAATGACAATATGTATTCTTTCGAATAAATATCAGCTATTAGTATTTTTTTTATGGTTCAATCCGATTTTGATGCTTTTATAACTGGTGTTTATGCAAAATTTAGTATTTGTAGATTTTTTCTATTCTTTTCTATATATTAAATCAAAATTTATATGCTTTGATTACTAAAGCGCTTGGAAATAATAAAATAATTTTCTTCCTATTTTCTTATATGCGTTGTTCAATCGCGCTTGCAATAAGATTACAAAGTATAAAAAATCACATTAGAAACTTTTGAAATGCACATTACCTTTTATATTTGGGTTTATCAATGTTAAATTTTGTTTTTATTTTTTTAGGGTTCAACAGGCTTACAGGTTATTATAAATGTGATAGAAACTTACGATATATTAGTAAATTCATTTTTCTTTAACTAAAATAATTACAGCTTTTCTAAAATTATAAGACACGATATATTCATGGTACTCGTTTATTTTTTAAGCGCGAAATTACATTAAAAATCTCATATGTCATACAAATCTACAATAAAAAAACGAAGGCTATGCTAAAAATGATTTTTCTTTTTTCATCTGATTCTTCACAACCAAACGTACAATAATGAATACACAAAATCAGATTTAAAATATCAATGGGTTACCAAATAAATCTATTATGGGTTTAGATTACCTTTTTGACAACAATAAAGATAGTATAATCTAGCTTAAGCATTCCACATCTCATGATCTTATAATAACGCTAGTTTTTTGTATAAAGCAAGAATCTAGAATATATTATAGTTTATTGTATTGTGAAAGAGAATGTTTGTTATACTATCGAAAAAAGATTTTATTTTTTATATTTTTATTATTGTATTGAGTCATATAGTTTTGTATATCAAATTACTATGAGTTTCTGGTTCGTTAGTCTAATTTTTTATTGATTACGAATAAACTATACGATTGATAAAACTGAAATATCTTTGCCATATATAACCATAAGTTCTCCCTAGAAAGAATATGGAGCAGATTTAAAAGTGTACAAAAAATACAGATTATATATATTTTGCGCATTTAATGGTTTATTGATGAAAAATTTTGCAATAAAACACACGTCGTAAGGTAAATTTGAGCTATAAATATTATGGAAGAAAGTCTTATATTTGGAATTACATTGAAAAATGAAAGGCATCAGGTATCTCAATACCTAACAAAAATCATATTTATATAATTTAAAAATTTTTAATTATATATATCATTACAGTAAAATTTTCCTGTATCCAAAATAACTATTTTATGTGCAAGAAAAGATGTAAACAGCCATTTAAACCATATGCTATTGAGCACAAACGTCCATTCAATGATCAATTTTATATTTCTTTATCACAAAAATGCTTGGTTTAAAAATTTCAATTTATGGAAATCAAATAATAGTCAATTACACAAAATATACTAAATAAATCAACTAATTTACCCAAAATGAATGTATTTTTATGCAACCATATTCATTTCGCACCTTTTTCAATACACTTATAATCTTATTCCGCATCACAAGTAATTTACATAGAAAAAAAGTAATTTTTTATTTATGGTCAATATTTATGGACGTAATTCTTTTTTTTTCTTAGGCACAGCTTGCTTTCTTCTCTGTACACACAGCGTATTTATACTTTCGGCTATCTTCTCCTCTCCATAGTCTTCTTCAGTACCCCTCCTTCTTTCGAGACCTATTAATTCAAGGGTTTTTCTCAATCCCAGGGTTTGAATAAATGCCTCAACCTGGTTCGTGACATCTAGTTCCTACAGGTACCTTCTATGATATCGTGTAACCACACCGTCCCATGTTATAGCATATGGAATAATTTTTGTCTTGCATTTGTATATGTATGATAGTTCAGATGCTAGCAGACATATTTTACAATCTTTTACGTTTTCAACTATGTTTATGTTGTCAATACTTGTCACGCCAATTTTGATCAGAGTGATGCTGTTCTTCTTTTTGTCGTATACAAAAATATCAGGTCTGTCGTTCGATAACTTGATGTCTGTTTTAATTCTTGTATCTACTTTGATCTCTGCGAATTCGTTTTCCATTATTTCTTGTACAGAGTGTCTGCGTATTTTTTTAGTTTTTTTGAAGTTGTATTTTCTTGCCAGCATAAAGTGAAGACATCTTACAATCTCATTGTGTCTTCTTGTATAGTCATGACCAAGCATTTTTTTACATCTGCTTGCTAAGTGGTCGACAGTTTTTATTGAGTCGTTACAGTGCGGGCACCTTGATCTATCTCCAAAGAATATGTTCCTATCCTGAATAAAGCAAAATCTAGCTTCTTCTAATGGTCTGATATTTCCATATTGTAGCCACTTTGAGGATCCTGATATTTCTAGCGTTGTATTTTTATGAACATCGAAGAGTTTTTGATGTAGTGTTTTTTGTTTTATTTTACACAATAAACTCTCTTTTTGTTTTAATTCAAGCGTAGAAAGATCTATGTCAACAAGGCCATATTTTGTTCTAAGGAATTCATTTATTACGGATAAGTGGGTTGCATTTTCATTTTCAAATTTCAGTATCGCAGCTTTTCTGGGTGATTGTCCTTTTTCTTGGTTTAGAGTTTTATATAGTTGGTAAAGTATTCTTTGATATAAACTCAATTTTTTTTCAATCCACGTCCTAGTTCATTTCTTTTAGATATAATCTTTCTTTATTCGCTGGTTGTAAGTGCATTCCATTTTCTATTAATATTCGCCTAATTTCATCATCTAGCCTTTTAAAATCTTCTGGTTCTAAGCTTTAATAAGCCCACATAGTAGTTTATCAGTGATATTGCATATTCATTAATCGCCTTTATTATGTTTTTACCATTTAGTTTTGTTTTGCATATGCTTTTTACTCTATCAAGCATTTCTTTTCTAATTTTATCCATCGTTTCGGGTTTAGTTCTCGATTTGGAATCTTCCAGTATCCCGAGGTATTTATATTCATCTTTTCCTTCTATTACTGTGGCAATATCTTTGCAATTGATATTGTAAGTAGCTGATTTGGTAACATTAATTTCCATTCCTATACATCCGAAGAATTTTGTTGCTTCATTGGAAATTAGTTTTAAGTTACTTTCTTCTTGCGACAAAATCTTTAAATCGTCAATGAAAAGGAAGTGATTGGTTGTAAATGCTTTCTTATCAAGGTAAATGGATATTGATGGAAACTTTTCATTTAATCGGCGGCTTAGCGGATCCATACAAAGAACAAAGAGAAGTGGAGATAGACTATCTCCTTGTATAATCCCCTTTTCAATTTTATTTTTTAAGATTTCTTCATTGTTTAATCTTAGAGATAACTTCCAGTTTTTTGTTAACACAGATATAAAGGCAATCATACATTCTTGTATGTTAAGATTTTTCAGGCAGGACAGAAGATACTCGTGGTAGATTGAGTCAAATGCCTTTTTTATATCGAACCATATTACGTGTAATTTATTATTATGTTCACTGTTTATTGCAACGTTTTCATGGCTTGTTCTTTAGCTCCCTGTGCTCTTCTGATTGTACCAAGTTGGTTTTCTGATAGTAGGTTTCGGGATTCGACGTCTTTCTGTAGTATCATTGTGACAGCTTATGTTGTCAATTTTTATAAGTTTGACATGCATGTTATAGGTCTGAATTCCGATCCATTTAAAACTTCTTGTTTGAATATGAGGTATGTGATCCCAGAGTAGAACCAACTATTTACCTCTTTGTTTTCAAGGCATATTTATTTTGTTGTTTCATATAATATTGCGTGTAGTTTTGTGATTTTTTTATGAAGAAGTTGTATATACTATCGCATCCAGCGGCTTTCCAGTTAGGCAGGTAGTTTATGATCTGGATAAATTCTGTTTCAGTGATAAAAACCATTTGTGGTGTGTTTTCCAGCGCGTTATAGCGCAGATAAGTATCGAAGTTTAAAAATTCGTGCTTTTAGTCCACATATTTGACCAGAAATTCACAATATTTTCCTTATCTGCCTTAATTTCCAATTTTACCGTATCTGTTAATGCTCTATAAAATTGTCTCATGTTGACTTCGAACTGGGTGTTTGTTTTTGTAAATTCTTTTCATTTTTCATATTGCTCTATCTGTTTATTTATTATCCTAATTTTATCGTTATTTTTAGTAATCACTTCAGGGAAATCATTTTTTTTTCAAGTATCTTGTTATGTTGTCTCATGACTTTTCTTAGAAATATTGTCTCACTTTCTGGGAGTTTTACTGTGTTTCTTACGTAGGATTTGAGGGTTGTGTTAATTTGATCATATCTTTTTATTTTTTCCTCCTTTATTAGCACGTAGTTAAATCTTTCCTGGACAGATTTTGATGTTAGCTCTTCGTAACTCTTTTGGACAGCTTGCAAGATCTTTGCAATATCGCATATGTTTTGAGGGCGGTGATTAGTGATATGACATTAACCGCTAAATTCAGACCTTCAATTATATCGCTTTTAACTTTAGTATATGTTATTTACTTGTTCTAGGGTGTTTTGTGGTGTCCGTATTTTCTAAGTCCGTCAGTACTCTCAGAAATGATTTTTTGCATCTGTCGAGGTTAATGCAATAGTTAAGTGTTTTATAGTCTTCCTCTTGATCGCTTTGTTTTCTTCTTTTCGTTTATATTTCTTTGAACTTCCGGACTTGTCTTCTTTTACCATCAATATCTTTTAGAACGTTTGATGATTTAGCTTTAATTTCAGTCATGCTCATATCACTGTTGAAAATATCATTGTGACTCTTTAGGAACTCTTGCCAGCCAGATCTCGGCATTCTTCCGAATCTATTTAGGATCGAGGTATAAGCCTCTTGAATCCTTTGCTCGTTCTCGGCGGGTGTATTCTTGCAGATGGCTATGAGAGTAAGAAGAGCCGTGGTATGAATGCGTGTGGTCGTGTGAGTTTCAGGCAAGTTGTCGGTTGAGATTATCGTTACAGGATCGGTTTTTGAATATTCATCTTTGTAGTTCTCCTCTCCTGTTTTTTCTTTATCCCCCATTCCTTTAAGAAATAAATTATATTTATATTTAAACAAATCGTTATGCCTACTTTCATTTTTTTCTTATCTTCTATATTTAGAAGACGTTAAAATTTAAGAATAAAATTATTAGCGTAGCATTATATCAACTTTATAGTATAAGGCATAAAATAAACCCATAAACATAAACACGTTTAAAATCCATTATAATTAGCTATTCTTACGACAAAAATGTGATGTAAGGTAAAAATATTTTTTGGCTTGTTAATGAACTAAACAGAAATATAGTTTAAGAATAGTGCGGACTTGTATCCGTGAATTGAAAGCTACCAAAAATTAACAGTTAATCTTGTTTACTATTTTAAAGACAAATTTCTGCTTTTGGATTATAATCAGGTATCTTTTTTTTCTATAGAAAATGCATGTAATACTGCATTATGACTGCTTTTGAAGTATTTATTGCAAAATAAATATATTAAAGCATAAATTTCAGATAACAGCAATAGTGATGTTTATATTTTAATATAGATAAAATGACTATGTAAAATAAAATATATGATTTTTTAATACGAGAATACATTGCGGCTCAGATTATGAAATTAATATACCATAGAAAGCGTTTTGGGTATATAAAGTTTAGAAAGCCAAAGAAGGCCCAGATTATATATTTTTTGATTTAAAGAAAGAAATAATCATTGAAATATAAAGATGTAAATTTATTCAAATATCTGTACTTACTAAAATGAAAATATTGAAATCATGTACATGGTTATCAGCACAAAGCAAAATGATTACTTCTCACCATAGTATAAATATTTCCGCATAGAAATTTCAAAATATAATGCTATTGTTATTTGGATTTGATTTCAAGCCTCAAAAACGAATTTGGCTCATATTTAAACATTTATTATCCAATTTTAAACACATCTGCAAAATAAATCTGTGATTTACTCACAGAGTCATATTTTCAATCAAATTTACAATGAATTAGTTTACGCATTATAAACAAAAATGTGTTTTTTATATTTATAATAATAACGAAAGCTCAAAAGAAATTTATGTTTTAGCATGATTAAGATAAATTTGAAATATTTTAAATCACTAGACATAGAAGATCGTACGATGATAATATGTTATTAAAATTTTTTAATATCGCATTTAAATAAGAATATATATTGCCATAGAACATATCTCAAATAAATATTCTACTATTTTAAATAAAATAAAACTGTTTAACATAATTTACAACGATAATAAAGTCTATTAGTTTTGAAGAGTTCTAAACATATTTTATTTTATAATGTTGCCAAATTCTTGGTTTAAAACTCTAAGAAACCAGGATCAAGCTTTAATAATCGTCTATATTCTATATATAAATACGAGATAATTTCAAATCACTTATACAACTTTTAAAAAAAGTCAATGATCAATTTTTAGAATCTAATGGTACAAAAAGATATTAATATATAAAACAAGCTAATTTTATAGTTTATATTGCATGGTCATAATTATTTTGTGTATTCACTTAATTCTAGTTACCGAATCAGTTGTTCCATCCGAATAAATTTATATAAACTATCTATAAGTATCAATACATATAAATAATATAATAATAAACTTATAAAAGTTCTAAAATTCTTTATTATATAGGATTGAAAAAATACAGTTTTTATGTGTGTTTAGAATATATTTAAACAACAAAACCATGAATTTGTGCACAATACTGCAATATATGCGATATTTTTAGAAAAAATGTATTTTTTATTTGAAATAATTAACGCGAATGAGTAAATACCTTTTTCCTAAAATTGATAATGCATTCTCAAAGGAATTATATCAATATTATCTGAAATATTGTTCAGAACAAAATTCAGAAGAAATTTCAAATTTTATAATTTCTTTTTATAATCTGTTCTTATTTATCGGAGATATATTTAGTATTTTTTTGTAAAGAGATTTTTTTAAACTTAGTTATATTCTATTTTATACTTTATAAAATTATATGTTTATATATTCCCGAAAATTTAATATATATTCTTGCAATAGAATCTGTATAGTTGAAAAACCATATACGATATATAAAATCTGTATCTATTTACTATAAAAATAGTCAAATATTTTATATGCACATATTATATTAGCCAGCTTTACCTATTTTCAAACTACCTAAATATCAATTTATATCTTAAATTATACGGTTTTATGCTTAATTTATATTTTTTAGTATGTATCAGGTTATCAAAAAAAATCTCTTAGTTATAATAAATATATTCAAATTTAAAATTTAAACAGATATAATTGCACCCTTTGCATAGTATACTGGAAGCGAGATTCGGTGAAGCGTAATTACCAACCTCATACGTAAATTCAATTTTTATCACATGATTAATAGCACTTAAAACTTTATTGTCTGTTATTACGCAAATCTTAATTATAAAAAAAGGTTTTTTATATTAGATCCAACTTTTTTTTTATTTTTGAATTAAGCGGTACTCTGATATAAGCAAAGAAAATCCGAAATATTTTCAACAAAACAATGAAGCTTCATTATTACAAAATTATTAAGAACAGATAGATTTATTTTAAATACTTTTTCATGCTAAGGCATTGTATTTAGTTTTTAAAATCGGATTTTTTCTGGCACGTTAACATATTAATCATCTTCATACGGTCGAATTCAATAGACTTTCTGTAAAAAAAATTAAAAAATGTAATTTATGGTACATGCATAGGAACCTTATATATTTATTGCAATAATTTTTATCTATAAACGTAAAATATTAAATTAAATATTAATTATATTACATTTTAGCACACCAAACTTTTATGTTCGCTGTTTTTTTAATTTATGATAAAATAAAACAATTATGAAATTGTGAATCATAAACTTGCCATTTTAGCGATGTTTTAAAAAGCTATAAAATACGTTTAAACATAGAATTGCGCATCAACTTGTATTTGTATAGAAATTTGGCCTTCATTCTAAACAAGTATACTATATTGATTTAATAAGTTTGATCTTTCTGCTGCGTATATCATATATACAAATGAATTTTATATTCTATCATAGATGAAATACACAAATAAACCACAATAACTATTTTCTATTCCTCTTTTTTTTGCAATCTATCGTTAAAACTATTTTTTTATAATATTATCTATGAATATAGAAATCAGATTTTACATTACTTAGAGTGTCATATTTTTGTCTGTAGAACATGCAAACACATGTTAATTTTCATTATATTTTCTTTCATTTTGAAAGGTGTAGGTGGCATTATGGAAATTTCATATATGCTGATTTATGAGCAGCGCTAATCTAAGCCATTTTTATATATTAATTCTAACAAATAGAAATGGTATTCATATGTTTATATATTTACTTTTAGATTTAATATATTGATATTACAGTGTTATGTACTCATATCATGACAATCATGTTAAAAAAATAATGATCCAATTGATGCGTATTTATTGGTTTCACTAAAAGATTAACATAAAAACTAGATCATACAAATATTTTCGATTACATTTTTCCAGAAATACTTTTTGAGAATAATTTTTATATTTGAAAAGCTTAAAAACTTTTATTTTGTAAGATTTATATTTTTTTTTGCGGTTTTAGTACGAAAATAAAACAATAGTCAAAAGAAAAACTATTTGTAGAATATTTTGGTTCGCATTATTGTAAATAGAGTGTATACAATGATATCGTATTTTTAAATAAATTTTAAAAATAGATTAATAACTAAATTTTATGATTCATTGTGAGATATAGCTTTATTCTTTTTCGCAAATTAATTATCACAATTTATTTCAATTTTTTTTGTGTATTCTAGACCTCTTTTTGACGCTGCTCCTCTTAGTGTCAATATCCAAGCATAAATTCTAAACACCCATGCGCTAGTATTTTATAAAAATAATAATTCTATATTGTAATAATTAAAACAGATATTTAAATCAAACAAAATAGACCTGATGTTTTTCTATGCGATAAAAAAGAAAATATCATTACGCTGATCGAAATAGGTATAACGAGCCTTGATAACTTGACTGAAGTTGAGAATGAAAAATATAGGAAATATGACATCTTGGCAAATGAACTTGGTTTAATTTACAAATTTAAAACAAGAATAATACCATATGTGATGACTTGGGATGGGGTGGTCACAAAATATCATAAAAAATATGTTAAGGAGTTAAAAATACCGGACGAAGTAAAAGCATACATGCAAGCTCTCACACTCCGCAAGACACTTGAACTCATCTCATATGAGAGAAGAAGAGCAGTTGATGAAGATAGATCAGAGGAGGGTGTCAAAAGATGCATCAAGGAGTTTTGCAATATTCCCAACTCGCTGACTACGTCTAAATAGATATAATCGATATAAAGAAACTTAACCCATAAATAAATAAAATATGCTATATTGTAATAATAATAAATTTTGTCAAGCAAAAAAAGAAGATATTTAAAACTAAAAATCTATGTTTTATTGTTTTTATGATGTAATAAATTGATATTATTGCATATAGAAGATATTATTTGTTTGTGATCTTGTAACTACTATTTTATCAAATATTCAGATTCCTAAAAAATATATCCGAGATATAGTATTATATGTTTGATAATGGATTAATATGAATTGTTTATATAAAAAAAAACATATATTTTTTGATATACTACTACACGAATTTTATCTTATATCTTATTATCATTTATATATTGCTAAATTATATTGAAATCAACATATACAAAGAGCTGAAATAAATTTAGATTATTCCTTACGGCTGTGTGTTCTAGAAATAGAAGATATGCCGATAATTCAATGGGGAAATTTCAGGCCAAGAAAATATAAAGTACAAATAATGTTATTAAATGGTTTTGATAAAAAAATCCTGCAATCTACATAATAGATTATGTATTATACCCAATAAAATAAAAACAAAATACGAAATTAAATTGTCAAGTAGGGAAATTTACTACGTAAAAAAAAGGATAAAAAACATTCAATGCGCATAAGTATCGCACAGCATTGTGTTTTTTTTTTGTAAAAAAAAGTTTATGTAAACAAAAAAAGATGAAATAACACAATTTATTTAAATATTACAAATATTGTAGTAAATATTTAGTGTTTTCAACAGTATTATGGTAGAAAAATAGTTATAGTGATAATAGGTACTTTTTTGATTGAATATCGCCATGCGAACATAAATAAATATATAGTTAGGAATTTATGAATTCTTAAATTATTTTGGTGATAAAATTTTACTAAAATCATATAAGAACCATACTTTTTATGTGTATTAGAGTCAGGATTATCCTTGAAATATATTTCTTGATATTTAATTTTTGTTAATATAATGAGATGAAAGTATTTTATTAAGAAATAGATAAACACTGAAAATATTTTTGCGATTTTAAAAAAAACTAACAAATATTATATCATTTTTAAGAAAAAAAAAATTTAGTAAACATAAGCTTAGTTAAAAAAGAATTCACCAACAAGATTTTAAAATGATTTACAAAAAAAACAAAAAAGGTCTAATATTTTATGTCATTTTGTTTTTTATATCTTTTATCACGAAATTTTTGTATCTTAAAATTTTATTATATAATTTTTTAGTTTTCTTGTTATTATAATCTTTGATAATCAATAAAAATATATTTTATTTAATTACATATGACTGTAGATTGTTGTGCTTATAGTAAACGCTTATTAATATATGTACAAAAATAAGATCGAATCTACATAAAATACGAAATAAAAAATGGATTCACTACTAAAAAAATTATGTTGATCGAAAGAAATCCGTTTTCATATAATATATATAAAAAATGTAATTTAACAAAGAATTCAGCATAATATTGTTTGCTTACAATAAATTTTTATGTATTTTTATCTTATGTTATTTCTATTTATTTTTAAGGTTTATATATTGTAGTGATTGTATAAAAATAGCCCTAAAGTTAATGGTAATTATATGTGAAATATAGCTTCGTGTATATTTATTACGCTTAAAATCATTATATTATATCAATCAGAAGAACTTAAGAGTTAAAAAACTTAATTTTTTAGAAAAATTTCAATTAAGATATAAAGCATATAGGTTAAATCGTAAATATAATACTTTTTTTTATATTCTGAATTCTAAGAAACCTTTAAACTAATTTTATTGATATAGAAAAAATTGTATATATTTTAATCTGTATCTGAATCATTTATATTTAAAATTCATAGTTTTTCAATAAAATCTTATTAAAAATAATTAAGAAGGTAATAAGCTTGATTGGGTGTATTTCTTAAAAAAAATATCAATTGTATGAAAACAAACTTCGGTAACACATAAAAATTTGTTTTATTCGTGTGATAATATAAGGGTTTTCTCATTCAAAAACATATAAATTTTACACATTACTTATTGTAATATCATAATTATCCAATACCAAAAAAAAAGGTCTTTATATTATAATATTCTTTTATAATGAATGAATTAATATTATTTCTGTTGCCAATATGTATACTATACTTGACTTATATGATTTATACAAAATTTATCTATTTTCACGGGATTTTAAAGAAACTTTTGAGGCTAAAATTGTGTCTTTAATATTAACATGTTACTTACAAAACACATAATATCAGATAAAAGCTTTTAATATATATGATAGAAATAATTTTGCACATAAATACTATATCCGAATAAATAAACCGAAACTTTCAAAGATAGAGATTAAATAGCTATAGCTAATAACATACGAATTTATAAAATAAATTTTTAATATATTAAAATTAATATAAATTGATTTTTATTTTTTTAAAAAATGGAATAATATTACAAAAATAATAATCCAGCAACTAACGATTGAAGTAATTCATGCATAAATTAAAACTCTATTTTATATAAACGTATATTAGGCGTATATTATTATATATACAGATGCGATTCCGATCGATATTTTAAGCTTAAAACAAATTACATGAAATTAAGCTGGATTTATTTGAAATTATTTTTCATCTTTTTATTTATTTATACGGGCATCCTACATTTATCATATATTGCCTATATAATATATACCACAATATTATGCATTTGGGATTAAATCCGACGTTTTGATATTGAATTATCTGATTTCAACATTTAATTCTATATAAAAGATATTATCTTGTTTTTGTATGCATCTTTATAGCTCGTGTTAGATTTAAAATTGTAATTATATTGTTAGAACAGTATAAATTATGTGTTCATAGCTTTGATACTCATAAATACTGTAGCAGATTCCAATCATCAGAAAAACATATATGCGTACAAAATTGCGCTTTTTATAATAATTATATACATCTATGAAAATAAATATTCGAAGAACAATACAAAGAAAGCTAGTTAAAACACATACACAAATTTTTTCAATATGAAATACAAATGAACAACTAAGCATTGTATAATTAGAATAATTAGGATATATAGTAAAGATGTTACAGAATAAAAAAGCATTTCGCAAACTTCAATTTTCCGTATATAAATTCTATAATCTACAAAATTTGAACTATTTAGAAATTAGTTATCCAAGTCAAAAGATGTTAGTGGCAAAATATTTCTACGCTTATATTATATATAAAAAATATTATATGAAATATTGTTTTATTTTATCTTTATGCTTATAAAAAGTCGAAAAGGCGTTATTATATTATTCAATAGTTTTGATGAATTTTATTGCGCCATGTGCCAAAAAAAATATTATGATCTATGTAAATACCATATGTATTAAAATATGTAAATACGCAATAAATAAATCATCTACCGTTTACAACTAAATGTAAATAGCAATTGTGCATAAAATAAAATCTATCAATTTTGGTTATGAAAAGTGCGAATTTTTATGTATTTATCTTTGTATCTTCGGATATCTATGAATTTTGATCATATGAATTTTTTCGTTTTTTGAAATAAAGATGTATATTTTTTTATGTGAAAAATTATCTGCTTGTCAAGCTAATTTGTTTGACTATAAATATAGAATCTCAGTACAGCATTTTTAATTAAAAGTTCTTGAATCCATACAATAAATCTAATGTCTAATATTGGCATAAAAAAATTATGTTAAAAACAAACAATAAGCAAAAAAATCGTGTTCGGTGCGTATAAAAATTTAAAATAATTTTTGTGTCATTTATTGCATTTTATCGTGCATTACAACCAAGTTTTGTAAAAGAACGACCTTTAAAATTTGTGTATCTTACAATTTTGTTTTATTGTGTATTTATTTCATTGTAAATCACATATGATCGTAAAATTTTTGGTAAATGTAATGACATATTCTCTTTCTTTTGTTCAAATACGCTGTTAAATAAAATATTGCCTGATATAATTATATGACATATAAACCTATATCGTGACATTTTTCAATATAAATTTATAAATAAACAGTTATATTTTATATTGAACTTCTACTATAAATGATCACTGTTCAATAAACTATGATTATGGTAGTATTTTTTGTGGAATATTTTTCGGGATAAAAGTGGCATTAGAAATTAATTTACTTTTTTTAATTCATAAATGTATGTATTTTAAAGATAATTAAAATTAATCTATAGCAAATATTAATTATTGTTATTAAAATAATATTTTTTCCTGTGAAAACAAACTAATGGAGATAAATACTATAACTCAATCCTCATTTGTAAAAAGGCGTCACAGACATCATTTTCAGAGACTAAATTCATGTACAAAAAAGAAACAGTTTAAGTATTGTTTTTTTGATAATTTAACAAGGGAAAACAGCTTTGCACCACAGAAAATTAACAATCTTAATAATATATTTAAACATAGATTTTTCCATGAAATGTAACAAAATATTTGTATAATACATAAAAAAATTTATAAAAAGTATAGATCGAAAGCTTTCTAGCTTTTCTGTTACATAAAAACTATAAAAATACAAACTAAAGAGCAATATTTATATATACTTATTTAGGAAAACATACAAGACGAGCAGATATCCATATATAATTTTGAAAATGTTATTTATTAGTTCACACGAATTTTCATTTAGTAAATTTACAGATTGAAGAATAAAATTATAAGGATAAAATATTTTACTTGTAATTACTCAGAATATACTTTTTTTAACTGAATTTACAAAAGAATTACCCTAAGTGTTCATTTACGATCAAATATGCAATTTGTATATGCTTCGAGAATAAGAAACTGGCATCTTACAATTTTATTAAAGCTGTTTAAGTGTTTTTTATTAGTATTAAAGAATGTATTTTATCCTAAATGTTATAGATTTTTATTTTTTCAAATGTATTTCTTAGAAGCCTAGTAAACACATATATGGCATATAAGCTCGCTCAAAAGTGATAATTTATCGTCACACCTCCTGAATCGATCCAGCTCTAAAAGTTGTGAATTCTGTTAAAGATTCTGCCTCCTTCGTAAATAGAAAGAACTTTTACACTTTTTGGTAATTTACTTATGTCATAAAGATCGTAATATTAGGCATTCTCATTGATTATATCTAATAAATAGGTAAAAAACCAATTTATATTTATTTATAGATCAACAAAATTTTTGTTATTCCTGTTTAAGATCTGTTCTGATCTATGTTATTTAATCATATCTAAATAAACAGACTTATTTCTTTATATGATGCATTTTGTAGCATTTTCATTAATGTATGTTTCTAGATTACATATTTCATTGTATATTATATGAAATTATTGTATAAAAAATAACGAAAATCACGATAAAAATGCTTTTCACTAGCTCTATCCATTTTAAAGCCTCAGTTAAAAAAGTCAAAATTTCATTTTATAGAGATTAATACAGTATAAAATACATTATATTCTAAAATTAAAAATTCATTGAATTGATTAATAAACAATTTATGTTTTACATAAATATTGCAAAAATTGTTCGATGCTACGAATATTCGAGTTGATGGTATAAAAATATAGTACCTTATTGATTTATGCAAATTAAAAAAATATGTGCAAAATCAAAACATAAAGCATATAAAATATCCAATAAATTTACATTTTCAATAAATTTGATTTTTTATCCCCAATTTACGAACTAAGAATGCGTTTTTTAAGAGTTTCGTGCTCATATATTTAAAAATGCACTGTAATGTCAATAGATTAACTATATAGAAATAAATAAATACTTTTATTACAGTTAAAATAATTTTTATGCAAAAATGGCTACTTAGCATATGAAAGAATATTTTAAATGTAATTTTATGGCGTATTTTGCTTCTTTACTTAGGAATCACCTGGAATTAATAAGAAATTGCCAAAAACTGATTGAAACAAAGCTTTAGCTTATCGAAAATGTTTAATATTAGAATAATATTGTTATATCTTATTTTGGTGATTTATGATCTTGATATTTTATCTAAAGAGCAAGTAGACTATGAATAAGTAATTGGGGTAAATAGTTTTTATTTGTTCTGCGTGGTTATCTATAAAAATATAGTAAAGATGATTTATAAAAAGTAATTTTATTCTTCTTACAATTTTGATTATATACTCGTATAAATAGCATTTAATTTTACTATTTGGGTATTTATAGAAATCTAACATATAACCTTCAACATGTATTTCAAAATAATTATGAGGTGTATGCAGATATCATATTTTTTATCTTTTTAACTTATTTAGATTTTTAGAACCATTAAGCTCAAATTTTTCTATAATTTCAGATTGCATATGTGAATAAGTATGTCTATATAAATAAAATGGATGATTTGATGTACCATAAAATCAAAAATGACAATTAAATGTTAAATGTGTGTTTAAAAAGATGTTAAATTTCTGTTTGCAAAATTACGATTGAATTCTTATAATCATAAACAGATATCCCTTTATATGGTGTAATTTTAGTATATCTCCATATACTTCGTGGAACAATGCATTATTATAATGTTTGTAATGTGGGTTTTAAATGTGATTAACCTATAATTTTGTTCTTTAAATCTTTTATAGATTAAATTTTGTTAAGGAGATACAAAAAAATATAAAATATTCGTCCTAAGGTATTGAAAAAGGTATGATTTGGACAATCTTTGATAGAAAAAATGATCTTATATTTTTTTCTAATAATATGAGTTTGAAATATTAAACTTGTATTTTACTGCATTTTATGACGACTATATGTATAAGTCTTATTATGAAAATGCATTTTTTGGATTTGTATATAAAACCTATTTTTCTAAAGCATCATTCAAGAAATTTTTATAGTGAATTTACTATTTAACTTATTTAAAAATTCAGATACAATATCGTATATCAATCAGTATTAAAAATTTATTTCTTCATGCATTCATTATAGATAGAATCATATCCTTTCATCTTAGTAAATATATATAAAATGCTCTAAACTCGAGTAGAATTGTTTAATAAAGTGGCAGGAATCTTTTGAACAATATGAAACTGCAAAATTTTATTTTGATTTTATGTTCGTGACATAAAATTGTCATTAAAAATAAAATCATTCCTTTAAGACTTTAATAATTTATTTTTAGCTGTTATTAAATTTTTTGAGCAATTTTGCATCTTATGCATTTTTAAATTCATACATTTAAGAGTATTTGGTATAATTTTCGATTTACAGAAAACTTAAAATACTTAACATCGACATCGAAATATGTATCTTTATAGAATTGATATATATATGAATTTATATTACTCATTTCGTTTGATATTTTGGATTTTTCAACAAGACATTTATAAGTTCAAAGTTCTGAATTTCAGCATTTCACTAAGATAATGATTGGATCAATAAATACACCTTGAGTTTATTTTTAATTGTCTTGTATTAAAAATAGCAGAATCGTAGAAGCAAACAGAATGGGTAGGGAAAAATTAATTTTTTTAATGAATCTGGAAAGTGAAGCAGAGTTGTAATTTATTAGAAATTTACCAGTGTCATCGGAAATCTATGCTATCTGTTCAATGTAAGAATACAAAACAACATGAACTAAATATATAAAAATAGTATAAAACATCATTTAAAAAATTCATAATGTTATCAAACTATGCAGTTTTAATGATTAAATCTATATTGGATTAATTCATATGCAATTCTACTAGTATTTCCCAAAAGGCAAGACTCGCTTGAATATTCAGTGTATACTGCATATTTATACTTTCGGCTATTTTTTTCTCTTCGAAGACTGTAACAACACATCTCATTTTAAAGACACCTATATATTCTTTAGTCTATCTATACTTCAATGTTTTTACATAGGACACTATCAGGAACACTTAACAAGTTATTTTCGGGAAAATATAGATCGAAATATGTATTTCGTTATCATCAGTTTAATCCGATGCTTTGTCGGTCATCTTATTCGTTTGAAATTTAATTTTAGTAGTAAATTGGTAAAAATTTATTATAATTGTATCAAAAATTACCAATATAAAAACAGCCATCTAATTATCAATATGACAATTTATTTTGTAAAGTTATGTCTATATTTACTAATATATTTAATTTAATATTATACTCAACCAATTTTGTTGCTGTTCTGGTGTGTATTCTACTATAAAGATCATTTGAGACTCTAAAGGACACTATTGAAATGGTTTTTTCTATACTACGGTGAATAATTTCAGTTTTAATTTAAAATAATAAATAAAAAAATTAAGTTATTGGCTAAAATTACATCATATCACTATGTTAGCAGTTAATAATAGTATAAAAACAAATAAAAAGATCTTTAGGGACAAACACTAATGGCTCCAAAATGGTGATTATAGCATAACTTATAAGCAGAATTCTACGTAGAGCAATTTCATTAAGAAAACACTTGAATTTAAATGTCGGGCTATTAATAAGTAAAAATATAATGTAAATAAAGCGGGAATCAAACTAAAATCTTTTTTATCTGAACTATTTACAAAATAAAAGACTCGTAATATTGAATATTGAGATTTAAAAACTCAATCTATATCGATACAAAGATTTATTATTATTATTCGCAAAATATTATATAATATACAATTTTCTAATGTATATTTAGAAAGATAAAAAAATCCAACATCAGCTTAGCATTAAACCCATTAGATGTTTTACCTTTGTAGTTAAATTTTTTTTTTACTATAAAAAATATCCAACTATAAACAAATTATCTGGCAAAATAATAATATTGAAGGAATTTTTATCGAATTCTAAATGCTGTTACAATAAGTTAATTATTCAAATTTAGAAATTATATTGTATGACGTAAATACCGACGGGGTAAAAGGGCGAATGTTGATAATTTCACGCAGAAAATAATAGATTTGAAATAATAAATCACAATATAATTAGCATAAATAAATTTAAAAAAATTCAAATGCACTGTGTACAGCTAAACACTTTTTATGTAATTTGTTGCAAAAATAAGCTAATCATCTGACAAAAACTTCACTTATACATAAAATATTCTTGTTATATTTATATTTAAAAACATATTACATAAGAGTCAAATAAATGTTAATCACGTCTATATATTTTGTACACCATTTGTAAAAAAAATATCCAGATTGTTTGATTTTCATGTACGAAAATGTCAAAAATATGTGAAAATTGTAGCATAGATATATTTTACATATAAATTTATAAATAGGGTTGATTCTTGTGTCTGGGAATTGCATTAAGTAGCATATAAAATATTAAATATTTAAAAAAAATCTATTCTTATAACCATAAAGTAGATCATTCAAAATATAAATACCAGATTAAGCTTTATAAACGACAATCGTCTTATTTTTACAAATTAACTTTTCCCGTTTTTTCTAAAATATATATTTACATATTTATAATGAAAAAAGCTTTTTGCGGCACTATATAACACTATTCTGGTTTTATCAATACTATAAAAGAATTTACTGATTACGGGTTCATAGTTCTATTTTTATGAACATAATTATCACTATGAACTCTAAAACATCTTTTGGTATAACTACACATATTTTTATTATTACATAAAAAATTCCATGTATATAAAAAACATCTTTCTTAAAAATATTTGAAATTTTAAAATGGTAGGATAAATACTTGAAAATGTACTTATATATGAATTCGATTCACATAACAAATTTCATCGTCATCTAATTGAATTTTCTCATGGTTTATTTTCATTCAATTCTGTTAATAAAAAAATATTGTTTCTTAAATTCATTTCTTTGGATCTAAAAAATCGTTTACACCCTAAAGGTCAATTTTAAATATTGTTTCTAATAATTTCATGCGATTTTAGATTAGAATTTAGCTCTAAAATTTTTAGTTTAGTTTCTATGGTTTGTTCTAATTATTCATAGCTTATAATGCCCATAATTTTAAACTTTAATTTTAATCTGAAATAATCTGTCCCTAAACTCATAAAATTACAATTTTATGTAAATTTAAATGTTCAATTTCGATCAAATACAGCAAGCGATAGGTGCTTTTATTATTGTGAATCGTAGTTATTATTTTTAATAGCTGAAATTCTATTAAATTATAAATTTTTAATTTATGGCGATATATGTATTGTCTTAATTAAAACTAAAAAATAGTAGGATATTGAATACCTCTCATTAAACCACCTTTAAATTTTGGAAAGAAGTGCAAAAGCTGTTGTTTATTCAAAGTGGGGAGGCAGATGATGTAAGCATCATCTTTAAGTTAATAAACTCTGTCATATGTATTACATATATCATTCTCTGTGCATCTGTAACATATGTGTTTGAGTAATTGCATTGCAACCATAACAAAGGGTAAAATACAAATGAATAAAATTAAGCCTGTGCTGCTTAGATTGCTTGTACTTTACATAGAGAGAAATATGAAATTTAATCTACTTGACATGACACAAATAAATTCTTATTATTGCCATATTTAGTATATGTCTAAAATGAGCTCTTGTAATAATTTTGTTAGGAAAAAGTACTTTTATGTGTCTTTAATTGACAGAAAAAAAAACTAAAGATAAAATAAAAATGATAAAAAACAATAAATACTACAGGAATACCTGAGATCTATATATTTTTTCGTGTGTTGATTTCGTGAATTTTTTTATATATATAAAAGATCAGATTATGGTTCTAAATGTTATTATATCAATATTGAAGTGCTTTTTTATTAGGATAAAAACAAGTTGAATTATTTATATCGCACCCCATGATCAATTATTTATAATAAAAGAAGATTTTTAAGAAAAACATTAGATCTCTGTCTCTTTACATAAAAATGATATTATTTACAGCCTATCAACGTCAAAGAAGTCCTTTTAATGAGATAAAGCATTTATAATTAGCTATGAAAGCATTTTGCTCACCATGAATTGTTTCAAAGCTTAATAATTTTATCCCTTTCTTTACTTGTATAGAGATACCAATTCAAGTGATAAATATTTTAAAAACCTTTGAAAGTTTTTTTAACATATAAATTGCACATCAGTCTTCGGTAGGTAAATATTTTAAAACAATATTAGACGACATTTTATACATTCCTTCACCCGTTAGCAGCATATAAAAATTTACTTTTAGAAAAAGTTAATGTAATCTAAATATCAGTTTATTATTTCGATGTTAAATTGATCTTGTTTTTGTATTAAGATGATAATAAAAAAAATAAGATATTTTGTATTGTATTTATAGAAGCTGTTATTTAATAAATATAAATTGATTTTAATATAAGCTCTATATATTCTTAATCAGAACATTGAATTGAAGAAATATTAAAAAAATAAATTTCTTGTACTTATATTATCTTAAATTTGAAATGCACTGAAAAAATGTTCCATATGGTGATGTATATTATATAAAGTATTATTTTACAGTCTAGCCTTCGTTGATCTTCTTAAACTTATTTCTCTTCATAAAATTATTGAATCTAAATATTAAATAATATACCACTAAAAAATGTAAAAAAATTAGTATTAGAAATATCGTGTTCTTATGTAATCCTATTATTATTTACCTCTACCCCATTTTAAATCTTTGGTGATGACGACGAACGTGTAAACACAAACAAGGAATATAGATAACCAAGGCTGTTCAAAATATGCGGTCTACGATAATAAAAGTAGAAAAAATGAAATTTCGTGTCGAGATTACGATTTTAAAAAATTTATAAAACCCATCTAAGTCTATCTATTATATGACTTGAAAAAGAGAAATCTGAACCGAATTAATATAAGAGAACCATCAAAGACAAGTTTATTTTACGTATACTGGTAAATGCTTACATATATAAGTGTAAAGAAAAACATTTGTATTTATCTTTATCGGGGTCGTATTGAGGGCAATTTATTAAAACCAAGCATATAGGAAATATAAAAAAAGATATGTTGAGTCGAATTCGATTTTCTAGATTAAGTAACTTGAGGCTCTAGAATAAAATAATATATAATAAATAAATGCAAGTTACTAAAGTATTCTATCATATGCTAGAAAATATCTTTTAAACGTATCATAATTTATTTTGAACTTATGGTATAATAAAAGGGTGTAATTATAGACTTATTACTTATATTTACTTATGTCTGCATTTTTATACACATTTTCCCTTAATAAACATATTTTTATTTTAACAAATCACCCTTATGAATTCTTCCTATATTTCGGATACATATTTTTTTATGTTCTTTTTTAAACTATAAAATATAATAACTCACATGTATATATTATTTATTATGGGTTTGATTTTCTTTTTATCATTTTATCTATTTATACGTTTTCAGCCCATCGGGAATATTTTACAACTCCTTTATGTATCTTTTGACACCTTCATCTAATCTATCTTTGCCAATTGCTCTTCTTCCCTCAAATGAAATGAGTTCAAGTGTCATAAATTAATACTATAAACATAAAAAAATATAAAAACCCATCATATTGAAATATTCTTTGATAAAAAATGCAATTTGAAGAAATAAAATTTTTCTCGTGTTTAAAACCGCAATATAAATATATATTGAAAAAGGTTTAGGGATGTCAAGGCATTTCTCATATTGCATAAAATGCCAAATCAATCTTGTTGTCATTTTAAAGAAATTTTCGTGCCATCGGGTTATAACCAGAATTGCTATCTTTATATAATAAAGATACAAAATACTATATCTATAGCTGTTCTTTGAAGTATCTATGATAATAAGTATAACCTGAAGGATTAAATTGAGTAAACTGCAACAGTGACTTTTTATTTTAATATCAATAAGATGGCATCGTAAAATAAAAAAGATATTGTTCAATACAAGAAACATTGAAATATTCTATTTATATTAAATGTTGACACAAGATTTCAAAATATATTGCCACTCAAGATTATCAAATTAATATAAAATAGAAAGAGTGATAAGCACAAAAAGTTTAATATGTTAAAGAAGCTTCAGATTATATATTTTATGATTTAAAGAAAGAAAGTTTAGCCAAAATAAAAAAGACTAAAACTATTCAAAAATTTATACTTACTCAACTGATAATATTGGAATTATCTGCAAAGTTATTAGCACAAAGCAATATGGTTACTTCCCACCATAGAAAAATATTTCCACATACAGATGTCAGGATAACAAACTATGGTTATTTGGATAACTTTGCAAGCACTAAAAACGAATTCAGCTCGTATTTTAAATTTGTATATGGAACTACAAAAATATTTTAATGATCATTTAAAAAATTAACTCTGTGAATGAATTCAAAGAGTTCCCTTTTAATTGAAATATTCACATGATTGATTTACGCATACTAAATAAAAAAAGTTTTGTTTTAAATAGATATATTAATTATAACGAAAACTTAAATAAAAAAATACTTATGCATTAATTAAGGTAAATCAGAAATATTTACGGATCACTTGTAATAGAAGATATATCGATTCTTAAATATTATGAAAATTTTAAAAATAACGAATATAATAGGTAATAGATAATTATGGAGCAAAGCATAAAAAAAAGATCAAATATGTAGAAAAAAACATATAAGTTGATAATAATATAATAGAACAATTAAATCGCTTAGTTTACAAGAGGTCCGTAAATACACCTTCATCGTAACTTGCGACTGAATTATTGCCATAAAACACCTAGGATCAAGATCAAACCATAATAATTGTTTAAACTCATAGATAAATACGATAAATACTAAAGTATCTATATGATTGTTTAAAAAGTTTAAGAACAGATTATATTAATGTTCTGGCATAAACAAAAGGCTATATAAGAATAAAGCTAATTTTCTAGTTTATAAAGTCTTGCATTTTTTCTTTGTGTTCACATGTTCTTGTTATCGCATCTGTTAAAATCCTTCGATATTTAATCTTTCAAGATATATAAAAGTATCAATTAATATAATAAATGTAAATTATATCGTTAATAGTTATAAAATACTTAATTATATATAATGCAAAGAAACAAAGACGGTTCGTACGAGTGTTTAGACTCTATATAAACTACAAAACCTTGAGTTTGTCTATAAAACTACAATAAATCAGATTATTTGTATACCAAACAATGTTTTTATTCAAAATAATTGAAGCAAATGTATGATTACATTTAATAAAATTTTATAATTAATTTTTCTGGAATTATGAATGAAAATGAAACGGTGTAGAGAACGAATTCAGCAAGAAAAATTCACATTTTATAATTTCTTTTATGAGAAGCATCTATATTTTTTGGGATAATTTTGATGGTTTCTTGGTAAAGGTTTTTTTTCACTGCCTGGTTTTAGTTTTTATGTGACTTTTGTAGGTTTATTTATATATTTCTAAAAAATGCATGAATATTTTCTTTTTTTATACATTAATCTGTATAGTTGTCAAAACTTCGTATATAGTGCAAAATATTTCTGTAAATTAACCAATAACTTGGCCAAATATTTTTCATACACATAATATATAGACGACTTTCTTGGTTTGACAATCACCTGAAGATCTATTGATATCTATAACAATGCGTATCATATTCTCAATTGCAATTTTATGATATATATCATATTATCATAAGATTCCTTGGTTTTATATAAGATTCTTGGTTAAAAATTTAAATCTGTAATTAATTTATGCCTTTGTGGTAACTAACTGGATAATAGTTCTAAAATATTTTTCTTCACAACTATATAGGTGTAAAAGGTTTACTTCGCAATGAAAAACAACTCTAAAATGGCATTTTATATTATTAAGCATAATAAATATTCATAATTACTTTTTTTGTTAAGTATATAATTCTTTATATGATAAGCAAAATTCTTATAGATAAGAAGCAAATTTGAATGATTAAAACAAACTTATAGATATCCTATATATAAAAATCTATATAAAATGACAGAACGAAAATTTGATATTTTTCCATGCTAAGACATGATGTTAAATTTATAAAATCATACGTATTGTGACATACTGACAGGTTAATTATCCTTAAACTTTCAAATTTAATAGAAATACTCTGAAAATGAAGGTAAAATGTTATTTGAGGCAAATTTAATTTTGTATTTCGAATTTTTAGTTTTGATATTAGTTCATAAACGTAAAATATTAAATTTTAAATTATTTATTTTACTCTAAAGTAAACTGAAAATACATATTTTATTTCCATTATACTTGATTTTCAATAATTTTTATAAATCCAAATTTTTCAGAGATCGTGAATCATAAACATTACCATTTAAGGCAAGTATAAAAAGATTAAAAAATGAGTTTCAACGAAAAATTGAATCTACTTATTTTTTCATAAATACTTGCGTATGTATTCCCAGCAAGTATGCTATAATGAATTTAATAGGCTTGGTATTTTTAGTTCGTATAACATGTATAAGAATACATTCTAAATTCCTTTATAGGCTAAACACTCAAATCAACCATCAATATCTATTTTCCATGGAGTTGATTTTCGCATAAAATCAAAAAATTACAATTATTTTTATAGGAAGATCTATAGACCTTAATGCGGCTTTTTAATTCTTAAATATTTAACTTTTATCTTCAGAACATATAAACATATTAAAAAGCATTTTTTTATGAATATGCTATACTTTTCATTTATCTTATGATTCTCATATATAGATGTGTTAATAAAAGCTATTTTCTATATTTATTCTAACACGGTTAGATTTATATGACTGCATATCAATGCATTTTAGTTGCGATAATATGATGTTTGTAGTACTTTTTGATCAACATATTTTGGATATTATAAAACTAATAATTATAGATGCATGTATATTGTGTTTTATACTTAAAATAAAAAACTAGAATATACAGGGTTTAAAGGTATAATTTTTATGTAAAAATTATGAAATCAAATGTATATATTTATCTAGTTTACCAATAAGATATCTTAGCCATATATTCCGATCTTTGGGGTTTAGATTCAGAAAAAAATATAAAACAGAACAAATATTTGTATGTGTTTTTTCATTTAAGGGCTCTCAATATTATATTAAATCTTTTCAATGTGAAAAATACATTTATATAAATGTCTTTTGATAAAAGCTATATTCCCTGTGCTGCAATATATTGAGATAATTATTCAAACTTAATTTTTTGGAATTAAAAGTCCCATTGGCATACCTGAATCTATGTGTGTCGTTTCCAAAACTTGCAGATTTCTTATTCATGGGCTAAATTTTAAAATTATTTTTTATTTGTGGATCAATTTTCTTTTATCATTTACATAGATTGAGACATAGTAAGTTTATTGTGAACTTTGCACAACTTCTTGATGTATCCTTTGACACCTTCCCCTGATCCATCTTCATCAACAGCTCTATTCTCTCGAATGAGATATGTCCAAGTGCCTGCAATAAAATGTAATACTTATGGCAATACAATTACAAATTTCGTAAAATTTTAAGGTGATTGCAGGTTTTAATTTTATATTATCCCAATGTAATTTTCTTTTTCTAATTTATAAAAAAATTGTTTTTGCAATAAAACTGAATCTAATAAGATATCAATATTTTCCTGTATATAAAATTGTTTTATGCTATTTATATGCGGGTTTTATTTTATTATGGCGGATTAATTTTGGTAAATACATTTATTATCTTATACTCTTTCTATAAATAAAAAATGACAAGAATACGTCATATATAGTTTTTTTTTCATATTTACTAATTTGAAATTTTACAAAAAATTAGTTTTAGGATTAAAAATGGTTTGGTAGGCATAAAAATAAATCTTACTTACACTTCGATTGGACCGTATTTATGCATAAATAATTTACAAATTTTAAAGAAAAACAAAAAAAAATATATAAAGTATAATGAATTAATATATGATACATAATACGTATATTATATATCAGAAATTCAGAGATTTTGCATTTTTGGTGGAAAATATAAAGCTCAACTCATATAGATTCACAATGCGCTATTATTATAAATAATATGATTTTTTTTAAGTCATAAGATATAATTTGGGCTATCGTAATTATGTTAGCAGGTAGTTTTTTTTAAAAAAATCATAATTATGCTTGTATAGTCCTTTTATGTTAACTAGATAATGTTTTATAATATTAGACAGTGTGTGATTAAGATCCAGCTTGATTATACTAGCAAAAATACAATATAAATAGAAAAATTTACTTTTATGATCATACAATAAACCCTCTATTTTTATTATATGTTAATCTTAAAATATTACAAAATCAAATGTTCATGCAGGTAAATTTGAAATAAAATAGATGAAGTCGTCACATGAGAATTATATAGTAGACTCTATAAAATCATGTTTATAATAGATATACAAATTTAGTTAAATTTGATTTTCTATTATTTATAAATATATAAACATGTATTTTTATACTTCATATGATTATTTATATTAATGATGCCCATCTTTATGTCAATTTATAGTCTAATCCACCATTAAGATTTTATATATTTTTTGCGCTTCTATGGGTTGGAATATAACTTTAACGAAGCTATCTAAGATCATAAAATATAAATATTTTTTTATATCTATGATAATTTATGCAATATGCATCCAAAAAGACAATTCTATTATCATAAAATTCATATTCTAATATTTGATTTTACATAATAAAAGTCTTAAAATATAAGTTGTCTATCATAAGCCACATATTTTTTGGACAGCAACGTTTTTTTTGTTCTATCAGATTGACTAAACTTATAATTCTGATATTTTCTAGTCATCATATAAATGGTCAATAATAGGACATAAATTATATAATATTTGAATTTTATGCAGAATTTCGGCTGTATATTTATATTTTTACGACATGAAAATACACATTCGATCTTAAAACTACACGATTTCTCTAAACATATCTTTTATTGCCCGAACATATCTTTAATATTACTTTTTAGACTTTAACAGCTGTACTTCCTATATTAATTCATGTACTTTATGTTGCCTATTATCTTATTAACATATTATAGATAATGGTAAAAAATTATAGTTTTCAAGGGTCAAATTTATATCATTATTTTTTTATATTTAACCCATAACTTTTTGCCCTCTATGAATATAAAACAAATTTAAAAAAGTGCACGCAATTTTGTAACTTTTTTTAAAAGTAATTGTTCATGTAAATCGATAATGCATAAGAAATGGTTTCATAAAAAGGCCAGATTGAAGAGTATAAAAAATAAATTAAATATTTTAGATAAAATCTTGATGTCATTTCTAAAATAAATGGATTCAAATAATGTCGATTAATCTTTTTTTTATTTGATTTAAGGCGTTGATATCTTGTTGATTATATGATAAATAATATTTATTAGGTATCTTAGCGTTATAACGCTCAAAAAATATTTTTTTTTATCTTTCGATATCATAATCGTACAGTAATTCCATCAATTAATTTTTATAAACAAAATTTTGCAATGCGTTTATGGGCCTCATGAATATCGAGGAAAGATCAATATAAATTTATTAAAGTTTTATGTATTCAACTCTTTCTGTTAAAATAGTTCATCGTATATTAATATGCAAGTTTACCAATCATCTAAGTGGATTTATTCAAGATTTTAATGCATGAAATACCGTTCCAGATATGACTGTTAAGATGCTGTATCTATATCAATTGGACATAATTGCAATAAAACTATTGAATTCCCATTTATTTATACTTTTTAAATAAAGATAAATTTTTTTATTAATGTGAAATTCCCAATCGACTCATTTATGTATGATGTCGTATCTTGAATAGCCTATTAAACTTACTAAGAAATATTTTATAATCCATATTGGAATTTGCATAAATAAAGTAAACGATTTAGCATATAAATATTATATCCTTTAATTTATTTATTTGTTTTATATTATATTGTATGCCAATAAAGGCTTTTTAAAGTAGAATAAACATTATCATCTGCAAAAAAATATATTTTTTTTATGCACTTATATGGAAAAAGTAGCATTAGCCATCGCATAGATTTTTTTTCATAAATCTGGATATACTAATTAATTATTTACTGTAATATTATACGTTTATATTTCAATTTGTCTGTTCTAATGGTTTACTTGGTATTAAGTTATCTTTTTTTAAAAATCCATTTCATATGTTATAATGCAATATGAATTTAAAATCTCGTCAAGACAAAATTTTAAGATAATAATTGATTTTATCATAGTTTAAACACTGACAACTTATCATTTCTATTCAGTCTTAAAGCTATATACGAAAAAAATAGTCGTCAAGATGATACGTCACATAAACATATTGGATCCACAGAAAATCAGACCGGTCGATTTAATTAATTTAAATCAAATTAAATTAAATTTATGCAAGCTTAGAATAAATAACATATGTATAGGGTTTTAAATTTATATGATATGTAAAGTAATATAAATTATATTTTCATATTTAATAAGGTCGAGCGAACATAAATACAGCCTAACTTGTATTAAAATTGAATTATAGCATCTTTTATTTTTAACCGTTTTGTTTTTCAATCATCTTGTAGATTAAAAGGCTTTACTTAAGCTTGCTTTTGTGTGGCTGAATACGCTGTTATGGTGCGAAAAATCTAGTATATAAATATAATTTTTCCGTGATTTAATAATGTTGGAGTCGGTTGATGATTCTTTTTCTTAGTCTTCTCATTCGTATGTACATTAAGTATCCTTTTGTGATACTTTTCAAATGGAATTCTTATTTGTAGTTTTAGTTTGTGATAATAGAACTGAAGCTAATTCTAAGACATCTTTTTCACTTGATTCTACAATAATTGTGAATTAAGTATTATTGTTTAACTCTTTTTCTCGATGATGGGAAATTTATAGCTAATCATTGTCTAATCGCTTAAAAAATGTACCCAGATTGTTATATTGTTCTTATATGTTACGGCAACGTTTGCTTATTGGTTTCTTAATCTAACTTATTATCTGCAGTGGATCTTAAATATGATGTAATATAAGCATTGAAATCTTTTTAAGAGGGCCTATAAAATAGAAATGTTTATATTTAAGCGATTTCGGATACTGATATCTAATTTATAAAACCGTTTTTTATTTTTGCTGATATATTAGAAAAAAAATTCACTGTTGGTATAGGTACAACTATATTATAGACATTATAGCTATTCCACGAAAAGTTCAGATGTAATGGTCAAGTTATTTCATATTTAAACCATACAACTTATATCCGTGCAATAAACTTCAATTTTTATGCAAAACTTCTTTCTGCTTTTAAGAATATTAACTAAACAATTTAGTTGGTTTTTTATTAATCTAAGATTTCCAGTGCATATGTTTTACTGTCATAGTCACGTAAAAATAGATATTTTTTGTTAATAAATATGTTACATATTTTATATTAGAACTTTTAGGTATGTGTGCTTTAATATAAAAATATATACCATTAAAAATACGTAGCTTTATTCTTCTTTTCTTAACATTAAAATTTGCGGTTTTTATGTGTATTCTTCCGAATTTTTTATAAGGATGTATAAGTATATTGATATGAACGAAACTATTACAGGTCCCACCAATAAACTTATAAGAAAAACACGTTGATATAAACAGCACATCTTATTAAGCATAAATTCTATGTATTCCATGTGCAAGTTTTAGTTAAAATATATGCTTTATACTAGGTCTAATATAAAAACTGCATATATATAACAACTATTGAATATATTTCATCTTTCATGCCGTATTTTTAACAAAATTATACAATATACTTCTTACGATAATAATAATTTAACACTCAAAATAGTGTTTTTATTTTTGAATATATTTTATGTTAACACACATTAAAAGTTAGCATTCTTATGAGGTATTAAAAAAAATTAATTTTTATGTTTATACTTATCTATTTTATATAGAAGATATTCATATAGACACTATCAATACAGTCTAACACTGATATTTTAAATTCGGTTAAGAAAAATGAAAATTTAGTGTATTATTAATCACATGCATAGATATAAAGCAAATCATTTCTGAAATGATCGCTGCATTTAATTTGATAAAAAAAAACAAATTTTTTTATTGTATAAAATTTTAAACTAGTAGATTTTTGGTTAGTTTAATCTTAAATTAGCTTAGATAACAAAAGTAAATAAAGAGAATTTTATATAAATTAAATAAAAATTCATGTGTATTTACAAGACATCACGATAAAAAAATAGATTTATATAAAGAATATTAGCAGAAATTTACAATTATCATATATAATTTTTTCTAGTAGAACTATTCTTAGTATGTAAGTCATGCCCGTAAGTGTTAAAATTATTGTTAAACGAAGTCTAAGTAAACAAAAACTTCTAATTTCAAGTAAGATATAATATTTTCGGTGCTCAAAATATATTTTACGGAACAATTATTTGTAAGCATTTGTATTTAATACCCAAATGATTGTTTTTTCGGGTAGTATATCACAGTATAATAAGATAGATTATTAAGTTTCAAATATAAAATAGACCTTTTTTATTTGTCTTTGATCTTACCTATGATGCATATAATATACTTTAAACAAAACATTTTTACAATATTTTCATTATCTATAGAAAGATTGAACGCATTTGAAAATTTTCTCAAACACATATTGTCAAATTATGCTTTTTATTTTTTATTTTCAATCAAATAATCCAGAATATTAGGGTTAATTATGTAAATTTTTATTAACATCGGAATGTCATGCATTTGTGACATATTGAAAATATTATTAAAAGAGAATACTGATAATACGACACTTACTTTAAAACATATATTTTGTTTAAAATTCCTTTAAGATCAAAATAATTATTATTTTATGCACTAATAAAGTAAAAAGTTGCGAAAAAAAATTTCTTGTAAATTTTATAATCCCTTTGAATAGATATTTTTTTATGAGCTACGCTAAGTCTATATCATGGGGAATCGCATGTAAAAAGAATAAGAATTATCTTATATGTTTAGTTTGTTTTATGTATATTTTAACGTTTCTTAAAATTATATTTTTCAGTGTAAAAATCAGAACGTTTCCAGAATGATTCATTTGACGATAATTAAAGCTCCACAATTATCTGCGATACATATTAAATATATCTCTTTTTGTATAATATTAAATCATACCTAAAAATATAAAATTTCAAATTGCAATTCCAATTAAAAATATATCAACAATCTTTCTCGTGTTATTATAAGTAATATTTACCAATTTCAAAAATTTTTCTATAAGCACTTTAGTATCCTAAAATTCTATACATTTCCAAACAATAATATGTTGAGCTAAATTTGTTATACTATACACGCTTCGAAAATAAAAAAGCGAATATAAAAAATGCAAAAACAATAAAAAATAAATATTAAAGTAAAATAAAAACATATTAGACACAAAAATCGCATATTTGGTTCCTTTATTTATAAGAATATCATTGTTATTAAAACTATATTATGTAATAACATTTTTTTTTATACTTTACAACCAAGATTACCATTTTTAATGCCAGAATCAGTTTTTCAAGTTTATTATAATTTCATTTGCGTAAGAAAAAGGTTTCATACTTTGATTAAATCGAAGGCCATAGCAAGAGTAATAAAAATAAAAACGAAAATATTTTATTTTCTGGGCTTTTTTGAACTTATTATATACATGATTTATTTTTTATCATATAAAATAGCTTCTTTATTTATTGGTTTAAATCTTGCATCTATCTTTCTGAATGCTGTTTTTTAATTTTCAAATTTGAAATTACACTCCAGATATATAATATAAAACAATTTATGCATTTTTAAGCACATAAAAATAAATTGCAAAATTAAAATTTTGAACACGCTCGAGATTTGATTACAAGTTTTATTTCTTTTAATTTTATTTTTTTGGTTTTTCCATAGAACCTTGATATTTTATCAAAATATACTATTTTATTGTAATAATTTTGATTGTATGTTTTTTTAGGTATTATATTAGAATGCAGTAATTATTGCATGGATTTTATCATACAATTTAATTAGATAATTCAAACTCTTCGTATAAAGCAATGCAATCTTTTAAAATTGTGTATAAATCAAAAAATTAAAAGTAATATAATATTTTGACTGAAGGCATTATGAATTATTTTATGTTAGTAAGATTCAAATTTTAATTTTTTGTAATTAAAAGCCTGAACCTAACTTATTAATACAATATTTAACATAAAAGATCCAATAATATCTGACTGTGAACTTTTTTAACTTTTTTTAAAAAAAAAACATGCATTCTAATTAATACCTTTATAATTATTAACATTATATTTTTATATATAATATGCTTTGTTATGTTCTTTTAATCATAATCAACATAAAATAATTTTTTATAATGATAAAAAGAATTTTTTTACGAAGAATATTTTATAAAAATGGATTATTGTGTGGTTAACATTATTAAAAGCCTTTTAAAATCAAAATCACTAAGTATTATTCATGATACATATAATATGTTCTTATCTACTAAAAAAAATATCGATTATTCTATATAGAAAACTAAAATAAAAGATATATAATTTAGATTTATGTTATAATCGTTTTATTACCATTTCATGTTAGTATCTTTGGCGTATAAGTTATATTTACAAATTAGAAATCCATGAATTTGGTTGTTAATAATATTTTTGTCTTAATATTAGCAGAAATATATTTTAAGAAATTTAGTATATAAAAAATAAAGGTTCTGTAAAGTTCATCAAGTTCAAAATATGATTTAAAATATAAGTCTTGATTTATAACCGATATAATATAAATGTATTTTTTAATAAATTGTGCCTTAAAATAAAATGTATTATAATATCGAAGGGTCGTTAATAATAAGAAATGTTTTTACAAAAATTGAAAATAGAAAAATGATTGCATCTATTAATAACTTAAGGCTAAGTTATGTGTCTAAAAGCTTATAAATTTTATAAATTAACTTGCTATGACTGTACTTTCAGTTGTAATACACGATATCGAGAAAAACAACTTATATTTAAATGAAATATGGACGCGCACAACTACTAAGCACATGAGTACATTTTAAGTAATAAATTTAAATACAAAGTATATCTAGATATCGTTAGACCATAAAATTTAACTACCATTATGTAAATATTTTGTCCGTTGACATTGAATTTTTTTTAACATGTTGTGTATATTTGACATTTAATAAGACCCTAAAAATAGAAAATGTATATTTGATGAATTTTAATTTTTTCTGTGTTTCATTTGATAAAATAGTAGCATCGAAATTCTTTTTTGGTACTCATTACGAAATTTATAATAATGAAAAATTAACCATGCATAAATATGACATATCTATACTATACTTTCTTACACATGCAAAGGTATAAATGATCAAATGTAAGGGCATTCTAGAAATAAAAAACATCACTTAAATACTGCTTATGTGCAAGGAACTAAAAAAAATCTGAGTATGTGACCTATATTATCAGAAATATTTTCAAGTATGCTTTGCATATTATTGAGCAGCATGAATTTTGAGTCATTCCTAGACATAGAAGCAGTGTTATGAGCTGTAAAATTAATTATTGAAAATTCCTTATACATGTGAACTATGTGAAATTGTGATATGAACCGTTATTGCTTATAGAATTTGGATTTTTAATGTGAGAAAATCCAGATTTTGTACTTAATATTGGATACATTATGTTATACATGTGCATAAAAAACATAAGAAACGTTTAAAACATGCCCATCAGATATGAATTGACAGAAAGAATAGACATTTGACATGTAAAATATGCACAGCTCACGTGTGTTTATAAACCACTATATGGTCTATGTATTTCTACTAAAACATAATGTGATATTGGAATAGAAAAAAGAATAAATAAAACAGCGTTTAAATATATAAAAAGAGAATTATTCGCTGAACACAGATCATTAAAAGTATATATAGCTATAAATTTATAAAGTCTTACGTCAAAAACATTTCTATCATATTTATATTTCGAAAATTCCTGCAGACATACATTAGTAAACACATCAAAAAAAATTTACAACTTTATTCTAAAACTCTTCTGCATTAATTACATACAAACCAAAATAATTTTTTCGATAACTCGTCATTACAATTGATTTCTATATTTTTATATAAACTTATTCGAAAAATCAGTCACATACTCATACAAAGACACAAAATGTATTTTAAAACAAAACTGTAAAAATCAACATATAATTGTAAACAATATTTAAAAACAAATTGTTGCATGTTTATATTACTCGCATCTCGTATAAGTATACTTTCACTTTCATCAGAATTCTGTAGCCAGAAAATTTAAATTCCATATTATAACATTACATTTTATGTGCGATCAATAGATAAAGCAAAAATTTGGTATTAACCATGGTTCTTTATTCTGATTTCAATTTAAAATTTATACATTCGATCAGTTGAGTATATTGTGATTTTTTAAAATAATAAGTTTATTTTTATTTTATAAAATTTGATTGATAACTTTAATCTTTCTTTGGCTATTTTAATTTGAACACATGGACAGCAAGAATTTTTCTGTTTTATATGAAAGGGTAAAAATGAAGTCAAATGATTTTAAAAGCGATAAAATATAAATATTTACGTAATATATAACAAACAATTCTAATAAAAACAGGATTGGTATTATTAAAAGATTAATTCGTTATAAAGGCAATAATTGAAGTCTCGGGATTTTTATCTTTAAGCCAATTGTTTCAGGCCAATTTTGGCAAATTGATCTATGATCTTATATCTTTTCACAATCATGGAATTTCACATCTGAAATTTCCATTTAACCGTAAAAATTGCTTTAGATCACGTGTTTTTGCGCATGATAAATGAGTCAAATTTATTCGGCGGGATAAACATACATGTTACGGATTAAATGCTATATGCTGTGAGGCAGTTTACAGATGTATGCTCTAATTCTTGCAGATGGTCTGGATTGAATAGCTGTTTGATGGTTTGAAAATGCTCATACCGAAGAATATCTGAAAGTTCAATCTTTAATCATAAATTTATGGTCAATTATACAATATTAATTCATCAAAACTAAAAAAATATATCATCTTTAATATATTATGGTATATCGAATAATAACCGGAAACATATTTTATCTAAACACTGAAAGGTATTGCTTTAATTAAAATTAGAGTCACAAGCAATGGTGATGATAATAGGGCAATAAAATATTAAATCTGACAAAAAATGGTGAAATTATGCACTTTAATTTATAGATTGTGAAATGGGATTGATATCAAAAATATGATTATTAGATATGTAGATATAAATAAATGTTGAATATATTTTTTGTAATTTATTAACGACATTTTAGCTAAATAGTAGATAGAAGTATTCTAACTCTAAATTATAATCGAAACAAAGCTTGGGTAAGGTGATTTAAAACGTAAAAATGATTTTATTAATGTTTCTAGAATCAAATATATATTTAAATCATAATAAAAAATATTTTAAAAATTAAGAAATGTTGCATTAATTTATATTTATTATATGTAAAAAATTTCTATATCTGAAGGATTAGACGTCACGAACCAGGTTGAGACATATATACAAACCTTGGGATTGAGAAAAACCGTTGTATGAATAGGTCTTGAAAAAGGTGAAATATTGAAGAATACTTTAAAAAGTGAAGATAACTGAAAGTATAAAAACGCTGTGTATGCAGGGAATCAAGAAATATTAGGTCAAAACTAAGCATAAATCATAACCATGAATTTAGCTTATAAAAAAAAATCCTTTCAAAGAAATATGAATTTTTTTTCATTATATTTATGATAAAAACAGAAATGCATGAGTAAATTGAGAATATCTATATAAACGCATAATATAAAAATAGTGGTATGTCGCTTATGAAATAATTTTTATTTGAACCGAGAAAATCCAATAAAAATTATCAAATATATTTGCAACTTTAGACAAATAAATTATTTAATATAAAAAAAAATATTGTCTATGAAAAAATCGACAATACCATTTACCCCTAAATCCACCTGCGTGTTATTTTCTCATAAAATAAATATAGCAATTTTTATTTATTTTTTGTACCAACTTTTGAATCAGAAGTGCAATCAAAGGCATAAAATGAAAGAATATAATTATATTCATCTATTACTAGGAAATAGCATTCTGAAAAAGTATATTAAAAAATTTTTTGATAAGAAACCTAGAAAAATATCTTAACACAGTCTGTCTACAAAAAAACAGTTAATTTACAGCTTAGATGTTTATTCCAACTGTAATACAAAATAAAAGTTGATCATATAAATACTTAGCAAAAAAAAAATTAAAAATACCCTATACAATTTAAATATATTTGAACATATAAATGCACTTTTTATGTAAGTAAGATTGATACATAAATAGTTGATTGTTCTTTATAGATATCCTAAAGCTTATTGTTTTTTTCTATATCCTCCGAATCAGATTTATATCAAGACATTATATAATATAAGCCAAATAAAGTGCCAATAAATTTCTTGATCTGATAAAAAAAAAGTTATTTATAGATAAAATTTTATACTTCATACGAAAAAAATATGTGATCATAATTTTTAAGAATCGCAAATTTAAACTAAAAAAATTGGATTATTTTAAATACTTTAGAATCATTAAATACCTTTGTGAATTAAAAATGTATTAAAAAATGTAATCTTAAAAAAATATACATTACAATATATAATCATATTTCATCATATCAGTAAATTTCTTTCTTAGACTAAAACCAAATCTTACTTTATTTTATATATTCATATTTTTTTAACATCGATCTGATCTAATTAATGTCTAGCGGATCTCGATTTACAATGTATATTATTTTATAATATTATGCTTTACATCCGAAAAATAACGTGAAATAATATAAATTAATATTTATAGAGTTAGTTCCGATACATCTTTAAATTTTTTATTTTTAGGCTTGAATTTTCAGAAAATGTGCAGATAATATATTCACCCCCTTTAAATATAAAATTTGCTTTGCCATAAAAAAACAGATTTTGAGCTGTTAGCTTGCAATTAATTCTATTGACGTTTATTATAATATATCTAGAACATAACTGCCATTATTCATGATAAATAATAAATTATTGTAATCAAATGTAGCAAAATCATATTATTATATGATATAACAAATATTTATATTAAACTGTTTTGATATTATTCCTAGTATAGGGCTATTTACGGTATTTTTTTATATCCTTTATATGTTTGCAACAAAATTTCACCCAATAAAGAGCACGATTACTTTTTTGTGGACTTATGATGTGTAAACTATGTAAAACTAAAGTTATGAGCATCAAAACAATAGATGAAAAATATAATATATTTTTGTTATCAGATATATTAAAACCTTAAATAGCATATTAAAAAAAAACTTTAAACCTACAGTTAATAATAAACACAAAAAAGGATTTTATATGTTTGGTTTTTTTCATAGATGTATTCTTATTATTTTTATACGGTTGATTCATATTCTTCATAATTAGAGTACAGAAAGGGTAACGAATACAAATTTTAAATTTTTTAATATTAGTGATCTTACCTCTGCATAATTACAATAAAATACTATAAATTATATAAATTTATTTTATTGATAAGTTTTATGAAAGTATGTTTTTATGTGATTCATTAGCTCTATATGTTTGATAATATAAGAATATAGATAAATTAGCCACAATCAGTTTATTAAAAAATATTGTAAATTGATTATTGTAATTAATTTCCTATTTAAACGGATATTGGTATTTTTAGATGTTTGTATATAATTATATCCATAAAATAATATTTCAAATTTTCTGTTAAAAATATAGCATGGGCTATAATTCTAATTATGGAGAAATGAAAGGTTTTCATCAATGATTCGACGATTAGTATTTCTCTAAATCATATATTTTGTATTTTTATACATCAAAAATGCCGATATTACTTTATAAAAATCATCGAAATGCAACCAATAATTTTTTAGTGTCGTTTTTTATGCAAAGATTATATTTGAAATATAATAAAACGACTGAGACTGTGGACTATCAATCTTTTTTATTTGAAAATTCATATTTTGGAAGATTATTTATTGATAAAAAACAGTAAATAATAAATATATCTCCATTAAAATAACATATGATAGTAATATTGTATTCAAATTTTATTATGTGTCTAAAATACCATAAATTCTTATAACTGAATAGTAACATTATTTGAGAGAACTTATTCAACCATTTTAAACCACACAAACCTATAAAATCACTAATAATTAGACGTTTTGAATCAATTTTCTATAAATTCGATAACTCTTAAAAGATAAATATTATTATATTCTAGGGTAAATATTGCTTTGAATTATAGTTCAAAATAATTTATAACAAAATTAAAGATACTTGAACTCATCCCATTCGAGAAAACACAAGCGCTTATGCTGATAGATCAGGGGTAGGATTCAAGTGTTGGTTCAAGGAATTGTATAAGTTCCCAATAGACTAACTACGTCTAAATAGATTAAACTGATAAAAAGAAACTTAACCCATAAATATAAATATAAATATAAAATATTATATTTGGAATTGTTAACATATTGTTCGAAACTGAACATATAAATTGTTGATATTAAAGTAACATAGTCATATTATTAAAGATACATTATAATATATATATCGTAAAGTAAATAAAAAAATCATAATTTGTGATCAATGATAAGTATATTCCCCTTATTTTTATATTATAAAGGCGATGCTTTTATAATATCTGGAAATATAAAAACATCCATTTTCCATAATAAATTATGAATCTGTTGATGTTTATTGATTTTTGCACAGTAGCCAGCGCGATTACAGAAGAATTCAGTTTTAAAAAATAGATATATAAAAAAAAAAGTAATAAATACAATTTTAAAGTAACATTTTTTATGAAGACAATGCATATATAACGATAAAAAATAAATTTAAACTTTAAAATTTTACTTTAAAAATAAAAGGAATGAACCATTGGTGCTTAATGATTTAAAAAATGTTTTTGATAATAAGATTTATAAAAAATGTTAAATTTGTTTGAATAAGTTTCATATTTTTTAGTTAGTTACCAATTCTTATATATGAAATCTCAACTTTATAAATTATTATCACATATTATCGTACAAATAAAAATATAACATCGAAATAATTTATATTTTTATATGGCATAATTAATGGAATTTTATATATTTTATTGACCTAGTATACTACTTTTAAACCAACAAAATACTGAATATTCTGATTTGATATAGATTTGGATGGAGTGAAAATTCACAAAAAGATAATAAGAAAATAGTAATTAACAGGCTTTAATGTTTTTCGAACTTTAAAGCTTCTATTCTCGTCAACATTTTTATGATATTTATTTTTCTGGTATATACTGACATAAAAAAATTTATATACATAGTGTTTGCAATATATGTTCATTTATTAAACTGGTATTTTTTAAAGAAAGTGCATCTTTATTATTTTGATTCGAAATGCAATTTTCTTTTTATGATCATATATTTTTTCGGCTAAATAAGGAAACCAGAAAAACTCATTTGTATTATATTTTTATGATTTCAATATTATAAAAATATAGAATAGATAAGCATATATATATCCATGGTATCTCTTGACATATTATTATAAATAGGAAACCTTCAAGATGACACTTATTTCTAAAATCTAAGCATGATAATTAGAAATCTGGTATACCTTTTATTTGTAATATACTTGAATCCTTTTTTTTGATCTTAAATGTAATATAATATTTCTTAGGTAAACTTAAAGTCTATATAACTCAACATTTCATAATAATGCGGGTTATTGAAAAATTAAAAAATCGAAAAGCCATTTAATAACCTAAATCTAATATATTTATAAAATAAAATCAGCCGGGAATCCTCATATGTCATAAATAAATGTAAAAAATATTCTTTAATAACAACAGTTAGTGCTGGCGGTTTTAGAGAATATAATTTTGTGAATTATTGAATGCTGACAATTTTTTTTATGTACCCTTTGTCTCTGAATTAGTTCTGCAATTAAAAAAGCTATTTTTATAATGCAGATATGTATGTCTTCTTAGAAATTTAATCAAATGATTCAATAGTTCAATTTATTTTTGTGTATAATTAGCATATTTATGAAATTTTATTATGTTTTTTTCTAATTGGGAATTCGTTTGCATAAAAAAAATAAATAATCACAAATATTCTAGCTAAATTTATTATAAATTAATAATTTTTTCTTGAACAATTTTCATGTACTTACGTATTCGAATATTCTATTACAAAAAAAATCACTGCGCTTGGCGGCCACTAATTAGAATCTTTTGTTCACTCAACAGCCATTATTGATCATTATTAAAATTACCATTAATTTAAAGATTTTGATTTGAGTTTAAATCTGTGAAACATCCCAACAAAATTTAGTTGAAATAAAACTTTTAACTCTTTTTGGTGCCGACGATTATAACAAAAACAAGAATGTGTTTTTTAAGTATGGATAAATTTCTAATTAAGAACAATATTCTAAAATAAATTATTGCATTAAGAAACATTGTTTTGGAAGATTTGGAATTTTAGGAAATTTTAATTTAATTTGCATTGTACCAATTTAAATGATTAAGGTCTAATATTAAATAAAAGTATAGAAAATGTAAAAAAAGTAACACTTATCTAAAAATATCATAAAGCAAGCATTCTAAGATGTATGTTAGACTTATTTATTGGTGTATTTCGGTTCTTTTTTATTTAAAACACATTTAAAACATTTCATGCCAGATTTAAATAAATTTAAATCAATAATCGGATTTGATACGAAAAAAAAAATTTATGAAAATATAAATATTGTACATATCTGGATATTTTTTGGCGCAAAAAAATTAGAAATACAGTTGATTTGAATGTAACAAAGAGAATAAAAATAATGAAAGTTTATTTATTTTTATTTTTACATTTGCATATGTATCGATATAATATTGCAAATTATGCAATAAAATAGAAAAGACAGCGCAAAAAAATGTTATCACGATAGTTTGTGAACTTTTTTATGTCATAGCAACGATATTTTTAAACAGTACTCGCACAAAGCTATACTAATTGGTAGATTTTAATGTTCTTGGATGATCAAATATGTGTGAAAATCTACTATTTTAGTATTACTAATATGATTTTAGCATCACAAAGTTTTTCATAAAATTGCATTCATACAAAATTACATAAGCAGTATTAATATGATATCTAAAATGATTTTAAAAAACCAATTGACTTTATTACAGAAGTAGATACATGTGGTTTAATATTTTTGCTTCATATAAAGATTAGCAAGATATGTGTTTTACATATAGAATATAAATGTGATAGACAAAAAACCATTAAATTTAGATTTTTAATGATATTTATAATCGTGCATCAGGGAAAATACGCAAAATGAGAATTATTAAAATTTAGAAAAAATTATACGTAACATAAGCATTGTAAAATGTGTAAAAGTATTTTTTATTTCCATATCAGAATCACTATTGTTATATAAACTCGAAAAATCTTCGTATTTATAATCATATATTAAATTCTGAAATTACATAGAAAAAATTAAGACCATAAGTTTATTTTCCTTGTAAATCATTATTATTTGTTTTTTTTCTATAATATACGTTTTTATTTAATATTAAGAGCAAGAAAAAATAAATTTATACCATTTTAGAAACATAAAGTCTGATATATGTATTCATTAAAGATAAGAAAATGAAATAAAGATAGAAGGTTTTTATCATAATAAAGGGATGAGTATAGATTGTATGTAAAGTTTATAGTGCCAGGACTATACACATAAATCTTAATTGAATCAGTTTTTTCCTAAAATCCATGGAATTTTTTATTTTTTCGAAAAGCAACAGTTTACTTTTTGTTGCAAATCTTTAATCGAATTCTAGAATAAACTACAGAACAAAGGTTATTTTTTATTGTGGATATCTAGCTTCAATAAACGGCACCATATTTATTTTAAAAAAATACTATACGAAAAAACTATCCTGGTATCTAAAAAAAAATACAATATCTTATAGAAAATATAAATACTTTGTCATTATTTCTAGTATACTGCAGTCATTTTAACTTAGTTCTGGGTTGAAATACATTTTATCCCCAAATAAATATATTTATCGATGATTTAGCGTCCTTATGCGATTTGCTTTATTTTCTTATAAAAAATCTATTTCTAGTGTTTTGATCTAAAAACATTAAATTTGAATATATAACTTGAAATAAAAATTTTATCTGAAATAAAATTTTTGTGTGATCTTTGCACTTTTTTTTGTTAGTATTATAATCAGAAGCATGAAAATCCCGTCTTTAATGATTTAACAGTTTCAAGCTATTTGCGTCATAATATTGCGTACATACGATATGCCAAGTTTGTTTAATTGAAATAATTATCTTTTCGAGAATCAATTCTTTTTTATATTCTATAAATAAACCGTACAATATTTTAATATACCTTATTCATATAATTTTTTCTATCTTAATAAGTTCATAATATGACTAAATTTCAAAATTTTCATAAACACGTAACATTTATTGATCTCGTTGTTTCATCGCAATAGAAAAAAATTTGATATAAATATATCATTATATCTTATGTTAAAATCCGTGCAAGAAATAATAATAAAAATTCCTTTATCATCGTAATTATTCTAGATATATATGTTCTTGACATATAAAACTATATTTTTTTCCAAAAACCTTTTTAAAATAATTTAAAGTTATAAAGAAAATAACTATACTACGTTGAAATTCAATTTTTTGATAATAGATAGTTTTTTTAAACTTTGAACATGCGTCATTACTTTGATCTGAAGTTCCTAATATAAATTAGTTGATATTTTTTTATTATAGGAAAAAAAAATTGAGTTGATGTCCATAGCGCTTTTACGTTTTAATATATGTTTTTTATACGATCAAATAATTTTTCATCCACATCTATATATATTTCCTTTTACAAAGCTTCTAACATATATCCGTAATTTTTTCTTCAAAAAACCATAAGTGAAATTTTTATAAAATAAACATCAAAAAATAATGTGTCATCATTTTAAATATGTTATAGAGGGAATTTATACCTTTTTGTTGCACTTGCCAATTTAAGCTATACTGCTGGCATAAAGAAAGAATCAATTCATTGCACTATCGATTGTTATAATTTAAATACATAAACAAATTTTTATATCTTAAATTTTATGGGAGCAAACATCGTTTAAAAATAGCATTTATTTCATAAACTAAAGGGAAATAAAATTACAGTTATGATGAACGATTTTTACTAAACAAGAAGTTTAATTTGAATTCTTTGCATCTCAAAATTTTATATAGCTTTTTTAAATGGTACTTCATACGATTCACGGTCAATCTACGGGTGTGGAATATATTCTATTCTCTTTTATACACATAAATGTTTAATTATATGCTATATCAATAGCTATTTATCACAAATTCAAAAAAATCACATACTGGATATTTATTTTTGCTTCGATATGTATGACAACCAGCTGCCATGTAAGAAATAATTATAATTTGTTATAAAATATATATTAATGATTATTTAAAAGTAAAGTAATATTTAATCCATATAATACATATAACTCAAGAATATAAATCGATTCTTCTATATGATGAAATGGTTAAAACAATAATAGGTAAAAAAAATGAGTCTTATGTTTAATCGTTAAATTACTATCTAATAGCTTATAAACCAACTGAATAAATAAAACAACACTGTAAACTAGAATTTATTGATGTTTTAATTTTATTTTTACCTGTAAACAGAAAAACTGTATTCAGATGTTTAAATTACACACACCTAGCTAGATATAACTATATAACGTCTGTCATGCTTCGAAATATCTACTAACGCAAAGTTTAGTTATATATTAATGTTTCGTATTTATCTATATATCTTTGCTTTTTAATACAATTAAAATGATTAAAACTCTATAGCATCTTTGAACTTTAAATGTGGCAAAATAGAATCCGGCCATAACGCAGAACAACATCATAATAAATTGATACTGTGACGTATGGTATATTTCCATATTTTTTGGAAAATTTATTGGGCTGAAATATAGCACAAAGGGTAACTTTTATTTGATGCATTGAATTCAAATATAATATATTTCTTGATCAATTCGAAACTAAAAAAAGACAAATAACTTTATGCAATATTTGAGCTAGTAATGAAAATATAACAGATAGTAATTTTATGAGTAAAAAACATTGTTCGAACAATTAAGAATTTTACATCAAAAATAACCTTTAGCATCTACAAACTGTTAATATCTATGTCTATATTTCTTTGAGATTATATACTTGTCTAAAATTTATCTATAAATATAAAGATCTTCATATATTTCAATAGAAACCTCTAATTAGCCTATATTATAGATTGTTATTTTGCTTTATTTATCATAGTGTATCACGTAAATTAATAATTTAAAATAGAAGACTTTTTAATATAAAAATTTATGGTTTTAAATTTATTTAGAGTAAATTTTGTTTTTTTTAATTCCTAAGAGCTGTAAAATTGATATTTTGTATCCATTTAATTAATTGGGTTTTCTATTTTGAAATGATGCTAATTTTTTAAAAGTTATATACAGCACAAAATCTTTTTCTTAAGTCTTGAGAAGAGTATCTATAACGTTCGTTTTTTTCAATAGTCTGGATTTCGCCTCTTTAATTTTCCAAAATAAGTATCAATTAAAATTAATGATATATCATTTAATTTCGATGCAGATTTTTACAATATACACATGTTTTTCAATTACGCTACACAAGTATTATATAATTCAATAATAAATAATTTTTAAATTATAAAATAAATGTGCTCTGATTAGATGGAAAAATCGGTAAAGAATAAAAAATCAATTTAACAACATATAGTGTACGTTGTGTAATTTTAATCAAAACCACACATATTAGCAATTATATTTATGTCAATATTGTAAAAGAATAGAGATCGATAAAATATCTATTTAAAACATATGACAAATAATTACATTCTAAGCCGTTTAAACTTTTTATGATTCATTATAATGTATTTGCGAAATCTTTTTTAAATAATGAAGCATAATTTATATTTCTAATTTATCACCAGCATTATATTTTACAAAACTAATTATGTGATTGAATTTTCTTTGTCAGAAAGATATAAGTTCTAAGAATTTCAATTTATAACTATCATCTTGTTTTTAAAGATGTTATATAATATAATGGACTTTTTATGCTATCTAAGCATAAAATTGTAGATTTCGAATGTAATTACACATTATTATTTTAAAGAAAGAAATATAACTTATTTTGCTTAACAAAAATACACAAAAATTATAATGGCCTTAAACAACATTGAAGAGATACTAGTGATTGTAAATAGAGTTAAATTTTAATATAAATATAACGCAAGTAAAGTATTTGTATAAATAAATATTTTCATAAGTTAATCCTTTAAATATTTTTATATATATATATATATATATATATATATATATATTTAAAAAATGAAAGGGGTGGTATGGTTGTGTGGTTTACAAGTCTGACCCCTAGGTCAGGGGTTGCGGGTTCCATTTCCACCCACCCCACTAATTTCGAATCGAATTTACTCTAAAGATAAATACCCAAGGAGGCGGCCAGTTATCCAAAAAGCACTGACAAGCCATGAGAAAAAGGAGGTTGCTGTGTAACCCGTTATGTGCCTTCAGTATTGAAAAAGATCCTACATTGTTCAGCAAGGATATAGGTAAGTGTAGAGTGTGGTTGTAGCTTGTAGTGACGAACAGTAGATAGAATCACATTCCCATCACATTATGAATGCCACCTATGAGAAAGGGGCCCAATCCACGGTGATTACGGGTGACAAGAAGTGCTGGAGGAGTTCCATGGAGAGACGCAGCAGTTAAGCAATAGTTCCAGTGTATATAAAGCGAACTTCCTAAAAAGCAATAGAAGTAAAATATAAATAAATAAAGTAAATTCGATTAGAATCAAAATTTTTAAAGCATAAAAAATAAAATAGATATAAGATTAACTTTTGAACTAACGAAAAAGATAGAAATATTAATATTAATTAATGGTTATCTTTCTTTTTATAGAGTTTATGCCGTTAGACGTGGTCAGTGGGTTTGGAAAATTTCAACTCCTTGATGCCAGTTTTGACACCGTCCCCTGATTCATCTTCATCACTGCCTTCCTTCTCTCAAATGAGACGAGTTGTGTGCCTTGCGGTGTGTGAGAGTTGTATGTGTGCCAATACTTAGTCCGGTATTTTAACTCTTTAACATAATTTGTACGATATTTTGTGACCACCGATCCCAAGCCATCACAATAGTATGAAAATGAATGTAATTATATCTAAAAAAAAATTTTTATTTATTTTGTATTTGATCAAGCTAGGATTTATGAAAAGAAAAAAATTTCGGTCTTTATGGGAATAAAATAATAGAAAAACTAAATGCATTATAATGAGCGTATAAATAAATTCTAGATATAATATAATTTCAATTTGTATACCCAAGATTTTTGATATAATTTAAAACCAACACAAAGGCATAAAATACATAGTTTAAACCTAAAAGGTTTTGTGGTAATAATTACGGGTTTAAAGGATTTTATTATTGTTTGCACAAAATATATACAATATAAATTAGCTTCAATTTAAAGTATATATAACAATCAATTAATATTAATAAAAATATATTATTGATTATAATACCATTCATTTGAATTTAAAATTATAGACAAATAATAATATTTCCAGAAGATTGAAATCTTTTTCTATTGCTTGTTTTTTATGCCATAGATTGAACTAACATATGCAGATAAAAATGATAATTAAAAGGTGATCTAATAAAATTCTATAATATTTAAAATAACAAATATATCATCCAATATATAAATATCAGATTTTTTGAAGAAAAAATAGATGAACTATACTTTCTGGCGATTCTATAAAAAAATTTTAATTATTTTAATTTTGTGTTACATCTTTTAAGAATAATAATAAAAAAAATTTATTAAATTGATTATTTTTGAACGATTTATTTTAAAAAAAAAAGGGGTTGAACAATCTAGAAGAGAATATTTATTCTAATTAATTTTTTATATTATTTAAAATCTCTAATAATATCAGTTAGAAAAATCTAGATCAGCTTTTTAATTGTTAGTTTGCTTAAATTTAAACCCTCCAGATCTTTTTTATTCCATCAAATTATCTTATAATATCTAAAAAAAACAAATATTTATTTCATCGATATTCTTTTTTTTTGTGTATTTGCATTTTGAATGTGCCTTGATGATAATATACTCGGATACTATTTATATAACCTAAAAATGAATTGAACAAAGGCTCTACTACAAAACATATGAAGTTTGCGAATATATGTCTTTAGAAGTAACTGTTTAATATATTAATATCAACTTTATTTACGATCTTACTTCCGTTATAATATATTTTACTGCTTTCTACCTGAATATTTATGCATAGGTCTAAGCTTATTCAAAGTAAAACTTTTTTAAAATATGATGATTTATTTTTGTACCTAAGAGCTAAATTATTTGGACGAAAGTTTTATAATAAAAAAATCACTTTGACTCGATAATAACATCCAGACATCACATTGATTAGAATGAATTATGAATTAATTATGCTTTTAACATCTAATGAGACCAGTAGCATAAAATAAACACCATGATTAATATAAAAGCAAAGACCAATTATTTACTGAGTTTATTATATATTGACATAAAATAGTGGCCGAAGCGTCCATTAAAAATAATTAATTGCGGTTTTAGATGTGATCATATATGCAACTACCATGTAAAATAGATCTTTCACGATCATCTTTTTAATGTAATTCAATATCTAGGTTTTAAGCTTTAAAATCAATTATGCATCATTTACTTTAAAGTAGCAAATAAATATAATAATTTTCCCAATATTAAGATAGACCTGGTTTCAAGTTTTGATTTGTTCAATAAACTATACATGAATAAAACAGGAATATTGTTTTTTATTCAATTGATTAAAAGAAATCCGATGCATAAAATAATAATATAAAGATGGCATTGTAAATAATCAAAAACATATTTTTGCAAATATGAATATTTCAAAATCTACACGAATTGAAAAAACACAAAATAGTGGGTTCGAAAATATTAAAACCGATAGAAATTTGAAAACATCAACATATTCCGAATAAAATATCATTATTTGATTCCAGATATTTAATCTTGAATTTTGCTTTCTCTCATGAATTAGACGCTATATAATTAAATCTATCCTTTATATTTATAGCATAAATATTGGATTTCAAATTATCAACATGCAACATCGTAAAAATGATTAAATTAGAATATTACCATGATTTCAGGTGCGGAAAAATTATAGACAATAGTAGATGGATCTGATTTAACACCATAAATTAGTATCCTCTATAGAACTTACTTGTTTATGAAAATTTGTGGTTTAAGTTATGAGTGGAAGCTTGTTAATAAGGTGATATGTTTTTTTTATTACGAATATAACATCTAAACATGAAAATACACACCACATACGATTATAACATATATTGTGATAAATTAAACAAATTTCCAACATAATCGTATAATAATAATTTTAGAAAGAAAAAACGATAAATAAGTTTATAAGAAATGTATAGAGGTTTCTAGAAACATGCGTTAAAAAAGATGTGCTCGCAAAGCAATATTTTAAGAAGCAAAATCGTTTTTATATCTACATTTTACCTGATAGATAAATTTCAGAAGCTAAATTTCGTATATATATGGTTTATTGGCATTCTGATTTAGTCTCTGTTGATTTCAGACTCAGATATCACTAGGAGTTTCTTCAAAATATTTACAAAACTACAATTTGATTTTGGTATTCTATTAAATTAGTATCTATCGTCTAAGAATGTACCTATATACATATCAAAATTTATATAAAATGGGATATTTTTTTGTGTTGGTGATATTTATCTTTTCGAAAATGTTGAAAATGTGAAAAAAAATCATAGAAAATATTGCATGATTTTTAATATGATCTAATGTTATACGATTGACGTTTTATTGTGTATACAAACGACATATCTTGTAAAAAATATTGTGAAAACGGCAATATATAGAGATGCAGTTTATTGCTCTGTTTTTATATAAAAATACACACAAATTAATTAGAAAGGCAAAATTTGTTTTCATCTTTGCATAAAAACATATTTAAGCTATACATGTAAAATTTAAACAGATTATTCTTATTTTTTTTCATCAATGCTTAGATCCACAAATGCATTACACATAAATCGCACATTACATTTTTTTTTGATGCTGTATTATTATATGTGTTTAAAATTTGTTATAAATAACCATATACGCGAATAGCTTAACCTCGGTCGCATAAATGATGAAGATTGAATATTTATCAAAACTATTATTTACTTAGTTGCTTATATGAGCCACCAAATACATAAATTCATTTGTATGGCGCATATTTACAAACCTTTATATTTAAGAGCCGCAACACCCCAGAAATTCATTTAAGATAATAAGCGATTAGATTATTAGAATCTAGTGATCTTATATTACACAAAGATCTCTTAAACCCCAAAATATCTGCGCATAAGACAGAAAAAATGCAGAAATTAATTTTAGAAGCGACAATTAAGTGTAAATATGACGTTAACGATCGTCATATGATATTAGAGTTATATATTGATATTGTATGCTTGTGTCAAATATTTTGAGAGCAAAGAAAAATATAACTACATAAGAAAACGAACAATAAATCATTAATATACATTTCAAATATATTTTTAGATGAAAAAATTGATAAATGACACAAAAACCCATTCGTATTTTACGTTGAATAATAATAAAACACCAAGAGACACGATGGATGGATGTAATTATTATCTTTATTTATATTAAGGCTTGATATAGTGATTTATAATAATAAATAATATTTCCTTGCCAAATACGTGTAAATGTTCAGATTAAAAACACAAACATAATTGGATAAATTTCAATCTGTAAAATGAATTTATGTATACCGAAACCCTTTTATTTACGGCATTTAAATGGTTTTTTTCAAGATAGTATATGTATTTATATGAGGATAACAAACCTCACAAATTAATAAATATCAAACTAAAAAAAATAAGATTCTATAAAATAAAGATTTAAGCCCAAAAAAGGAGTAAAATACATATATTTCAAAACATTTTTAATTGGCGAAATTATTTAGATATGATTGTCGAACGATTTATTATTTCAGATATAATTGATGCGATATCAATCTTCCAAAAATATAATGACATTTTGTAAAAGATAATTAAAAGGCTTTTTGAGAATAAATATAACATGTTTTTATAAATTAACGTCAAAAATAAGATTAATAATAAATTTCTTTCTTTTCTATCGTATTTTTCTTTAAAAAATAGATTGATTTTTTGAAAGAATTAGAGAGATATTTGCACATTATGAAAGTGCAAATTATACATGTAATATGCCATATTATCCAGATTAATAGATAATAATCAGGTTTGAGTGACTTCGAATACGAAATTTTATGCCTTAATACACCCAGATATATTGTTTAATACCAAGATGCCTACCAATAACTTAGTTTCATTTCACTGAAAATAATCTGCATGTTCTTTTTAGATTTACTGCTTAAATCCTGCATTGATTCACAAATTTTCTTATATACATCATGAATAATTGTTTTTGTGTTTTGTATTTATTATAAATAATATGCGATTCATATGAACTTATATGTGTATAACCAACAGTTTGCAAAAAATTTAATTCTTTTCATTGGAGAAAGATCATAGAAAATTGAGAATTATACTTGCTTTTTTGTCAGAAGAATAGCATATTTATATGAAAAACGAAAATTTTGTTATTTTGCATACATGTTTTTGCTATTATATAGAAAGACATTTTTAACTTTGATAAGACAATATTTTCGATTATCTTTTTAAAATTTTTTCTATTCCGTATATAACACCAAAATCAATCATAATTTACATTAATTATGCATATTAAATACTTCTACAGAGAATAAACACAATGCAGCATACAGTTGCTAAACTTTTTTTTTTCAACCTTGAGACCGCAAGAATTTGTCAAATCGATTAGAATTTTCGATTTTTTCTTAAATTTTTTATTTTACAATCATAAAACCTACAAGAATATCTAATCTTGCCATATGTTTTATACAGTTTAAAGTAAGCTTGGCAAAAAAAACATAAAAATGTAGCAGATTTTTATACTGTTTTTATCAATATTTCAATTTTTTATGTTCTGGTGATATTAGACATATACCAATGTCTAATTTTATCTTAGAATAAACTGGGTATGCGCAAACTGGGGTATTTAGGTAAAAAATGCCTTTAGAGGTAACTTTTATGGCCTCATGAGCTTATTCAGTTTATTTTGATTCACATAAATTTATTATATAAAAAATTAAAAAAAAATATAACACCCCTTATACTATGAATTTACTAAAAAGATAAATATAAATTGATTTGATACTTGTTGATATATCGTAGCAGTTAAAAATAAGATGGAACATTCGATTTTGGTAGTATTCACTCTACGTTTAAGAAGCAAAATACAAATATTTTTTATGCTTCCTATAAAGAACATAAAGACTTTGCGTTAGTATGAGAATTATGTAAACAGAAGCTGTTTAAATTTATATGACAAACGTAAGCAAACCAAACTATATATTTACTTTGTTAGCTATAGTAAAAATTATACAATCGCAAATATCTGAGTAGCTAGTCTAGAAAAAAACTGGGTAAACTAGTTAGCAATATCAAGCTAATCAGGATGGACAACATAAACAGTAAAATACATATATTCTGATTTAGTTCGAAAGCTAGCTATGCCACATTATTATGTGGTACCATTACCAAAAGACAGATGAAATTTCAATATATCTTAAAAAATCATTAGTTTATATTTTGTATAATCTTGATATCAATTTTTCACTATTGTCGATGGACGGGCTGAAAATGTATATTGTGTGTGATTTTTTATTTTGTAAGCATAATTACTAAAGAATCTCCCCTTGTGAAATTTTTTTGTTTAATAGATTTTTTTTGGAGAACACGGATGTTTAATTTTTTTAAAGACAAGGAGATGATGTAATAATCATATATTAGTATATTATATTTATAGGTAAACGTACTGATGTAGCACCTGCACTGAAAGGCAAAAATAAGGGATATATTGCATTGGTAAAAAAAAAGAATCTTGATATATAATCTGTTTGAATTCCATTGCATTTTAAATGAAAATGTTATTTGTGATATGAAAAAATATATATAATTAAATCTATAAAATACGGTGTTAAAATCGTAAATTATATCATAAAAAGTGAGCACAAAACGTTCATTTTTTAAAATTTCTACTTTTAGAAGAAAAGAAACCAGGGGTTTTATCTTCCCTATCATTTTAAAAATTTGTTTGCAATCGTAAGGGTGTATGTTTTCAGTAAGTTTTTGAGCTACAAGAAAACATTATATTGTTTGTAAGTAAAATGGATCAGCCTTGTCGATTGAAAGATGAATAATTCCGTCACGACCTTGCTTTTTTTGTGATTTAAATATAAACAAAATGAACACAATTTGTCGCTATTAGGAAATAATAATAAAAAATTTTATATGTGGAAAAATATAAAGTTTTTCGAAAAAATTATGATTTTTAGGGGATATCATTTCAGTGTGAAAGATCTAAGAAATAAATTCCAAACTATTTCAGAATATACGAAAATAGCGGATATGGGAAGATATTCTATAGATTATGTTTCTGAAACTAAATGTGATGAAAGATTCTTTTAGAACATGTGATAAGCATGCATCTTGCGTGATCCCCATCTTTAGGTTATAATGCTGGTACCTGGTGAGACTCCATTTGAGCTACCTACATTAACAGAAGATGATATAACTAAATCACGCGACAGCAATAAGACAAAATCATTATCTATATAAAAAAATAATGGTGTATCTTTTTTCTAAAAAAACCTTTTTCGTTTATTCTAATGTTTTTAAAGTTCGTAATGTGGGTCTTAATATTTTCACTTTACTTAAATTAAAGGTCGACCAAGAAAACAATTGAGAATAATTTACACGAAGATTAAATAAGATAAAAAATGTGTGGATTTGAGATAGATATATAAAAAGCAAATCAACTAACACACTAAATAAAACGTTCTTAGAAAATTTTTTCCATTTTTTATATGTTCAGGTAATTTATTTTTTTTGTTTATAAATTATCTTATAATGTGGCTTCGCGACTTCTTCAAAACAAGAAAATGTGCTTAGGGTGAAAAAGTTTACCCTCCCCAGATCTAGTGACTATTAACGTTCATTTAATAATTTCTATTGTTATGTGCAATTTTTATATCACTTAGAATCCTATAATCAATTCTTTTTTATTAGATACAAAATTATATCTAATGATATATTCCTTAGTATTATAAAATGCTTTATTTCTTAAATTCATTCTTGAATCATTCAATCGCATTTTTTAGCAAAGAAATATCCAAATAAATTCAGAAAATCAAACATATTCCTAATGAAATTTTTCATATAAGAATTTATTCAATATAAACATCTGGTTACGGAGTAAATATTTTTTCGCTTGCTTGTATGCATAGATCATAATGCATCATCAGTTTTTGCTTTTTTAAAATGCCATGTTTGTAAATTCTAAATATAATTTTAAATTTTCTTTATATACAATTCTTTTCTTATGACGTATTATTCACCTACAAAAATCGAATTATAAAAATTTACTGTATAAAAGGCCATTTTTATCTTATTTAAAATATTTTTTTACGTTCCCATCCTTCATATGTCTTCATCATATGATGTAAAAAATGTGGTTATATATAATCCTATTGCTTGAAAATCTTATATTTCCACAAGCATATTTTAATAGTTTCAAGAGAACCTAAGTGATTTATTATCGCTCCATTAACGTTATTACGAAATATATAATTCTTGTGCTATTGAAAATTTGAAAATAAAATTGTTTAACAAATAGTCTCAATGTTTATTCTTTGTAATTTATAGCGTTTTAATCACTATAATTTTGATTTGAAAATTATTGTAAGCTTTTTCATTTGTTATCCTTAGAAATATGAAGTTAGTATAATAATATTTGCGTATATTTCCTTAAAAAAAAATTCAACTTAGGTGCCTAAACTTGTATTATATGAGCATATATTTAATTGTCTTTTTATTTTGATAAAATATTTACCAGAGACTATATGTATAATGCACTAGACCGACAAAATATTTTAGTTTGTGATTTTATACCATTTTTACTGTATCTGGTAGCCGGCAATTCATATTTGATATGGCTCATATAAATTAAATTTGAAGAAAGACAATGCTATTCGCCAACAAAAAAACAAAAATTGCTCTTTTTATACGTTTTTTACGAATTTACTGACTTTTGTGTTATGCATTCCGTTTCAACTCAATCTAATCATGGCTTCATAGCTGCAAATTTTACACTTTTTCCATAGAACAAATAAGAAAAGAATAAAAATGCCTAAAATGTCTTTGATAAATTTCTGGAGAATAGATATCACTCCAATGGTTTTTTAATAGTTAGCGCTCATGAATTAGGCTAATTTATAATTATTTTAAAACAGGATAAGTTATGCTAGAATATAACCGGTAAAGTTCGACATCATTTTTATGTCATTGCATATTGCTTAATGGTAATCATCGGTGAGTGATAATTCTTTTCTATAAAAATTATCCATATATATCGTTTGAAAGATGTCTTAAAGATTATAAATTGTTTAGCATTTTTAAAGACTTTGTTTTATGATGCAGCTATTTGTAAACATATTAATTGATTAGCAATTTCGCTTATATTTATCTTTTTGGCTAGTTTTTTGTTTTATTAGAAATTTCAAACAAAAAAACAGACTTTGTATTTCCTTCTGCTAAAGCTCTGGTTGAGTTTCATCCGTGAGTTGTAGAATATTCAGATGTTGAAATGAAACATTAAATCGATAAAAATAACTATCAGTTTAATCTATATGTTACGTTGGTTTCAAGTATTCTCCCCTCTACATTTTTAGATGGTATGCTCTTTTTTTATCTTTGATTATATAGTCAGCGTTATTATTTTTCTCTAAATTCTTTCTCCATATATTTTCCAGAAACCAGACCATATGATGTTATTTAATTTTGGTATATATTTTCTTCATGCTTTTCTCTCTTTAAATTCCAATATTTTTAGTTTTTAATTTGTACTGGCTTTTGCTACATGGCAGAAATAATTTTTCTAAAGAACTTGTGGTAATCTAAAAATAATAGACAAGCATAACAAAATGTAATTGAATACATAAATTATATATAATTTATTACATAATTTGTGATATACTAGCTCATAGGATAATATTGTTTGGTAAGATAACGACATATTTTCATGGTTAAATATTGTTTCTGAATCGTTTTTTATAAGTTTCACATGATCACTAAATACATTTGGAATTTTTATATCCATACTCGAGCTCATTTTACTTCTATTTCACATCCAAATATATAAAACCGTTCTCTATGTGCCAATCATTCTCTTTAAAAATTCAATCATAATGATTTAAATGGAAATGCTTTTGCAAATCTAAATAGCATTATTGCCTCCGAAGAAATATTATCAGTACTTTACAAAATACTTTTGAATATTTTTAGAATTTAGTTGTACATCACATGAATCTATTGATCAATCCTATGTGTTTCTATTTTCTGTTACATCGAGTGTGATACATGACTCGTTTGATAGTATATGGAAACGTGGTATTGCGTTTTGATTTCACACATATGATGTTAGATATATGAAATTCAACTATTTTTTTATCTATACACTCTCCTCTTGTGCCATATTTATTCCTCTTTATTTGAAGTACACTTGTAAAATATATATGGTCAGTTTTAATTTAATTTGAAATAGCATGGTTCTAATTCTCGTAATTTTGTAGCAAATCAAGCATAAATATCGTATTTAAAAATTATATAGGTTAAAAGCATATAAAATAAACGAAACAAAATTATAAACGTACAAATCGAAAAGATATATATTAAGACAAAGCAACTTAAAAATGTATGATAACCTATCATTCTTTCAATTATATTATAAGTTAACGTATATTAAAACCATAAAGGTTCTTTCAAACATACTTTTGATATATGAAAATATTGATAATAATTGGTGCGTAACATTTAAACTTTTTTATATCTTAAAACAGCTAACATTTAATAGTTCACACCAATTTTGAACAAATAATACACATTTTAAATAAACAAAAAAATATTTATTGTAGTAATAATATGAAGCTTCGTATTAATTTAAAATACATTATAGTACAGAAGAATATAAGTAGAGGATATTATTTAAAGATAAAAGGCTATAAAATATATATTTTTACGCTTATAATATGATAAAAAATCACAATAACCCTTTTATTCAGTTATTCATATAATGAAATGGTTATGATAATTCATTCGAGAGACTTCTTTATCTTATAGATCCATGTGTCATGTAAATTACAATTAAATTATATCTAAATGCTATATATTAATATTAAATCTATCATATCTATTAAAATTCATACTTTTTAAGGCGCTTTAATAAATATCCACTGCTAGAAGAAGAGAATCGGTCAAGAAAGGTTGGAGGGGAAGGGCCAATGAGGCATTTTAGCGTTGTGCAATATTCTTGTAGGCTTTCTATGTCTCAGCAGGTGGAATTTATATATAGAAGTTACATACCCCATTTATGCAAACTATAAATCTACGGAAATTTTGTCATTTGTTAAAAATTTCAATCATATAAAAACAATTGTTTTGTTATAGAAAGTAACAATATATCTAATGTTTTAGGTTTTTGCTTTTCGTTTCAACTTGTATTCTAATTTTTTTTTTATTGTAAATGAATTAATCTATAGGAAAACAAGCAATAATTCTTCATATTTTTAGCTCATATGCTATATTCAATCATTCATGCACTAATACGAACAATAAAAAACAAAAAAAAAGTCATCAAGTTCGTAAAGAATTTTCGAAATTTTATTTGAAAAGTTATATATTTTGATATACTATATTTATGAAGCTTGGCGATGAATATTTATTTTACTTTTTAATTTATAATGCAATTCTTTCGATATATAATTGTTTTGAATTTTTTATGTGTTATATGTAAACTTTTTCTCTATTTTATAATAAAAAAATAAAAAGTTATTTTTTATAAATTCTCGAGCTATAACTTTTGATCCTATTAGTTTAATTTTCTTTTGAGCTAATGCACATTATAAGTACAAACTATAAAAAAAATATTCTTATATTGGGTTTAATTTTGATTAAAGACTTATAATAGGATTGTTTTAATTTGTTTGTTAATTTACTTACATATTGGGTAAAATATTGAGATTTAATAATTTTTACCACTAGAGTATATAATTAAATGTAAAAAATACAGTATATTAATTTTTATTAGTTTGGAAAAAATAATTTTACGAAATTATATAGTTATCTAAAAATCTTAAATTTTTGTTTTTTTTTATTTATCTCTTAGCAGTAAGATAACAATATTAATAATTAGTTCATTGGCAAACATTTTAAAATTTAAAAAATAGGTTCTTTGATAATTATTTAGAATATAAAAAAATCTGTTAGACAAAAATCCTACGCGATTTAAATATTGACTTATATGTTTAAAAGTCCAAATTAAACGTTTTTTACTTAAATGTATAAATTTTTATTGCTTGTAAAAGCCTTTTTTGTTGAATAAGGCAAGCGAAATATATCTCTGTGTTTATAGTCTCTAAGAGATTCTATTATCTACATTTAGAAATATTATCGTATAAAATATATCAAACTTCATTAATACATATGATGACTTTCAATTTGAAATTTTCTTTTACCAAGAAGTCTTTATGTTCAATTGATACATAATAAAGCAATATTATTATAGAAAAATGCTAATTAGTTACTTTTTGATTTTAATTTCATCTAGATATTTATTTCCCAATTTTCGGATAAATTTATTTTATTATTTTATTTCGAAGTTTTTCTGTGATTCATACATTTTTATTTGAGCGAGAATTTATATTTTGCCACAGGCCATCTTCAATAATTTCGTAGCATCATATCGCTTATATTAATGTATTCGGCGACTGTTAATGCTTTTATATTTGATCAAACCGGTGAATTACTATTAAAAAAATATATATATTTAAATATAAATGACATCTTCTATTATTTTATAATTTTTTATTATATCTAATATCGTGATTTATTTTTTGGAAAAAAATACGTGAATAATACTAACTCGAGATTGATATAGAAAGGCAATATTATTCAATCATCTATCATTACTATTTTTGTGTCTTGCAGGTTAATATTGATTCATATGTTTATTTCAGACTTTAAATTAAGCAATTGATAATACTAGGTTGAATATTTTAAACCAACCGACAATCTAATAAGATTTCAAATTTTTCTTGTAACTCTATATCTTATATCTATAGTTTTCGTTTATATATGTTTTCATAACTTTTAAAAACCACAAATAAGAGATTATATGGATCATAATGTTCTGTTAAATTTTTTTTGTAGTACTTTCTTTTTTTATGTGCAAAAGTTCACGAGTAAGCATGTTTTTTGGTTCAACATTTCTATCAAATAAAATATCTATCAATTAAGAATCAAACAACAATATTATATTATACAATGGTATTTTGTAATAAAATATCTTATATATTTGATTCTTAAAATCAAGGAATCTTTTACACTGAATCCTGTTGCTTTAAGATGAAATTTATGTCAGAACATCAAATATAGATATTAGTAACTCTATCGATCTAAGTAAATCAACGTAAATTATCTCATGATTACCTTATAACATTTGCAAAAAAAGCTTTTGAATTTTTATGTAGGAATATCATTTCTAGAGAACTCATAACGTGATGTCAGCATCAAATCTTTCTTTATCGAATGAATTAGAATCAAGCAATATATTTTTCTCTTATAAATATAGATAAAACCATCGCATGTCAGTTTCAAATAGAATGGATCAAATAGAATTCTTTCTCACACATAGATACAATATCTTGTGTATTTGATCTTGAAAAAAGGATCACGGTTTTAAATATCTGTTTAAATTAAATATTTTAAAAATATAAAAAGATATTTTCTATTTCACATATGTCACTATAAAAATATCTAAAGAGACATTTTGTTAGTAGAATCTAATCAGAAATATTGTTTTTCAAGTTTTTTGAAAACATAATTGATTGCAATAAAATATTTGATGAAACATGCAATACACGAAACGATAATTCTACTAAATCTCTTTTTTATGAACAATCCTTTATTTTAAATGCATATGAATCAGTTTTTTAGTTTTAGCTATGCAATTTTATATTTTTGGTGTTATTGATTTACGGAGATACCTATAAAATCTATTTTAGTGTTGTATTTATCAAAATTATGTAAATTTGCCTATTTTTCTCGTGAACTTGGTATGTTCTGCTTTTTCATTACATTCTATACATCATAAATCATTCATAACATATTCATTGGTTGACCTGGATTGATCTTAAGTACAATTTTCACGGCATTTTAAAGGAAATAATACTAGTAGGAGCATTTTTATACGGTTAGTTAATTTTTTTAAAAAAAATTCGATTTAGATAGATGACATGCATGTTTTCTATAATTATATAATATGAAATGACAAAATTCGCCAGAAACTTGGTTTTTACTTATATATTGTATAAACACGGGATCCTATATTTTTTTCTATACTGTGCATAACTTATGCAAAATGAAGGTTTAATTCTAATTTTAATCATGTTAGATACACCTATCTTCTTATAAAAACCTTTTTTCTTCTCTAAAAACGTTTCTTGGTTTTTTTAAATTGATATATTGGTTAAATATGATATCAAATAGAACAAGAAACTGATATAATCTAGATTTTATGTGTAAAGGAAATCAAAAAAATATAAAACATCTCCTTTTAATTAAAGTACACAAATATACTTTGTAAAGTGTTCATTTTGAACTTTAATATTGTTTTTTACATGTAAAATATCTATTGCACATATAAAATGGGTGAAATTTTGACTCAATAAAGTATGTGATTTTTCTTAACACCAAACAAAAAACAGAACTTCGAGTGATTAAATAACATCAAAGAGTCTATTATTAGTTATATTGCATTCCAAGTTTGAACAATAACAACTATGGATCTAAAGAATATAAAATATAGCAGTGTAAAAAAAAATATATATTTAAGAGATATGTCACAATCTTTACGTATATAATTTATAAACTAGAGATTTTACAAATTATTCAGTCTTCACCAAAAAATAATAATGAATTATATGAAGACGCGCAAAGACGTTGATTTTATTTTAAATGTGTATAAAAAATAGGCGATTTTTTTGAGAAGTCGTAATAATATCTTTTTTTAACCTATGGCGTATTTTCTTATACTAAACAGCTTAACCAACTTATAAAATCGTATTTTGGGGTTTTTAGAAATTAAAATGCAAATATATGTTGTTTTAGATGTTTAAATATTAGTAAAATAATCAAAGCATGTCGTAACATCCTTGCAATATTAGAAATTGTAGAATGTACGTGTTAAATATACAAACAATAAACGTTATGAATTTTTTATAAATGCTTTTTATATTAAAAAATAATAGGATTATATCAATTCAATATGCAACAAATAAAATATTCTAACAGCAATAAAAAGGTGACTGAAGCCAAAAGAATTTATAGTAATTTTGTGTATATATATAATTGTATTTTAAAATATATTTTACCCATATTTGTAGATCTGTGATTCCCTATAGGGTTTTATAAGCACATTTAAGGAGTAAAATCTCAAATAAATACAAACAAGGAGTCGAAATATCATTAATTGAATTTATTAAGAAAAATTGTTGATTTATTATACTATAAAAACCATATTAAACCATACCCACGGATCATTTGAAATAACCTATATACCCATTCCCTAGATTTATACAAGAATATATTAAATTTGATAATATCATATTGTATTTCTATAATTTTAGGATACAAGGTTACGATCTCTATACATTAACTTTGTACATTTTCATATATATAATTTTTACTATAAAGAGGTTGCAGCATAAACAATATATAAATTCAAAATTGATAGTATATTTAATATAAAAAGACTGTAAAAAGATATATATTAAGCTATATATAATAATACATGTAAAATACAGTTCAAAATTTTTTTATATAAAAATATGGATCACTTTATCTTACTAAATATTTATTTTCATGTATAATTATTTTTTTATGGATCCATGCAATTAATGTCTTCTATTTTAGAGAAAATAAGATAGTAAAATTGTGAAGTTTGATACAATAAATGCAAATAAAAATATTTAAATCGATTATAAATTTTATGTGTGTTTACATACTTTCTATATAATTATTATGTTTAGTTGGAAATATTGTGAACCTTTCAATCATATTTACTATTTATATTCAGGATAAGCGGCATTGCTAATTTATAATAACAAAATTATAAGAAATTATAAAATTAGTAATTTTATATGATATAAATTTGCAGGGTCAATACTTTTTTCTGTTAAGAAATTCTTAGAATCATAATACTACATTTAATCACAAACACTGATATATCTCTATAAAAATATCGATATAAAATATAAAAAATATATATTTTGCACCTGATCTTTAACATAAGTATATTCGAAGTTCAAAATCGTGCAAAGCGTAAGCTAGCTTATTTTTTAGGCAGAATTTGCATAAAAAATTTAAAAGAACATAAAAAATTATCTCAATTTAAACAACTAAAAGGAAAAAATATTTTATATAAATCATAAAAAAGTCTTTTATGGATAAAAAAGTTGTGAGATTGATATACTTATCAATCTTCCGTTTTGGAATAATTTTTGATTTAATTATTTTTTAAATTATTTTAGGTTAAAATTAAACGATGGATAACAAAAGATTTCAAGCAAAGAAATATTGAGCTTCTGGAATTATAATATAACACAAAAAAATGTTTATAATGGTTACTTTTACGAAATATACAGTTTTAGGTAATTACATGATTATATGACAAAAAAACATTTTTAAATATTTATATATCATCTATATAATAAAATAAAGGTTTTATCAAGCTGTTTTTGCTAAGAAACCCTTATTATTGATTTTTTTTAATGCTTTATTCTTCTTTTTATATGTATATTTATTTCATTTATGAACATAAGTCTGTAATTTGCATTTTAAATAACAGACTTACATAAATCAACTCATAACGAAAATATACTATTCCGGAAACTATTAATTTCCCTATAAAGCCTCTGTAATCGTAGAATTTCACTTATACTAGTATATTTATTTCGTAAGTCCTTTCAAATCAAAATAGTATACCCTAGTATAATTAAAATTAGATATATAGATAAATTTTGTCTTTATCGGGCGTGTAAACTTATTATAGCTGAAGAAAATACACTTGATACAAAAAGTAAAACAGGTTCAACTGCAATGGACATAATATAAACCCATTTAGTAAGTTCTAAAATCCTTTTGCATACATTGATGCAATAGGTCATTTATTATTTGTAATCTATATCCCGAAAATATATTTCTTATACATTTTGCAATACATATATGCCGAAAATAATCGAAATCTTTATATCTAGTGACCTAAAAAAAATTAATTTTAGAGGTATAATAAAAAGCGGATTTATAATACATAAAGCATTTTTTAAGCTTTTTATTTTAAATACGAGTAATTTATCGTATTCTAGATTTACCTGTTTTTGCAATATAAACACAAGATAGGGTATTATATTACAGAAAGTCAACACAAACAAACTATTTATAAAATCATAACATTTTCATATGATTCGAAAAAATATTTAGAATATGTGCATAATTTTCTTTATGAAAATAATAAGAATTTCTATCTTCTCTATTTAGTAAAATAAATACAAATTTTTTATTTAATAAAATTATATTTAAATATAAATTTGCAGTGAAACGATAAAAAAAATTAATTTTACATCTATTAATATATAAGAAATCAACAAAAAATCGTTACCTTAGGAATGGAGGTTTTCGGATGTAAATACTTTATTCTTGTTTTCAAACCTTGAAGTTTGATAATGTAGATAGAATTTGTAATTTTATTAGGATAAAAATCTTACATTTATTTCATCATATCCTAAAATTACTTGCACTGTATTAAAAACAATTTTTGTATAAAATTCATACAGAAATGCATTATATGGTATCCGAAAATATATAAAAATCATGTAATTTTAAATTCAAAGATAGGCTATATAGTAAATTTTACAAAATGAGCACTATTATAATATAATAAATCTTCGTATGGTGTAATAAGATATAAAGATCGAAATTTCCAGCATAATATGCAAAACTTTCACAATTTATTTTTTTATAGCTATCATTTAGTCGCATATCAATATATGCTATACCCAAAGATTTGTTTTATTATAAATGAATATCATTAGTATGTTGATAATATGTTTTGAACGATTTATTTATCCCTATATCATAATCGTGAGCATATATTAATAGAATTTTGTAGTTATATCTTGCGATACTAAATTCGGACTATAAACACTGTGATTGGCAGTTAAATCTTGATGCGATCCTGTTTAAGGCAAAACTTTATATTAGGCAACGGGATTTTCTTCATTTTTTTGTTACAAAGCATTATTATTGTGAATAAGTCCTTCTGTGCAGCGATTCTGCTCACTTATTATCCAATAATTATTATTTTTTTAAGCTTTGAATTTACTGTAAAAGAGCAGAAAATTGACAAGAAAAATACAAATATAGATTTAAATACCCACATTTTGCAGTGATTATCACAATTTTTTATATTTAATGGAATATTGTAAAATCAATTGTTTTTAGATATCAAAGGCTTTTAAAATGCGAAGGAATCTTGATTTTAAATCTATGAATAATTTAAAACTAGAACTGTGTACAAGACCAATATTAAATAGAAATAACGTATTTTTACAAAAATTAATATCACCAATATGTAATATTCAAGGGAATCTACATATAATAGACGCGTAAAACAAAGATTCGCTTTTAATTTGGATTGTAAAAAAGAATTATAGCTAGGCATAAAATGTATCCTTGAAAACGTAAGATAGCAATCCAATAAATTTTTAATTGTCAGAAAAAAATCTTTCGTGGCTGCAATAATTTTAGGTTTGCTGAATTAATTTTGAAAATACAAATTAAATTATTATAAATAAAATTCATAAAAAGATTAAACCTTAACTAAAACAATCTAGGAAAATTATAAATATCAATTTTACATTTAAAACATGTTTTATCTCCGTTTTTAATATATGCATGATAGTGAAAAACCAAATATTAATTTTGTCATGTTTTATAGATATCTATTTATCTAGTTCAAATTTTATTGTTATCATTATTATTTTAGTAAAAAAATCTTATTAAACCTAATATCAATCAATCAAATGTTGTTGCGTGTAAACTTCAATCTTAACGTAAAAACTATAACTATGGAGCTTCATACAACATCCTTTTTTCCCTATCTGTATTAAAATTTTTAAAACAATCTAGATGCAAACACTCTCAATTTTTTTTGTATTCTAACAATGAAAAAGATAAAATGAACAAATTTTCATTATAAAACAAATATGCTATATGTTTCTAAATTGTATACTATCACTAAACCTTACTATATTAAATTTTTTATTAATAAACATAAGAAAAATTTATCAGATAATTATATTCACTGTATTTTGGTTTCTATCATGGTCAAATATACTTTGATGATATTATGCAATTATTTCTTTGGCGGGTTTATCAGGCTTTGATATTTAATTTAAGAAATGTTTGAAGCGAATATGTATTTTTGTTTATTTAAAACATTATTTAATTAAATAAAATAAATCGATATAACGTATTTATTTAAATTTTTTATAATATAAAAAATCAAAACATTGCATAAGCTTTAGCATCATTTTGATCTATAAAATTAAATTTTTATATTGTAAAAGATTGCTTGAAGACTCATTTGATCATATTAATTATTAAAAAGTTTACAAATAGATGAAATATTTTAAAGACGTAATGTGGCTATTTAGATGAAAATATCTGGTCAAAATTAAACGTATCGGCTATCTTGTATTTAATACATAAAATATCTATAGCAATAGAGCATAGGAAAGAGAAAATTCAAGATTTAATTAACAGAACATGTGCTGGAATTTGCAAATACTATATTTAACCCTAAACTATGAATAGGATTGTGTTTACTTCGACACTACACATACCATAAAAATTTATAATATAAGATTAGAAACCAATCACCAGCTTTTGATATTTATTATATGTTACTATACACAATCAATGGGGCCAAGAAGAAATGTAAATAGTAGACTATAACTATAATAATGGGTATTTAAAAGTATGGTAAATCAAGATAATATTCAATGGAAAACAAATCGATAAATTTATACACTTTATCATGCTTACGTGTAAGTTTTGAAGATATGAAAAATATATCAACATTTATCAACTAAATAAAGCTTTTTATTGAAAACTATTGATTTAAGATATCCATATAAACACAAAAAACATTATGATCGGCAATTACAATTAATTGTTTAGTCGCAAACATTTATTTTCTAGTAATTCACACTACGCCTATGAATTAGAAAATATGAAAATAATTTGAGTATTATAGTAAAAGATATTGTTTACGTAGTAGGGGTAGACAATAAATTTGCTCCGTCCAAATTTACGTGTGCAGGTTGCGCATAATAAATAACCTCATGAGTTATAATTTTTATATATGAATTTAATGCTTTGAACTGTATGAAAGTTTGATTATAGCATGAATTAATAAGATAAATTTATTAAACGAACATAGACAATCAAGAACATTATATGGTGATATGTTGAATGTTTGTTTTACAATCAATATAAATTAAAAGCATCAATGTAAAAATCCAAGCTATAGCTAATGCCGAACTAAAACAATAGGATTAAGAAAAAAATGAAAATAAATATTTTGATTGAACATAATGATTAATTAAGACAAAATATGATGTGTCTGATAGAAGTTATGATCCTTACTGTATGAATTAAATCTTAAAATTGCATTAGACGCTTTTATATAACTACTGGGTAAATAAAGCAATAAATACAATCCACCAAATGTATATAAATTTTATCATTTTGCCTAATAGAACATTATTACTGCTTAAAAATGAAATTCTGAAATTTTATAAAATTTCTATCATAAATTTATATTTAATAGCTAAATTTAATAAAATTAAATTTAAATTTGCATTGCAAAAAAAAGATGGTAAATTAGATCAGCTTAGAGCTCTAGATTAATTTGCAAGTCCATAAAAAGAAATTTTCATGATATTTCACAGTCAACAGATGAATGGTATATTTTGCTTTAGCATTAAATACATTTGCATAATTATTTCATTGTTAGTTATATAATCCATAATTTTTTTATAGTAATAATATTATTCATCAACTGAAACAAATTTAAAGTGCAAAATTTTTACAAAGTATATGAATGATTCATTTATTTAATAACACTTGTTTTTATACAACATGTGATTTTATGCTTGTATATTTCATATTATTGCTTTTTTTATAAACAATTATCCGTTACTTATGAAGTATCTGACAACAATCAATCTATAAATATCATATCTTAAGAACCGAGTTTTTCCTAGGATATGCTTAAGTCAAATGGATAATTCATCAATAAAAAAAACAAAATTTACAATTTTTTTCTGGTTTTATATCAATTCAATCATTATAGTGATAATTAAAAATTCCTGTACCAAATATTTTTAATTAAATTGAACTATACACAAGAAAATTTTATGAATCGAGAAATATATAAAACCTGCAAAAATTTAATTTTTTTAGCATCAAAAAACATTCGTTTTAATGACATATTATCATATAGCTTGATTCTTATTTCTATCCTATATATGTACTTATTTTCGACAATAAAAATAAATTATTTAATAAAACAACTTATTTACAGTTTTTTATATTTATTTAACGCAAAATAAACTGTGGCTCGGTTTCAATTGAGATACTCTATTTATTAAGATAAGCAATTCTATTGTTTATAAATACAGTAATATGATTTTATTGTAGTAAAATACGAAATCATTTTAAGCTGTATTTTTGCTTTTGATAAAATCCTATTTCTTAATAATCATCAGAAAATCATAAGTTTTCATTTTTTTAAATCAACCAGTAGTACCTACATTTTTAGATTATAAATATTTTTCAAATTTGATAAGTCTTCAATGACGTAATTCTAGGTTTTAAATTTGTATATTTTCAGTTAATATGCAAGTAATACCCGTAAGTTATTTATTATATTTGTATTTATTATTCATTGCTCAATCTAAAAGGAAGCAATAGATACTTCCGATTCATATTGAATTTCATCATTTTTTTTAGTAAATATAACGCTGTAATATCAATAATAAATTATTTTCTCTTCGAACAGATCTTTTTTACGCATAATTATATACAGTCGAAATTGTATAGTCGAAGAATTTGATATGAAATATAAATTAAATTACAATAACACTGTATATTGGATAATGTGATAATTTACATTTTAAAAACATTATAAAAAATTGAAAAGATTTATATGCTATGGTTTATCTTCAATAATTCTATTTTAAAAGCAATGTAGCATCGGGAAATCATTAAATCATAGGCACAAAAAATAAATCAAATTATAAAGCAGCTTTAATTTTCAAGCTTTCTGATACTCTTAGAACTGATCGAAGTGTATTTAAAAAAAAAGATTATCAGGGTGGATAAAAAAATATCTTCATAAAATTTTCATAAAAAAAGTCTATATAATCTCAAAAACGCAAAAAGCGTTTACTCATTTCATTAAATGGTTTTCTATACCAAAATATAATAACATTCCCGCAAAACTTTTTCTTCTACATCGTTATAATTCCTTTTTTTACTGAAAATTTAGATGAAATAGGCTTGATTTGCTTAGACTATATAGGTTTTACACGGTTCATAATTTCAGGTTAATATAGTATATTAACTCAAATTTATTTAAGGCCTTTTACTTGCAACGCTTAAAAAATTTCAAATAAAATCTTACATTTTTTATAGACTCCGATATTATTTTATTAGTATAAGTACCAGCTTTCATATATATAATACTATTTTCTGTTTTTACGAGTGTTTCTGTGTGAATTGAATTTAATTTTGTTTTCTGATATTGCGAAATGATATGTTAAATATGTATTTTCGGCCTAAACATTATATAAAAATGATCTTCTGTTAATATTTTGCGTAATAAATATCTTAGAAACACATATGGAGATAAGCATCAAATCAGCCCATATAAGATAAATTTATTGAATGTGTATTTATTCTGGTTTTTATAGAATGAAATTCTTATATAAATGTATCGCTTCTCTTGCACTTCTTTTGTGTCACAAGTATGTTTTAAATAGAAGCGTATTTATGCATTTTGATTGGAACATCGCTAATATAATTTCACGCGCAAAAATAAAACAGCTAAAATGTTTCGATACATTTTTTATTATAATTATTATCACATGTTCGACTTCACCATAAAAAGATGAAATTCTTTTTTCACTTTTGTAGGAAAATTATCATGTTTTAATTTAAATTGTAAGCTTACATATAAATTAAATTCAACTAGCAAATAAAATACAAAAAAAAAATTACCGGAGAAAAGAAAAATATATTTTTGTTGCATTATACTCCACGAAAATGAATTATTCCATGATTCTCATTGCTTGTACTGTCTTATAAAATTCTAACTGGAACGATTAATTACAGCTCTATCTTTATATTTTTCTATATAGATACAATTTGATGTCAAAATACTAGTTCATTCTTTTTTATTGCATTAAATAGTTTAATAAAATTTATTGTGAATTATTTGCAAATTGTTTGGGTTTTTAAAATTGTATTCTTTGTACCAATGGAATTTTTTTTATTCCAATAGTAAATCAAATTCATCTATTTTTTGAAAAATTTTACTATCAAGTTGAACTAATTAAATTTAGTTGGTTAACCTTTGAATTTTTTTAATTTATTATAAGATAACAGAAAATCGCAATCAGAAACATTCGGTTCGATTCCGACCATTTTTTTAAAACAATTATACTAGATTATAGTGCTATTGCACACATAAATAAGACCAATACATTTTTAAAAAGAAAAAGTGAAATTTATATCGTTGAAGGTAATTTTATAGTTAGCTGAAATTTCGAGTGATAAATTGATAGAAAGAACAAAAAATATTGTCTAGGTTTAATTTTAGAACATATGTGTGTAATAAATACTGTCTTCTATATCCAAAGCATTGAATAATTACCATTTCATAACAGTATAAGGGGAAAATTTTCGATCTTTTTTTGTTGCTTCTATGATAACTAATGAGTATCTAAAAAATAGAATAAAATACATGAAAAATAAATTACAATTTAAAAATAAAGATCATATAATTGATTTGCAGATGTAAGTCAAGCCATTGCCGTAAAAACGATAATTGTATATAAAATTATGGCTTACCAATCATATTAAAATAAGAATCTCATTTAGACCATCGTCTAAACAGACAATAACCGTCCATAAGCTGCTAGAAAAAGTTTTAAAATATGATGTAAAGCATAAAAAAATGACACTTAAACCAAAATCTACTAATTATAAATATAAATGTATGATTTTTGATGTAAACATAAAAATTTAGATTCAAAAAAAACCATTATCGAGACATCATGTAGTAATTATTCTATCTTAATATTCAAATACCATAAAAACTATAGAAAGAAACATTTTACGGATATATGTAAGCAGTTGCAGGTTTTTTTTTGTATTTTTTTTTAAATAATATTATAACCAGTGACGATAGAACATAGCTGCAATTAAATTAGAAAGTATAAAAATTAGAGGATTCAACCCTTTAAGATTTTTTTTTGCATAATTTATATCTTTAAGATATAATATTAGATAGATTTCTTGCTATTTATATAGCCATATGCACACAAAGCATATAAGTGTTCCCATGGTGTCAAACGTATGCATAGAAAATAAAAATATCGCTTTTAATATATATAGAATTGCATAACATAATTTTTTAAAGAATTTCCTATAATTGCAGCACGTTTTTCCATTTAAATATGGATAACACTTTTATATTCCAATTTTTATATTTAAAATACAAAAACAATTTTTGAGATTATTAAATTTTTATAAAATCAAATATTAGAAGTGAACCTTACAATTTTTTGCTATAACAAGAATTTTTATAAGTAAAAAAATATATTTTTTGCTATCTTTTATTCATGTTTAAATGTCAATTACGATTTAAATGTAAAAAATAAAATAATTTAAAATCTTATATTGCACTCAGATGATGTTTACGTATAAAAAGAATGAATTTTTTTATTTTTTTTGCAATATAGGGTGTATTTCAGCACAGTCGCAATATCTATCTTATAAATTTCTAAATTCCACTTTGCGGCATAATATAAAAATATAATAAATAAACTTTTTATACCTATGTTATAAACTTTTTGTACATCATAAATATAGATATTACCTGTGACTTGTATTTTTTTAAATATTCAATTTTTAAAATGATCTTTGGTAAACTTCAAAATTAAATTATCCTACCTTGCGAACCTTAGTATGATTTAAAGTACATATATAAATAGTAGATTGGAAAAATAATGTAATATTTGTATACTTTTAGTTATCATAACCTATAATCTAGGTTCGTGTGATTATAGTATCATGAGACAGCACTTAATATAGTCTGAAAATTCATTGTGTATTAGAAATTCATAATATAATTCCCATGCATATTTTTATTCACGAATAAAACACGCTACTATTAGAAACATATTTACACAGCCTATATACGCTGAATTATGAATTATAAACTTTATTTCCAATTAATCAAGCAACAAAAAAGAGTAGCAGTATTTCATATGTACATTTATGCAAATCAAAAATAAAAATATATATTTATTTTCTAGCAATAGTAAAATTGAATCTTAAAAAAAAATATTAAGATTTTTATTGTTACACAAAATCAGATAAATTCGTATGATTGTAAATTAAAAGATAAAGTTCCTTTGTCAAGTTTATTTATTCTTTTTTTTATAATAAATTTACTTTTTTGTATAGCGGTATTATAAAATCCACTTTTTTTCTATTACTTGCGTAATATAGTTAGGAAATTTATATTCTTAATCATGATGTGATTTACTTTGGAGCAATTTATACCTGCACAATATATTGATCATTGAATTATAAAAAAAATTATTATAATTTTCTTCTTCAATATATTTTTAAATGAATATGATTGATAAAATTTTTATAGTATTTAATTTTATAAACCAAACAAGTAAATTTATTTAAAAAAATAGTCTTTGAACCATAACTTCGCAAAATTCTAGATTCTCTATTTAAAAAAATACATAAGAAACAAAAATAGTAACAAGATTAGTTTAGTACTTTATATTTTTTTAGGTGTGATAGCTTTCGCAGATTTTTTCGATATAATATAAGGTTAAGGTAATTTTGAATATTACATGGCATAAATTTTATTTTTGTTTTTTTTCAGAATCTAAAAATAAATTATTTTCGACGTGACTTATCTAATTTTGGCACAAATTTTATAATTCAAACAACCAAAAAACTTTGAACATGTTTAGCTCAATCAAATTGGCTTTTTTGAGAAACTAAATTTTAAACAGACTATTTTCAGAGGCTTCACATGCACATAAAGACTATATTAGAATTTGTATGAAATTATTACTTTGGGTTTTTGTAATTTTACCGCTCTATTTGTTATTTTAAATAAAGATATGATGATATATGTGATTTTAAAGATAGTAATTTAGCCATTGAGTCTTTTTTATTTTATTTGGCATATTATATTTATATTTGATCACTTTTCCATCTTGGGTACATTTCTGTTTGGTTTATAACACATAGAACAGGCTAGTTTTTTTTTCAATAAAATTCTCTTAATGTTACTACGATTGCATATAATGAGTTTGTAATTTAGTAAAACATTTGAAAAAAAAAATATATATCTATTTTTATTATGAAAATGCGCCCAACATTAAGAAAAATATAAATTATGTCTTTAACATCAAAAAATTGACTTAGATGATATATACATTGAATTTGTTATAGACCGATTAAGGGATTTTAGTTTGGTTTTACAGTAAATATTTCTTTTTGATAGATCCAATAATTATATTATACAAATTTACTACAATAGCAAGAAATATTTTCTATATACAAAAACATATGCATTTTCTTTATTTTTTATTCGAATTTATATTTCTCCGTACCTTTTTTATTGAAATTTCTTATCTATCATATTTTTCATTCATGTATATTATATTCATTCAGTTCGCATCTGTTTTAAGATCAAATTTATTCTCATGAATATATGAAAAATCAAAATAATTGCTTTTCTTAATTAAAAAATATATAGATTACATTCGATAAAAATTGTTTCTATACATACCCTAGTGATAATTTGATGATAGCGATAGTAGAAAGCTCTGTATGTCATATATTGAAATATAGTATAAAAACAATTTATGAACATGTAGTATTATCATCTATATTCAACTTCTTGCTTAATAAATCAAAAATATTCTATGGTAAATAACAAATGAAGCGATTTGCAACAATTAAATCCCTGAATTATGAAAATTACAGAATAGGTTAAATGATAAAAATTAAATCATGTAAATCTGATCTATTTTCTTGATTGTAGGCATGCCATTTTTTTGCTTTTTAATGTTGCCAATAATGATCAATGATTTTTATTTTAAAAAGCAAACTTTAAATAGCGTAAGGCAAATATAATATAAAAAACATATATATTTGATAAATTAAGTGTTTTTTAAAATATAGTAGCAGAAATATTCGATTAAAAAAATGATATATTAAGTTAAATGTATTTAAAAGAAAAACTGCATATGATCAAATATAATAAAAATATAATTGCTTAAATTTGTAAAATCTTGATAAATTGTGTTTTGTAAACGAATTTAGCCATTGCATATAATATTTCGAAAATTAGCTTTATTCCATATCATATAAAATAAGTATTCCTAATATAAATAATCTTTTAGAATTATCAAATTTTTTAGAGCCTAAGCAATTATTAATTTTAATTTATAAAAGAGTGGTATAAAATACAGAATACATTAAATGATATCTAAAGCTCAATTCATTTTTTATCATAACCCCCATAAAAATATGTCATTATAGAATGCACAGAGAAAGTTATATAATTTTAAAAAACTAGAGTAAAATATAATTAATTGACTCAAACTACATTCTTCTTTATACCTTGTTTCTCATAATTCTTTAGAAATCCTTTTGAACTTAAAACATATTCTATCGGCCAAAATAATTTTCAAATACACTAATTTTATTTTTGAACAATACACCTAAAAAATTTCACCCCTCACATGAATAAAAAGTCTTTTAGTTAGTTACATAGATGGTTAGGATTCTTATATTATTTCTAAATATTATTTTATGGATTTAAGTATATTGTATAAAGAGTTGGACAGTTTCTTGATTTATATTTATCTATACAGCTATAGAAAAATTTAAGCACTATCACTAATTACAGCAATATTTTTTTACAGTAGTATTTTGATTTTTAAACATTTTTTATGGTTTTTTTCTGTTATATTTTGCTCATTTGAGTTTCTAAAACTATTTGACGATTTTATACATTATCATCTGACTTACGTTAATTTGTTACCTTTAAAAATAAATTATACTATAAATCTATAATTACCAATAATATGGGGTAAATAAAGGTTTCATATTTGCATCAATATAAAAAATAGAGTATTTGGATGCTCTGTATTGCATTAAGAAAACATTTCTTTTAGTGTGTCGCTTTAAGTTTTTGGAATTAGGTTTTCCGATAAATATAGCTTTTTTAAAAAATTATATATGTGATATCTGATAGTAACCACGAACAAATATCCTTGTTTAAGGATAGAATGGCTTCGCTTTACTTGGAATTGATGCATAAATAATTGATTGTAATAAGGTAAAAAAATGAAGAAACGATTTTTTCTGCTGTTCAGGTTTTACCAAGGGTAATTTATGGATGTTGTGATAAATAATAAATTCTTAAATTAAATAAAATAGTTTTAAGCTGTATTAATGACAAACCATGCAAATAGTTTATTGATATTGACAAAAAATACAGATCTATGCTGTACTCAAAATTATTAAATTTATGTGATTAGAATATTATTCTAAATCCAGATAGAAGCGAATTTTTTTCAATTGATCTACAAATTAAGGCAGGAATGAAGATATAGTTTCTTATAAAAAAACTTTATGCGTTCCAGACTTTAAGCTGTTTATATGCCAATGAAAAGAAAAAATAAAAAAATGTGGATATCAAGAAGCACAAATTAATATGTTTATAGGAGATAATAATCAACGACACCCGACTGAAATATTTTGACATTTTGCTATATGAATTTTATTTTTAAATCGAAGAAAAATTCCGAAATATTTCAAATGTTGATAATATAAAACAAATTGTTATTTAGAAGTTTATTTAATGTTTAGCTTTTTAATAATGCTCGTAAAAAACTTTAAAATGCTCATTGGAATAGACTTGACTGATACTTATTTCTGTTATATCATCTTCACCTTCTTTTTCAATTCATCTTCTTATCTTAATATTTATTATTTCGAATGTCTTTCTAGATCTTATTGTTTGTGCGTAATCCAATGCTTAGAAGTATTTCAAAATCCTATATTTTGAAATTTGGTTGAATTCACTTTATATAGTATTTACTCGTAATATATTCTTTTCAGGATTTCATTTATGACTTTTAGAAATTTTTGATTACCCAACTCTCCTCCACATGTAGCTTTTCACATTTCCCATTACCATTTAATTCTCCGTATATTTGTTCTGTTTACTGCGGTATTTTATTTTGGAAGGGAACGATATTTTATCTACTTTTCGTCACAGTTTGATTATGATACCACCACCGCTCTCAAATTATCCATGTTCTTGCTGAAAGTAGTGGTTTTCATTTTATGTGCTTGCTAGTTTTGGGCGTCTTACACAGCCATATTCAATTTATCATCGGTTATCAGTCCTTTTAAGGGTATACTTTCTAGTTTCGACAGACCGGATTCTCGCTGCAGTTTCTCATTTTGAGTAAATTTATATGAATTTACGATTCTTTGCGATTAGATCACAAGTTTATCATATAAGCGTTTCTAAATCAACTGCGTCACAGTATTGCATGTTTGAATATATATCTATCCAAACGTTACCATACAATTAATTCTTTCTGTTTGAAAATCAGAAGTTTTCATATTTCTACCGGGTAATTTGTGTAGAAAAAGGATAAAAAAGTCAAATTTTGGGATGTTTCAATGCAAAAAGATTCCTATAATTCGACTATGGTGGTTTGTAATAGCAAAAAGCATTTTTGGGGTTATAATATAAAAAATATATTTAAAAGGATAGAAATCAAATTCAATAAAAATAAATTTGATTCTAAAGCAGATTTTCGGTATATACACTATTATTTTCCAATTTTTCAACTATTGTAATTTTTTATAATTTTAAAATAAAAAATCGAATTGTTGTTATTAATTAAATAATTTGTTTTAAAATAAGATGAAGTTAATAGGCATCTAAAAAATTATTGAATTTTTTTTGATATTATTAGATCTTTTGATATCACTATATGTGAATATATACACATTCACTATGTTAGAAGCAGCATAAAGTTTTACGTTTATGTTTAAATAATATTTTATTTATTTAAAAATATACAATTATGAGCAAGTCCCGAATCCCCAGGATGTTTCCAAATGTATGCCTTACGCGAATAAGAGATTGTGAGTAGTGATTTGAAGATGAAATAATATTGTTTATTTTAATTTTTTTTACTATTGTTGATTGTTTTTTATGGCATATTCATGTGCAAGAATGCATTTATGTAGCTAAGAATAAATCGTATTTCAAAGTTGATTTGCATTTTAAAATAAAAAATAAACCATGGATCATTTAGGTAAGTTTTCGACTTTATTTTTATTAATAAGGTATTTTAGATGCTAATATAATTTTGTTTCGAGAAATATTCGTTCGTGTACTTTATGGCGTATAGTTGCTACATATAAGAAAAAAATATTCTGATAGTCCTGATTTGATTTTTAAAGTCGTGCCAAAAGAATTAGCTGTAATCCTGACATCAAAATAACCTATATGGATACCCATCACTTTATGGATGTATAATATAATTCAGATTCAAGTAATACTAATTTACCAATGAATATTAAATTTATGCTAGCATAGCAGTCTCTACTTTTTAACAAAGGATGATGGCATACTTAGTCTAAAAGTGGTTCACAAGCATGTTTGGCAGAAAATTAAGATATATGTATAGGATTATAATATAATTAATGGATCATAGTAGTATTTTTTCTACTAGAATTGACTTTTAAAGAAGTTTTTAATTATACATGGTTTGGTGGATTGATTTAAAATATTTATTCCACTGAAATCTATAATAGTAACTAAAATTCAATTTTACAGTAAATTAAATAATTTTTTGTGTGTATAAATATTTATAACTTAATTATAGATCGATAAAAAGCGATTTTATAAATTTAGCTAATGAATATATAAAAGGCTAAATGGTCAACTTTATGCACAAAGATCACAATAAAAATAAAAAATATTCTCGTTCTAATGTAATTATATAAGTGTAAAAAAAGCCATGAAATTTTTTTTGTTATAATATTTACTGTTTAAATCATAGATTTACAATTTTCGATTTTGTAGTTCATTCTTTAACCTATCTTTTTATTTGTAAATAAAAGTTTTCAGCAGCTCAGTTTTCAAACCTGAAATCCATGATAGGCCTCTTTCACCTTAGCACTAGATTATGAAAGGCTTCTTTAATTGTAAGTTTTCAATTTTCTACCCTCCAGGTGCCTTAAGACGGAAAAACGCTAAAAATTTGAAAAAAAACTTTTTTTTAATAATTATAATATAATTTTTTCATGATTAAAATTTCCTCTAGATATTTATAAGCTTAATTTATAATGCTTGGGAAAAAATAAATTATCTTTTTTATGGCCGGATGCTTTTTATAAATACATTCAAATACATTTAAAAACAGTAGAACAATGTGAATAATGACATAACAATAAATATTAGGATATTTATCATTTTTTGATATTTATTAATTTATAAATATGAAATATTCACTTTTTTACTAAATCTAATAACAAATATAACATGAAGTGCTAATTTTTATTCATGGGTTAATTTTATTTTGAGATATTGTACTATGTTTAGCAAAAATATTGACATAAAAAAAATTACAGAAATAGCTAAATACTTCCCAATGCTCATCATCTTTACGATCACGCCAATGAATCTTCTTGCAAGACTTATTTATTCAAGTCTTTTATTTGATTTTATTCTAATTGTGTACGTTTCACTCCTTCCTAGATAATTAATATACCACCTATGGTAAAATACGACAAAAAAAATCTTATTTATAGTGTTTTGTCTATTATATGGCTTCGCGCATAGATATTTCTAGCTGTTTCTTGTGAGGATCATAATAAACGACAATATTTTATGATATATAATGAAGTGATTTATTTTATTTTTGTTTATATCCATCAAAGATATATATTTATAAAATATACTTGTAAAAATATTATATATTGATATTTCTAATTTTAACATATGCTATAGAAAAATACTTTTTTCTAGCTATAGATAAATTTTCAAGTATACGAGAAATCCTTTTTAAGATACGCCAATAAAATTATATGTACACTATAAGGTGAAAGTTAAGCACAAGTAAAAAAATATATGATTGGGTGGAACCTGTAGAAACAAAATGAATTAAAAATATTGTAGTAAATTATAAAATTGAAAAACAATTTTATATAAATCAAGATGCATGTAAATGTTATGTCGATTTGAGGATATAGTAAGAACAGTATAGGCCTCTTTTAAGGCTTATAAACGTTTTTAATATTTTTAGCCCCTGATAAATACAACCTAACATAAAATCGATCAATATATTCAAAGATTTACGATTAGAATATATCACATATATCAATTTTACCACTACATAGAAATAGATTCACATTTATGTCATGGCTTGGTGTCCAATGTAATATTTTCTTTTTTCTGAATTTTAAATATGAAGAAAATCACATGTAGGTAGGTGGCTTAATGCAAGGCAAATACTGTTATTCTCATTTTTGGTGTTTTATCTTCATTCGTAAACAGCTTAACCTTTATAATAGAACTTCTGATTGCGGATATATTTTTATATGTGATTTTAAAGCATTCTGATTTTAATAATTTTATACTTACAAACCAATTTTTATTTTAGTAGTGCATTGTTTAGGATTTTATTGGTTTTAAGCAGCATATATTTTAAATAAAACACTTTTTGATCTTCTATTATTAGAATATGTAGATTGCGATGGATTATGAGGTCCAATTCATGTAATTTCTACCAGGCGACTACACGTTTGGTGGTTCGAAGAATATATTTATATCCAATAAATAAAAACTATGCATAAAGATTTTTTACTACTATATTTCAATTTTATTATATGATTTCAACTGTATTTCCCGTGGTTTTATCGGATAAATTTTGCATATAATACATCGTATAGGTGAAAAATTGTTTTTTTTTGGTTTTTTTTACATATTTTTTTGTAAAAAACATATTTATATTTACATGATAATGTTTATATACTTTCGTTCTATCTTTAAATTATATAAATAAAAGAATAATGCTTTGAATGTTTTCATTATTTTTTTCGGATACTAATTTTTAAGTTGCATATGTTTTCTATCATCATATGCAATTTTATGGCGATTCGTTGTGTATTATAAAATCAGAAGATAAATTATTTGAAGATGTTTTACAGCGAATTTTCAAAGAATATTATATAATTTTGCATTGGTTTCTTGTGATTAAATCGAATACCGCAGTGTTCTAAATATAAATTATTTACAACTTAGATCAATAATACTTCAGAAAAAAGAAAAATTAAAATGAGTTGTGCGAATAACAGTTAAGCATACATTTATAATCTAAATGAAAAGCATAAACTGTAACTTCTGGTCGTTTAATCTCTAAAATGTTTGTTATTTTCTAAGCGAAATTTAAATCTAGACTTTCTATTTTTAGAGCCCTTATCAAAATATCAGATAATTTTGCTAAAAAATGCCGAGTATTTAGAGAAATCCAGTTACCGAGGAGTCGATTTTATAAGAATTTAATAGCTTAAATTAATATAATATGCAGATATTCTTCCATCATTATGAAGACAACATACATAGCGTGGTCTTTCACCAATAGAAGTTACATTAATTAAGAAATACTTATTGAGTAAACAAGAATTTGTGAAACCAGAACAAGAACCTAATAATTAATATGATATATGCATGTTTATTGATCATTTTACCTTCTTTGGTTGTCAATAGTATTATTGTTTTTAATGGAAATATATTTGTTCCTCTTGTGATTAAGCCAGAAATAATTAACTAAAGGTTTAGTGATTTTATGGCTACTGTAATTACGGGTCGGCAAGGAAATTCAGTTGTTGGGGCTACTACAATTCTAAGTTTACTCTGTTAAAATATACTATTTATGAATATAATATTGCCATTTAAAATTTAATCAAATTGTGCACCTAATTTTATCTAATTATTCATATATAAATAAAAAACATTTTCAGCTGAAAAACTTGATGTGGCATACATTTTTTTTATAATTTTTAAAGGCGTAGATATTCTTCAATTAAATAAGGAATTTTCATGCATTTATTTATTTATCGAATTTTTGATTTTTTTTAAGCATTTATATAAATTAGCGTTACCGGAAATTCATGATGGTTGAATAAAAAATATCATTTTTAATAGAATTTATTCTTAGGTTTTTAAGACAATGTTTACGTATTTATACATTATAGTTGAATCCTCTTCTTTCTTTATTTTACCGTCATCAGCAAGTAAAATTTTCTGATATTTTTTTTTGGCTTCAACATTGTATAAAGAAGCTTTATATTAGTTGATCATGCTTCAGTTAAACAAATAAACGATGTACAAAAATATAGCTTTATAATAAGTGACAGTATTTCAACGTTTTCAATCTAGAAAAAAAACGTGTAACTTAACTTATAATAATATATTCATGCATGGGTCATAATCTTATAATATAATGTAAGGTAAGGTTTATCTTCTTCACGTGTATAAAAGTAATTTTATATGAGAAGTCTTAATGGTTTAGAAAATCGAAAAAATATCATTGTCCGCATTTGTAGAACGATAATAACCAATCAAACTTTTTCTATGCAGTTTGTATATATATTTTTATTGAAAACGAAAAATTATATGTACGATTGTTTCTTATATATATCCCATGCGTTAAATAAGAATAAAACTAAATTAAAAGGATTTTATTCGACAAAAAAGTTGCAAATTCAGTATTTTTTAGTCTATATCTAGATAAAAATTTTAGTTTTCAAATATAATTATAATATCTTTATATATAATGAACACCCCAATTTTTTGACATTAAAATGCATCGCAGAAACACAAAATTTAAAAAAAAGGCAAAGTTATGCATGAATCTTATGAACTAATTTTCAATGTAACGAAATAAAAAAATATTTGGAGTATCTTTTTATTCACCTTTTTATGCATTTTAACCTTTTAAATTAAAAAAAATGTATTACATTACGAAAAAAAAATTAATGACGTAACGATATAAATTTAAGGTATCTTATGTCTTGAATCGCTTATTATATATTTGTTCGTGTATTTTGTATTTGGGCACAAAATTTTTAGAAATGTAAAAATTTTGGTCTTTCTATGCATTAAAAAATATTATCGAAAAAAGAAGTATCCAAAGGTTTTTTCTAGTGTATATGTCTTTTTATGCTTTTTCTTGCATTTTTTTAAATTAGATTCAAGGCTCATTCATCTTAAAATTTAATTTTTCTAATGCTTTAGAAAGTTTCGACTTATAAATCTAAAGTTAAAAAAAATCATTTGCTTCCTTTCAGAATATGCTAAGATTCAAGTTATGATTTATTTATAGTTATGTTGCAACTAAATGAATAAAATGTACCTATAAGAACTCGAACTCACAAAATAAACTGAATCATATATAATAATTACCATTGGGATATGATCCTAAGTTAATAGGCCCATATAAGTACAGAATTATTATAGAAGATGTAAGAAGGGTGAATGAAGATAGTATAGAAATGATGTGTCCGTGGGACATATATCAAGTTAAGCTTGAGAAAAATCTTATAATTGTTCTTCAAAATTTAGCCATAATTGAACCTACAGAGCAGATATTCTCCCAATTAAAACATATTCATATTTATTCTATAATTATAAAAATGATATATTATTATATAATATAAAAATTTGTCAATTTAATTCTAGCTTAATTGAGGTATGCTTGATGTTTATGAAATTACATATCTTCTTTTATTTATGTGCTGCGTTTCTTCTTTTTTTGACCCCTTCATCTGCATTTGGTACACCCTTTTAACTATTTTACAGCTCTTTAATACATCCTTTAATACCTTACCCTGATATTATCGTTATCTGCACCTTTTCTTCAACGAAATTATATCAGTTCAAGTTTCATCTGAATTATGAGAGCTCGCATGCGTTCTTCTACTTCATCAGGGATTCTTAAGTCCGTTACATATTGTATATGAAATTTTTTAAACACACTATGAACGAGTCATTACATGTGATTATGATATTTTTTATATAGACCACAGAACATTTTCGATTTTTCAAGATTTAATGCTTGTTGTATATATAAGTTTAAGTTCATTATAAGCTGTAAGGCGTATTATACCAGTTTTAAATAGCATAATAATAGTTGTTTGATATTGTGCAAGAAAAAGAGCCTTTAAATTTTGTTTTTATAGTATTTTCTATAAAAATTGTAGAAAAATACTATTTTTTTTAAGTTAATATAGCCAATAAAAGTAAATTATACACACATTAATTTATTTAAATTTATGGTTAAAATTTTATGCATGATTTTTTTCTAAAAATATATAAACTGGTTAAATTTTTTTAAACAAATACAATATTAGTATTATCCTAAATAAATAATATATTGTTATAAGTTATTTGATGGTGACATGAATTAAAAGATACTTCTACTGGGATAAATAATATATATTATATCTTACTCTAGAAAATAATTATGCTAGAACTATGAAAAGAATATTTATTTTTGAGTCATCGAAATAAATCACATATTGTAAAAAAAATAAAATTAATAATCAGAAAATAATAAAGTATGAATTTTATTCATAAACTATATTCATTTTTTTAACCAATATTTTTAATAGGATAATTAAAAGAATTTAATTGGTGTGATTGCTGAACTCATAAATTTACCATATTTAAAAATCTGTAATAATAAAAAGTAGTTTGTAACATATCAAATAAAATAAGCTGAAGCAACTTAACCATTAACTTTATTCATTGGTGTTATACACAGAAATTGTTCATTAGCTTATTTGAATGGTCTATTTTAGATTTTGTTCGATTATCATGCACTATTGTACTATCATGAAAAAAAGGAAAATAGACATTCTGTAATGTTTATGATATGATTAACACCATCCCAAAACCTTTTTGAGGATTATGTTGCACTTTTAACACTTCATAGGATTCAATTTTTTTTAAAATCTTAATATAATTTAAAATTTCTTCTTTTATACGATAAAAAATTGGAACAGTTCTTTATTATCCCTTTCATTTTCTGATCAGATTGTTAGTTTTGGTGAAATAAATAAATATCTTATACATTTTAACAAAAATAGACATTGGAATCTATCATTTTAAATGATTGATATGTGTTGCATAAATATAAGGATATCAGAAACCATCACGCTATAATTATCATGTATCTACTTTTTAAGTTTTAAAAATATATATTGTCTTCAATATATATCGATTTAAGCCAGATAGAAATCATATTGAATTAATATTTTGCCAAAATATTTATCTTTCGATATTTACTTTTTATAATTGAATATAGGGATTCGACCAATGTTCATAATAATATACTAAATAACATCGGAATAAAAAACATTAGATACTATATTGCAATAATTTATAGATCACAAACCGAAATAGAATTTCTTTGTGTTAAAATAAGAAACAATATTTTAATGTTTATAAAAAATAATTTGCGCTTCAGAAGTGTCATGGCTTTATTCATCACCATTTTCACCAAGTACCATACAATGCGATCCCATGGATTATAATAAGTGTAATCTGTATGCCGAGGCCATGTTATGAACAAATAAATTTTAGCTTAGAACTTGCTATATACAAAGCTATAAATTTTATTGGAATTTCATTCAATCGTGAATAAGTATTTAAAGAAAAGTATAACAAATTTTACATATCATTTCATCATACAATATATAGGTTTTCATATCTATGAATGATCATAAATTCATTTTTTCAGCCCAATTTTGAATATATCTCAAAAATTGGCAAATTAAATTTAAATCTATTGACAGATTTTATTTATCTAAACTCTTTTATATTTTCTTCAATAAAATATTGTATATCTAGAAACGGAATAAAACCATAAGCTTAATATGAGATCTGAATATTTTTATATGAATGGATTGACTAATCTTTAAGTATAGAGCTTATAAAAGTACAATAAAAAAAATTGTAAGTAATTCTGAAAATAAATAATTATACTTATGCTTATGTTATTCTGGGGATTATGATCATGATAACATCGTAAATATGCTTTTTTATTTATTTAAAGATTATTTATGCATTAATTGATCTTTTAAAGAAATACTAAATTAAAACATGATAGTAGAACATTATAGAAATTATTAGAGCAAAAATTGTAAATAGATATCAAAATAATCATTGCAAAATTTTAATGAATGCGCTTATATTTTGCTCGTTTTAAACATTTCCAATGCAGTCATATATTACTAAAATAACTTGCTGTTCTATTTTTCTGAATCATCTCACGATTTTTTTTACAATATAATTTATGATTTGTAATATTTAATTTCTGCTTTTCTTTGAACCCTTAAGTACATAAAATTCACTTGTTTAACATTTCAAAAAATTATTTTATAAAAATAACTATAGGTATTAACACAGTTAGCATCAATATAAACATTAAAATATGTTATCTAGAGCTTTTATCTTTATCTTAAACGCTTGAATATATTTTAAATACAAGATGTTTTTTATGTTCTAAGAAACTAACGTATTTAATTAAAATATATGCTTGTATTTTTGATTTAAATAAAAAAATTTCTATATATGTTATATGTCTAAAATTTCATAAAATTTTTTTTTGTGGTATTATGTATTTATTTGCACTAATCTCATCTTTAACATAAATTCACTTGACTTAAAATATGTGAAGATTTTTTTAATGTCCACCCAAGAATATAATGAATAATTTGCTCATAAAAACCAGTGACATTTCCTACCGCAAAATTTTTTTTTGCTTATTATGATAAGGAGATGTGTGTATACCAGTGTAAAAATTTTATGCAACTTTATTTGCTTTCTATAGATATATTTTTTTATTGAAATACATAATTTTTTATATTAATAAGCATATTTCTTTTTGGTGATATAAACTATATCAATCTAAATATTCATATGTAAGAATTTTAGTTTTGTAGTTGCAGCAATAAAGCCCGCGTTTTTTTTTATTGTATTCTTCATATTTTACACGTTAAATAACTATATATAATCTTTTTTTATAACGTATCTTCTTTGGGTTTTTAGCTCATAGCATCAGAATGTAGTCGTTTTTTAGCGTTTATATACATTTTTATCCATTAATTAGTAGATCATACCTGTTTTTTCCTAATATAAACATTATTTTGGTACATACTTTAATTTTCTACATTTTTAATTTAGAAAATCTTAAAAAATAAGCCTTTTTTCGATGTTTCCAACTTTTTTAAACATCAATTTTTTAGATTATATAAGCTTTTTTATGTTTATAAACTGTTATTAAAGATTTTTGTTTTTTTATAAAAAGCTTAGAGCATTTTAATAGGGCACTGATCATCCTTATAGTTTTATATGCAAGTAGGAAATATATTTTGCCATAAAAATCTTGAATATAACACGAATCTAGTCTATAAAGATATATTTAACATCTATTGTAATTTAAAATTTTATTTCAAATATTTCTTGGTTTCTCTTTTGCTTTTTCTCCAAATTTTAAGACATGAACTATGCGTTGATTTTTTATTTTATATCGGCAATACGACAATCGCGAAAACTAAATATATAAAAAATTTTACTTTTTCTCGATTTATTTTAGCAGGCTAATAATACGGTAAAATAGTTTTAAGGTGATTATTTAATGTATAGTTCGCGGATTAACTTCCATTAATACTCCCGAATTTCGAGATCAGGACGCAAAAAATAGAATAATTCTAACGAGGTGGTTAATGTGTTATAAACTACTGTGTTTTATACAGTGTAGAAGAAAGGTTTAAATAGGTGGTGGCAATTTATTCTTGAAATTGCTACTTTTATCCCATCTGTGCTGGTCGTTTCATCAATGATATTGCTAGATGTAAAGTAAATATGACGTTAAGTAAACAACGAAAATGAATAATATTATAATTTCTTATATATATTACAACCGACTTTGATATGTAATTAAAGAATTGTTTGTCTTCTATATTGGAGTAATTCTTAGATGAAAAGCTAACAATAAATTCTATTGATAAAAAAAGAAGTTCTCATGTAATAATATAAATCGAACTATGAAGTGTTTAAATAAAAATAATCTAAAATTTAGAAGTAAAGCAAAGAAAAAGAGGAAATGATGAGAAACCGACTTTAATATTTATATATTAACCAAATAAAATATTTAATCTTGGCAATTTATGTCATAGGTTATAATTTTGAATCACCAGCAATGAATTTATTCGCAAAAATTAATTTTTTAAAATTTTATGAATGAATACATTATAATGAATAATCTTGTAATTTTAAGTTCTGTATTAAAATGCAAAATATACCATCAACTTTATGCATTACAAATGTCAATTATCATAATTTATTTTAGAAATTTTTTCAAAAGACACATTCAATTAAACATAAAAGAATTGAAAATTACTTTATGCATATGAATTTTTTTAAAATAGAAATTTGTGTATTATTTATAAAATTCTAGCGGTTTTATGTCTGTATAGAACAATAATTTGTTAAAACAGAGTTACAAGATTTAAAATATGGAAAAATCAATTATGAAGTTCTATTTAGTCATGATCATATTTAATATATTGTAAATTTAATTCTTTCGGTTTCATACCATCAAGCTATTGTGTTTTCTTTCAAATAATTATGTTTTATTAAAATTGCTAGTTCATATATTTTGAGAAAATGAAATTTATATAATTTTCATATGCACATATTCCTTTAATGGTAAATTACCTTTTATAATTTTCATAAATATCAGGGATTGTATAGCATTTGTATACACTACAAAAGTTATATTTTTTCGAGATGCATATAAAATTTGATGATAATTATATGTTGAGATTTAATATTGAATATATTGCAAACATAATTATAATAAATGTATTTCAATTCAAAATCCAATAAAATTCGTATAGCAAGACTTTGTACGTTGAAAAGGCATGAATACTCCTTTAAATGCGTACTTATTATTTTAAACATTTTTATAGGAGGTTCACCATATTTCTTTGTCTTTGTATTAACATATATCATTTTCATTTAATAATAAAACTTTTATGTAGTGAATATTGATTTATGTGCCATGATATTTTGATAAGGAAAATAAATTTATATACTAATTGCAGGTTTTTTGTTTAGATATCATATATTAATTTAATTTGATAGTTTCATTTATTTTTGTTTACATGCTTTTATTATCAGAAAAATATTTTATATAGCTTAAAAGTTGTTTTAGATACATTGAGCAAATTTTTGTCTTTAAATAATATTATTAGGGTGTAAAAAAATATTTTTATGTCTATAGAATCCATTCATATGTAATAAAATGCGTATTTACAATCGTTGTGTCCTTAAATATTTTGCAAACTTAATATATTGCCTAAGAGATAAATGATATATGCAGCATAATTGATTTATCCCAAAGAAAGTGTGATATATTTGATTTTTTTAAGCGTTTCTATTCTTCTTAGAAATCATTCTGCATTGTAAATGCTCAAACTTAAGATGTTTATTGCACAATTACTTTCTTAAACATATCTATGGAATCAATATAATACGCTTTCTATATTTTTATTTAAAATTCATCGGGATTTTTATTGCTTAAAAACGCATCTTTGTATTATTTAATCTGGTTGACCTCGTAATGTATGTGCAATCAATTTATTCTGGTCATATTTTTAGATTTTTTTATCACAACTATAATAAATTAGATATATCTTTTTGTAAAAATCTGATTAGTATATAATTTTTTTTAAACGGATAATCGATAGCCAAGAAATTTTTTTTTCATAAACAAACTAAGCCAATATAAAAAATCCTTTATTTCGTAGAATGTATGTAGTAGTATATTTTTTTCAAAATTCCATTTGGTAAAAAGAGATTTAATTTTATAAAAGAATATAAAAACAGAAGTTTGAACCATTTTGTTTTGATATATATATGTAAACATATTTTTTTACTAATTAGAAAAATCTGTCTAAAAATGAATATGGGAATTATATTGACCATAATAACATTTGGGTAATGCAGACAAAAAATACTTGTTGTATTAATTACGCACAATAAGTAAATGTATGATTTGTTATATTATAAATTAAATTATTACCCTTTGTAACTATTACTTAATTTGATATTTTAGATCTTTTTTTGATATAATAAATAGCATAAAAACACATCAGATTAAAGAAAAGTATAGTCCGTATATATAAACACTTTTTAAAGAAGAAAATGAATTTAATTTTCTACGCGTATTTAAAACACACTTATTGGATTCATTTAAAAAATGAAATAAAATTAAAAATTAGATGGAGTTTCATTTAGACTTTTTTAATAATATTTTTAAACTTTAAAACCAGAGTTCGATCTGTCATATTTTTTTGTATCTTTTACCGAAATTTTTGTTTTGTTTATGAGTTTCTATGCCCAAATCTTTTTTATTTCTAGCTAAGCAAGATTTATATAGATTTTGCATTTGTGTCGATAAAATGTAGTAAACAACATTGCAAGTCTTAAAATAATTAAAAAGAGACTTATAGAGACTTACGTGAAATTATATTCAAGCACACATAGCTAAAAAAACCATTCATATTAAATAAAGTAACAAAGATCTTTTTTTATGATAAAAACGTTTACAGAGATAAAAGAACTTATGTAAAAGATTTTAGCTCACATTTGGTTTTGCTATCTTTCATTTTTTCTGGTGACTCCACATAAATTGACAGCATTCAACCCATAAAGGCTTTATGTGAGTTTCATTTATTTTCATATTTTTAAAAACTAACTAATGTATGCAATCAGATAAACTAATGAATTATCTTCTATCTTATGCTTTAATAACAATAAAATATAAACATTAAAAATAAAAAAAGATGAATAGATTAACAAAAAACAGATTGATAATGATATACATTACTCTTTAAGTCTGAAGTTTAATAATAAAAATTGGTTTTTTTATTTCATTCTTATTCAAAAATAATTTTTATGACTTAAGCCGTCTTAGTTACAAGTAAAAATCATATTTAAATAGATTAATAACAAAAAAAACACGCAGGACAAACAAGCTAATCAATTAAAATTCCAGAATCTCATATTTTCTGTGCTTAAACTATATTTCATAGAGCAGTAGTGCATTTTATTTCACACTCACACATATTTTTATTTTTAATATAAAAAAAGTAATATACCGCGTATTTAAATTCTAAATTGACCGTTATATTTAAACCATACATGAAATATACTATTTAGCCGTGTACTGACCAAAAAAGTGTACATTATGACTTTTCAAACACCAAATTATACATTATAAATAAACACAAGTGAATTATATACTATTTAATAAATGATAAGACATAAAAACAGAAATTCAACCATTATGATAGATATTAATAAAGCTTTGTTATATGTAAAAAAATAAAAAGATTAAAATAAACAATATTAGAATTAGTATTCATAAGCATATTAAAGACTTAAGAACCAGACGTATGGTTTGAATTACCATTGTTTATGAAGTTGAGAACGCATGAAAAAATAGATCTTTCATTGTATTCAGCCCGTTTATTACAGCTAGTCAAGATCTATCAAAATATTATGTTTAACATATATATAAACATTTAGATGTATTAGATAAAATTTTAGTATTTATGTATTTTTAAAATACGAATGTAGTGATATTGATACTATTTTTTTTGTTGTGTATGAAGCGATAGAACAAAATATCAATTGATTTTCTATGTAAATAACAAAATAACAATATAAAAAACTATTTCTAATGACACTTAGAATATAATCCATCATATATTTTGCAAACACAAAATATTTTTTCTTTTATGTTTTTATTGTGATAGTTAAACCTTATTTTTACATGATTGAAATATCATTTCCGTAGTTTCTTTTATAAAAAAAACACAAAAGAAATAATATTGTCAAAATTCTTATCCATGCAACTGTAGATATTTTCTGTTTTTTTAAATCTTAAACTGTGCAATAAAAAGAGAAAATTAAAGGCTTTATATAAAATTTAATTCTAGCTGATCATAGTCAAAGAAAGCTTCTTTTATTGTGATTTTATTTATTTAACAAACACAAAAGGTTTCATATGCATTTTTTTGCTTAAAATACAGCTTCTTCAAATTCAAAGTTTTTGTGTATAATATACTTGCAGATATATATTACCATTGATTTTTATATAACAAAACATTATTTTTTATCTGTATTTTATATTTAAAAAGTTTCACAAGCTTTAAGATTTAATATATGCAATTTTTTAAGTCCTAAATAAAGTTGATCATTATTAATGTCTGAAACTCTATATCATACTATAATCTCAAATTTATTCGTTTTTTTAAGTTTTTTATTTATGTTCTTTAATCTGTTTTATATCCTTTGAAAATGAAAAATGTCTTTAAGCCTCTAAAAAAGTACTTTTAGAATATATACATTTATAGCACATTTAATCTTTAAAACGTGTATTTTTACATGATTTTTTTACTCTTATGGATATTGCACATCGTCAAAATAGATTTATTGTCGTTCGATAATAAATCAGCTTATTTTATTTGCCGACGATAAAATAGCATCGTATAAAAATTTGCATATTTAAACACCTTCTACAATCATAGTTGCAAGTTTATATAATTATGTTTAAATATATTATATATTATCAAAAAATATTGATATTTCCAATTTCATTTTAATTTTATTTAAATGTATTCTATAAATCTTTGACGCATATTAGGACTTATTTTTAAAAATTTATACTTTTATGAACAAACACACTTATAATATTTCTTTTATACAAAATATTACTTACTGTAGTTAAACATTTTTAATCTATAAGATATATATAATTTGAAATAGAAAAAGAAGGAAAAGCAATTCGTGTTAAGACTTTGTATAAAGGTTGCATTATTTTCTATATTTTATGTACCATTCAGTTCTAGATGTTATGAATTTGTAAGCAGATTTGGAAAATTTATTATCTTACAATATATTTATAAATATATTACCCATGCCTTAAACAACACCTTTGTAATTTGCAGCATCCATAGGGAAAATTCAATTAACAGTACATTTTAAAACTTCCACATTATAAATAAAAATGCCGTTTTGAAACTTTTAAAAATTAAAACAGAATATAAAAAAGCAGAACTCTCTATGTTAAGATCATTTTATAGCTTTATAATATGTAATTATAGATTAAATATTAGAATATTGCCAGTTAATCAAAACTAAGACACGAAAAAGCAATGTAATATAATTTATAAAAAATTTTTGTTATCTGAGTATTTAATAGAACGTAAAATACCAGCTAGGTATAATTCTGACTTTTTGAAGCTTATGTGTTTTTTAATAGCTAATATAGACAATGAAATATATTTTTGTCAAGTTTATAAAATATTCAGCGCACATTGAGAATGCCTTATCGAGCTTGAAAACATTCATTTCACAGGCTGATGTTGATTACAGTATTTAAAAAAACTTTGTGGCAAAAATATGGTTATTTTTCTTTTGAAATCATAGTAAAAATGACCAAAAATAAAATAATGAAATACAACGCTGGTATACTTTAATTAGGTATAAAGCTTATTTAGTGGTGTTTTTAGGCGGAGTATTTTAGATATTATTTATTTAATCCCAAAAAGGTTAACAGCATAATATAGTAATTAATGTATTTTTTTTTAAATAAATTTGAACAATCAATTTTATTATTCTTCGAGCATGTGAAAAAATTAACGATTTTTAATATTTTTGACAAACATACATATGACGATTCTTATTAACTAACAAAAAAACTGATAATGAATTAAAATTGTCCGTTAGTATATATTTTTAAAAAAAACAATGCATAAAATCAAGTTTTTTCACTTTAAAGAAAATCGATTATATTTTTGCATATATGCATACTTAAATAAGTAAAAAAGAATTCGAAAAAAATTCGGCAATAAAACAAGTAGATAAATTTAAATGCACAGTTTAACATCATAAAACTCTAGATGTGTAACAAGTTTCATTTTTATTCCAAGTGAATAGAAATTTATCATCTTTAGGTATTGAATTTACCGTTAAGGCACAAAAAACAATAATTGAACAAGAATATAAAAAGAAAAATTCGTGCGAAATGAATGAAGATTATTTATATATATTTATCTATATTTATTAAATTTTTCTTTGAGGATTGCATGATAGAAGGAAACAAACTGTAGGAAAACATTTAAAAAGATTTAGCAAATTTATTGCATTCTTTAAGTGTTTTATACACATATAATTATAATTAATATTATATATTATAGTCTAAAATCTTGCAATAATTATTGCTCATCGTTTGGAATGTATAACTTATATTTTTTTTATTGGTTGGATTTTTTAAACATTAAATTGTCAAATATTTCGTATACAGCCAGAATTTGCTATTACTTATATGATAAGATAGAAGTAAATTCATAAAAATCACAGGAAGATACTCATATACTTCTCACAATAATTCATTTATAAAGCAACCTGTTTACATAATTTCATTATGATTCGTTGTATTTATCGACTATTTTTAAATTTTGAACCTATGATACTATTTTGAAGTATAGTTTTTATCTTTTATCATGTTCTAGTTGTCTTCACCTTAGATTGAATTTTTGCGATGAGAATAGCGCCCAAAAACTCAATAGAATTTTTTTTATCGATATAAATATTCATATATAATTTAAATAAAAATGGAATTTTTGATGATATTATATAGTTTTAGCTATTTATAGTTTCATTATTATCTAATTTTGCACAAATAGAAGTTATAAAGACAGTGCTATAATAAAGGTTAGAATATAAATCAAAATTTAATTTAAACATACTTATACAATGATATTAATTTTTACACATGATAGTGGTAAAATTTATTTATTTTAATTTATTTTCGGTCTGCATTTTTTATCGGATCTCTTTTTTATTTGTATATTTGCTTATTCTATTTATATTTTAGATTCTCTAAAGAAAGCGGTGTATTGGATAAGACTTTGAGTGGATAAAATAGCCGAAGTATAAATACGATGTGTCTACAGGGAATCAAGCAAGCTGTGCCAGAGAACAATGACTAAAATAGCGACTATAAATATAGCCCATAAATAAAAAATAATTTAATTGAAATACGTTCAAATAATAATACCAGAAGGTTAGTATAGATAATTTCGAAAAAAGATTTATGAAAAAAAGTTAATTAGATGAGCTATAGATTCTTACTCGCTTTATAATTATCTAGATAGGTTTACCTTTTGTTTATATCTTAAAAAATACTAAAATTTTCATATAGACAAGCAGTATAATTTGATTTTATATTTGTCAGTTGCTTTTTTGTTTTAATTTGCTTATTTGAGTTTCTAAAATTATTTGATAGTTTTATATCATTATCAATATGATTTGCGTTAATTTTAATTCGTGAAAAGCATAAATTATAAAGAAAACTATAATAACCTAAGGTTTTTATGATAAAAACCTTATATTTACATAAATATTATAAATAAAGGCATAATATTCTTCTTCTTACTATCTATAATTGAATTAATAATCATGATAATTTCTTAGAAGCGCCGTCGCTTTGAGTTTAAAATAAGATATTTATATTTTTAGCAAATGATTTCGAGATATATAGTATTTACCGACTGGAAATACCTTGTTAATAGAAGAATTCAGCCAGCTTTACCTTAAATGAATGCATAAATAATTTGTGGCAGTAAGAAAAAAGGTGAGAAACTATTTTATCGGCTGTTCACGTTTTACTACGGTAAATATAAGTACTGAGAAGAGGCCGTTAATATATTAATGAAATATAATGTTTTAGAGTAGTAAAATATCAAACTATTTTATCAATTTATGAATAGATACATAATTACAACCTATGAGAGAGCTCAAATTTTATACCGATTATTATAATACCCGAGAAATATTTGTGATCAGAATATTATTTAAAATCTATGTCAAAGCCAATTTAATTGTTATCAATCTATAAATTGTATAATTAATTTATATAATTTAATAATATAAAGAAATTTTAATATTTAGAGCAATTTATATGGGGTATAGGTCAACTAAAAGGAAATAATAGAAAAGTATGTTTATTAATACAGCTCAAATTAACATGTTTGTAGTTAACAATAATTATAGAGACTCTACATTAATATTGTGATATGTAGCAATATAAATTTTATTTGTGATACGAAGGAAAATCATGGGAATACTTAAATATGGATGATATCAGAAAAAATTATAAATCGGCTGATTTGATCTTTAGCTTTTTAATACTGCACAAGAAAAATTTTAGATTGATCTATAGAACATACTTGACTGATATGTTTTTAAAACACACCATTTTTATAAAATTATTCAATGCATATTCTTCTCTTAATATATTTTAGCTAAGTGTCTTCCTAAATGTTATTGTCTGTGTGCATGGTTATAGTACAATTGTCATTTATATCGCATAAATACTTGGCTGTTTTAAAATATTTATTTATTAGAATAAAACATCAGTATAATTATTATAGTTTAATACTGAAGATTTGGCTTTTAAAATCTAGAGGTCTTGATTGCGCATAATAAATTAAAAATTGATATTTTATAAATCATAAATAAACAAAATTACCACGAAATTTAAGAAACCATGAGTATCTTAAGTTGTTAAATGAATACGGGAATCGCGTTATATCTGAAATAATAAGATTAAATAAATTAAAGAGTTCTTTAACGTACTATCTTAAATCAATTGAAAAATATGGTCAAAATGCGTGCAATAAGAGCACAATATGCAAAATCCATCACAATGACGATATAACTACATTGAGATACACCCAGTCATCAACCACAGAATATAAAAGGGGAATATAAAAAGAACATAATTAGTATCAATTATAACCGATTCTTAAATATCAAAATCCTTACTTTAGATAGTTTTCATCTATTTCGCTAGTTCTGTGTAGGTCTGTAACAAATGAGTCATATTAAAATAGCTGGTTTAAGATTTATAAAGATTTGAGAAATTTCTTTAATCCATCAGAATTTGGATTAGTTTGATGTTATTAATATATAAGGCTATTCAAAATTTTAAAAGCATTGATGGAAATTTAAATAAAGAATTGGATTTATAAATATAAAAATTACAAAAAACTTGTGAAAAATAAGATAATTGAAGTTTATTTTAGTAACTTTACAAATTATAATACGCCGTAATCGTGCTATGTGGTAGAATTGAATTGATTCCTTTTTAGAAATTAGATAAATCTATGGAAAAGGGTATAATGAATATTTAATACTATATCTACTAAAATTATTCACTGTTTTATTTGAATATATAGATATAATGAGAAATATTATAAATGACAATTTGATGAAAGAAGTCTCTTGGATATTAAGCTTCTGCCTATAACTAAATTTTCGATCTTCAAAAAATTAATTTTGATCATATACCTATATATTTTTCCTGCATCGTATTTATTTTCAAGCGAATCCGTAGCAATTGATATTATTTTCTGTTCACGTAATCTTTATTCTATTTTTGATGCTTTAATCTCTTAATTTTATGTTTTCAAATCATTTATAATTTTACTTTCAATCGAGACCGAATCCTCTTTTTACATAGAAAAACAGAACCAATTCAAATTTTTAAAAAATTTATATTATCTAAATGATATCACAACGGTCTAAGAAAATATACTGATTTTACTATGGATTGCCTTAAAAAACAAATCTTAGTATTTGGAAAAAAAATTATAAAAAGTACTGAGATTTGTGATATGGACGAGTAGTTTACAAGGCCGCTCTTTATGTGAGGTCGCGTGTCCACTTCCACTCACCCTTTATTTATCATACGAATTTCACATAATAAATATCTAAAGGAGGCGACCAGTGACAAACTAAAAGGTTAACATAAACATTATAAAACCATAAAAAAATGGGTGCTGTGTAAGCCATTTAACGACACCTCTAGCATAGGAAAGACTTTATGCCGTTAAGTAAAGATATAGCTAAGTGTTGTGTAGCTTGAATAATTTAGAAATGAAGAGTAGACATAATTTATTCCACCATATATTGACTGCCCCATATAAGAAAGGGCTCAATCCAATGTTATTATGTGTGAAAAGAAGTGCCAGAAGAATCCCACAGAATTATACAGCCGTTAAGCAAGGTTCTAGAAGTATGAAGCGAACTTCCTAAAAAGTAATTTAATAAAAATTATAAGATAGGCAAATTTAATTGAAATTGAACACAGATAAAATATAAATAACATAAATATATATGTTTCTCCATTCAGATGCAATATATTGCCGATATTTTATATTTTTTAAGGTCTAAAATATGAAATTTAGATAAAAAACGATAAGTAGCTTGAAAATAGTGGCAAGTAAATTTTAGATATTTAAATTTTTAAGTTCAAATGCCTCAAGCAATATTCTTCTTTTATAAGATTTTAATTTCTTTTTAACAAAATTACCTTCCGTCGATCCGTAAAAACAACATTTTGTGGTTCGTTAAATTTCATAGAAATACGTAGACTAAAATTATATTTTTTATATGATAAATTCATGTAAATTTGTGGATCACAAAATCCATACCATAATATACATTTAAATCCTATTATGTATGTAGCAAATAAATTCACATAATTTGTGGATATAGCTACTATGTATTTAAATCTTAAAATATTGTAATTGTAATTTAAATTCTTATTTGACAATTAAGTATAAAAACTTATGTATATAAAACTCTAAGATTGACTATAAGATGGCACAATTCTTTTATTTTATGCACAAATTTTTGAATCATACAATTACTATGGTATAAATTTATTAAATAGGATTTTTTTTTATGGGTCAATTTTCTTTTTATCAATCTTATCTATTTAGATGTGGTCAGCATACTAGGAATATTGCACAACTTTTGATAACTTAACCTGATCTATCTTTATCAACCATTCTTCTTCTCTTAAATGAGATGAGTTCAAGTGTCATGTAGGGTGTGAGAGCTTGCATGTATGCTTCTACTGAGTTCGGGTATTTTTAACTACTTTACATATTTTATATGGAATTTTGTAACCACCCTATCCCAAGTCATCACCTATGGTATTATTCTTCTTTTAAATCTGTAAATTAAACCAATTTCATTCGCCAAGATGTTATACCTCCACATTTTTCATTTTCAACTACATTGAAGTCGTCAAGGCTAGTTATACCTATTTCAATCAACGTAATCATATTTTCTTTGTTGCTGATTAAAAAAATATTCTTGTTTATTTTGTTTGATTAAAAATCTGTTTTATTCGGGTATCAACCTTTATTTCTGAATTTATGTGTTTGCAGATCTCTTATACGAAGTGATTTCTGATCTTTTGCTTTTTATTGCTGTCTTAAATAGTAAAAATTGATGTTTTTATATCATATGTTTTATGTTTTATTGCTGTCTTAAATAGTAAAAATTGATGTTTTTATATCATATGTTTTGGTTTCAGATAATTTACATGAGTAAAAATACCTATATTTTCTTTTATTTAAATAAAAAATTTATAGGTATATTTAATTTAATATGCGCGAAGTAGGGAAATGATACTTATTTTTAGTATTGTAATCTTATTTTTATACAACATGTTTGGAGCATATACAAAATATAGATTGATTGACCAACTCAAATTGTATCTTTTAGTGTTTCTAAATCTTATTTAAAATGAGTCGGCTAAAAAAATGTTTTATGTATAGATATAACTATACAATCAAAAATTTAAGCCAAATTTGTAATTTCAATAATTCTAACGAGAACATGATTGACTTTGCCTTTGCTTAGGCATTCTTTTTATTTGGCTATCACACATAAAACGGTATAAAATAACGTAAATTTTATGACTACCATGGTCATTGTTGAATACTATGTATGTGTTTTTCTTGTATGTTTTTAGATTAAATGTTAACTTGTATGAAATGTGAACTAATAAACCGATCTTTTAATTTAAATTTTTAGCATTGGTTATTAACACTTCTATGCATAAATATGGAAAGTTTGATTAAAGGGGGAATGATAACATACAGTATCGTAAAAATTGGATTGTTTTCTGCTGTTTCATATTTATATTTAAGAATTAAGGTTCAGCTCTTAAGGGAACTTTATTGCATCGAGTCATACTTTTTTTAGGTCAAGAATAAAACATACACATTTATTAGCAGTTTTAAATAAATAGATATTATTTTTTGAATATAGTTTTACTATAACATGAGACGGTGTGGTTACACGATATCATAAAAGGTACCTGTTTAAACTAGATGTCATGAACCAGGTTTTGAGTATATACAAACCTTGGGATTGAGAAAAAACCTTGAATTAAAAGGTCTCGAAAGAAGATGGGGCATTGAAGAAAACTCCGAAGATAAATAGATAGCCAAAGTCTATTTACGTGTACGCACGAGAAATCAAGCAAGTTGAGCTCTAGAGCAAAAACTAAAATTATCATCATGAGCTTGGCCTAAGAATGGATCTAATAATAGGTTGAATATAATTTTACTATTTTCGAATATACACTTATCGAAATATGTAGGTGAAGATTAATTATAACCACAATTTCTGGGCCCTTGAATATTCATAATAGAAAGATTAATATTTTGGATTGTAAGAACTCAATGCTCGTTTTTAACAATTTAATCGAGAATTTCATATATCTTGGCCCTAAGTTGTATGTTCAAGAATATTTTAGGTGTTATGTTTGCTATAAGTCTTTAGTATTTATTGAATTCAGATTGGATATTAAATATAATAATATATACAAGCTTGTAGCTTATATGGTCACTTAGTGTTTTCTATACATATCATTATGAAATTGTAATTGTCAAAATAGAATGTGCTAGTTTCGATCTTTTTCAAATGTTGATAGCAATAACTTGTAAGTTTTGCTTTACTTGGGATCTTATGTTTACAGAGCTGCAAAGCCGAATATTTAAAACCTCATATCTTATAAGAATTAAATATGTGCTAAAATTCACAAACGTATGTAGGAATGTGGAAAATAGACGCTAAAGGATGTAAAGCAGAAACAGAGGAACATGTAAAAACTACTATATATATTACATTAGAAAATAGATGTTAGAATATTTAATGATAAAATAAATTAAATAAATATATCAGAATATTTGACAATTAAAGTATCTTGTAGTTTTACCTTTCCAAGGGCTAAAAAGTTCAAAGAATGCAAGGCTAAATTTTATAAACTTTGATTATTAGTTTGAATATAAATGTGAAATTTTTTTATTTATATACCGAACTAAATTTTATTATGTTACGCAAATATGAGATAAAAAGAAAAATTTCTGGAAGAAAACAAATTGTATATCTGATTAGAACTTGGAAATCTTAATCTAAAAAATTAAGTAAAAATTAAAATGATTCTTTTATAAATGTTTTGTGTGTTTATAGCATATTTTTATAAAATAATTATTGTTTTTTTTATTAGAAACAATTATATGTAATTAGATTTGAAAATGTGCCTAAAATGTTACCAATAAGTGATTTTATATTAATCTGGTTCTAGTATCTTTAAATTTAATTTTTTTACTCATTAAGAGATAATTCGAAATATTGTTTAGATCATTAATAATAATAAATAAAATTATTTAAAAACGGTGTCAGAATTATTTTCTTAGAGAGCATAGATTATCAAAACGTCCGAAATGATTTTTGTGATAACAATCTACCATATAAATTGAAATTTCCCAGTAAATTAACTATGTCTCAATAATAATGCTTATAAAATACAAGGCAGCGCTCGAAAATGCAATATCTAGTCAAATATAACAGATTAAAGTAGTTTATGATCAATAATAACACTATTATAAATAGCGCCGAAAATGGTTGGCAAAAATAAAATATGATTATTTTACCATGTAGCTCTTACATCTTAAGGGACAGCAATAAAAATTCACCATGTGTCTTGAAAGAGAATGATCATACACGAAAACAATTACAAAGGTTCATAATGCCAAAAAACAAAAAAAATCATTTAGCGATAAAAAAAATATGGAAAGTGTATTAGTATTCTATATATTAATGTAAATGAAATTTTTTCTAAATAATTAACAAAATATAAGTATGCTTAAGAGTTAAAAACAAAAATATTGTCTGCTATATGTTTAGTAAAGCGTAAAATTTTGTTTTGGTAAAGTGGCCAGTATTATCCACTCAATTAGATTGCACATCGTATGTGATATTGCCAGTAAATTAGCAACGTAAAGAAATGGCTTGATAAGCCAATAAAATTACCAATATTATATAAAAAACATATTTGATGTTTTAATATTCGAGATAAACGAGAAGGATTAATATAAGAATACAGATTTCTTAAACTAATTAGGAGGGCAATTAAAATTAAGTTTGAACATAATTTGTGCTGTATTTTCGTGCATTTGAAAAAGATTATACATAATATACAAAATATTTAAAATAAAAACTTAAAATTATCAATGTTTGGGTAGATTGTGCATATATTAAGAATATTAATTCAAGTAAATCTGTTGGGTTTTAGTACACTTCCAGCCCAATATACCGTTACATTTATATTAAAAAAGCGCAACGTTGCAATTTATTCTTTAAAAACAATTTTTTAAAATTGCTGGAAAATTCCGGACATTGTAGAAGCATACATGCAAGCTCTCACACTCCGCAAGACACTTAGACTCATCTCATACAGAGAAGAAGAGTGGTTGATGAAGATAGATCAGGGGAAGGTGTCAAAAGATGCAACAAGGAGCTGTGCAAAATTCCGACACGCTGACCACGTCTAAATAGATAAAATCTATAGAAAGAAAATCAACACAAAAATAAATTATTTTAATTAAAATTGCTGGTATGAAACGTGTCACGAAATATAAAAAAAATTACAATTACATTCGAATACAATTATAGAAAACTCGTTTTTAAACATTGAAACAAATTTCAGAAATCATAATATCTAATGTTGTGGAATTTGGGTATCTTTTGTTTATCAAGGGATATGATACAAATAGATGCTGATTTTACATATATCCAGTCGCATATACATAAAAAAATATTGATAAATTGGGCTTTTCTATTTTATCATCAGAAACTATTACAAGAAAAAGTAACGTAATTGAATCTAATTTTATGTTCATATTAAGTAACTTTTTTTATTAAAATAAACAACCGTTGAAATAAATGACAAATGCTTAAAATGTCTTCTATTAAAGACCGTATTGTAGTTACATCTTGAAGCATTTATAGATTACAAAGAGCTGATATACTTTATAATAATTTTTTTGCAAACTGCTAATATAAAATATCTTGATTTGTAGCGCACTTTATTTAAATGCCACTCTTTTATATGATTACCACTTTTATCACATTGATTTTTACAAGTATAAATACTGATGGGTGTGTGATCTACACTATCAGAAACAAATAAAAAAATTTATGTTATTTCTTAGGATATTTTTGCCAAAAACATTATAGAAAATTGCTAAGTATTTTTTTAGTGTAAATCGCAACTTGATTTGGTTTGGCTTTTATAGGATCTACCTGGCAAAAATACTCAATAATTCATTTTATTACATGTATAACCATAAAAGGTAAATTAAGCATATTTTTGTTCTATAATTACAATACCTGCAAGTACTAGACAAACATATATTAAGATAAAAAATTAATTTAAATTACAATCTAATACAATATTTTAGCAAAATATACCAACATAAGGTACAAGATACAGTTGTATAAACTTTATTAAAACAAATTTCAACGTGATAAATGCCGTAAAAAATAACAATTTAAATATTAATAAAAAGTGGTACTAAAATATGCATGTACAAACACAAATTAAGGGCAAAATCAAAATAATTTACGGCTTTATCAATATGCACTGTCTAATATATTAGTGTAGTAAGACACAGGTCGAGTGATGATAATATATAAATTCAGAATAAAGAAGTATATTCGGATGAAATGGCTTGCAACTGCATTTTCTAATGAAATATCAATTGCAACAAGGAATTAAAAAACTCTATCTAAATATAAATAAGCCTCTCAAAGTTATGTAATTGAAATATTTCCATGTATGGTTTGTGGAGAAGAGCAAAAATAACCATATACACGCAATAAAAAACATACTTCTTCAAGGTAAAATAAAATACAGACGAAGAATGTATCATCTTTACCTGAATATACAAATCAAGACTAACAAGCAGATAGCGAGTAGATTGTTACGACTTTAAAAAGAAAATATATAAAGCTATAATAAGTCCGTATAAATCAAAAAATTTATAGAAAATTTCATATCCATTATCTATGGAGTAAAAAAGAAAAACACCAAATAAATATATCTTTTATTTTCTAAGATAAAAATATAATAATCATACAAAAATTTAAATGCCAACACCGTAATTGACATAAATATCAGCCATCATCTTGCGAGATGATAGATTAAAACGATAGATTACGACAATTCAAGAAGACAATAATTTAAATAGCGTGTAAATGTAATAAAATAGTCATGTCAAATATTAAAAATTTGATATAGTACTAACATTCAAATATATAACCTTTCGTATTATAAGTTAAAGGCAGAATAGATAGTAAACTAAGGCAAAAATAACTAAGAAATAATAAATGGTTAAAAACATTTATCATAATGAATTGGTTGCATTATCTTAACAAGCATGGCGATAATACTCAGCGCAATTTTCTAATTGTACATTATGTGCTCTATTGTTTGAACTGTTTTGAGAAAAACTATAATCAAAATGACTACCATATATCGTAAAATGGTATGATTAAGTGAAAATATTCTTAAAAGCATAAAAAATCACAGTTTCGATTAAATTACATTCCTAAACAGTAAATTTTAAAACTCTTGAAATATATTATTTAAACATTGATGTAAGAGAAGTAAAGAATACAACAAAATAATCTTTGAATTTGAGCATGATGTATTCTATTACACTGTAGATATAGAATAAAATCTAAAGTATAAACAAATATATATGTGCCCAAAAAAAATATATTTTTTTTAGTAGCAAATTAAATTTTTATGAAAATATATTATTAAAAAAAAATTGAAGCCAATTTTAGAGTAAATCATCAAAAGATGTTAAAAAAAAGAGAATAAAGAAATTTTATATGTTTCTATTTCTTATATATATACTTCGAATTTATCATGGCATAAGAGACTAATACAATGTTAAAATATCAATAAAATATGCTTTTTCCGTATAATATTATGCTACCTTTAAGTTCCAGAAAAATCTACAGAACAGCTACGGCCAATTATTTTGCAATAATAATTATATCTAAACCCCTTATTAGTAGATAAAACCAATTTTTAATTGCTAAGATTACTTTCTCACAATTTTTTATATTGATATCATAAAAAAATAAAGACTTTTTTTAGCTTACGAGATCAGTATATTAATTCTTGATAAAAATTTGCTGTGTTTATTTTATAGGAAAAATACAAAAAAAAATAAAACCCACTAATTAAACAATTAAAGAAGTTTATCAAAATAAAAAAAAACCTGGAATTTCATCTATAAATATTTTTAATTTATATTTAATATTTACACATTTTTTATAAAATATTAATACTTATATAATTAAGTGCGGTAATATATATAATAAAATGTCGTAAAAGTTGAATATTGGAAGAAAATGGTGCACATCAAGATTTGACACAATTATAAAAGTTTTTGTGCAGGAAATAGACAACATACCATCCAAAGAAGATTTCAAAATTATAAAAAATTTAATTTAGGCTAAGGTATGTGATAAGTTTATTTATATTTTTATGCACAAAACGCTTAATTAGATTTTTCACGGCTTATTTATACTTTCAGCTATCTTTTCTTCTCCCAGATCTACATATTACCTCTATTTACGAGACCTATAAATCAAAGGTGTTTTCACTATCACAACCGTTATTTAGGTGGGTTTATCTGGTTTTTGACTATGAATTTCTACAGTTACGCGTACATATAATTATGATTTAAAGTTAAAACATCTATACATAATTTTAAAGTTGTTACATACAATTAACTATATAATAAAAGGCAAATCTATGATTTTATTATTATTTTGCGTTTATTGCTTCTAAGATCTCTTTTGTTGCTTCATACATCATATGAGTCGTATAAAAAGATGCAAAATTGTTTTATTCAATTTTTCGAAGTTTTTTTAGGGTCTTTTTATTGTTTTTATGATTCTTTTTAGGAAGAGAATAATATATTTTGTTAGTTTCTATTATGCTACTATGTTCTTTATTTTCCTATATCCAGGTACAATATTATAATAAATTGTATTTTTTAATTTTACTTACAATTTTATAACCCTAAATGTTGTTTTTCTTGTTTATTATTTTATAAATTTCAATCCAACAGTGCTCTATTTTTTTAAATAATTTTACTGTAAATAAAATACGCGAAAAAGACTGTTTGATAATTTTTTCATGAATATATAGTTATTCATATGTTTTTATTATGAATTATTCAGCAAGAATATTTTTTTTATACATATTAGAAATATTAAATTGCGCATTTCAATAGCTTTAAGTAAGAAATTCTCGTTAGTATTTTTTTGATGGTGATAATATTAGTAATATAATAGAATTTGGTTATTAGAAAATTGAAATTGTAGGATATCGGTTTAATCTAAGTAAGAAAATTTTATATACAATATTTAATATAAGCAAGAACATTTTGAAATGACTTCATTTATATTTGTATGTTTAAATTGACCATAGGCATATCAAAATATAATATTATATATATTCTTATAGCAATATCTTTTGTATTATGTGAAAATGCCAAAAAAAAGGTTTAAGCTTAAATATAAAAAGAACCATTAACTTATTAAAACATAATATGTAAATTCTAAAATATTTCTATATGAAATAAAAATGTCAATGTTATATGTGAAAATTATTTTATCAGGGTATATATATTTACTTATTATTGTTTATAAAGTGAAAAAAATTAAAACCATTCTTATATGACTTTCAATATTAAGTGTTATAAAAAACTAAATTTGTGCCCCAAAAGTGTCAATAATCCTTAATTTATACACGTCGAAAACAATTGCTATGAAATCAATAACAACTATGAATATATAATAAACTGTTAATTTTATAATTTAACTAGGTTATATGATAGAAAAATTTTAATTATTTTTACAGAGAAAATAAAATAAAAATTTTTTACTTGAAGTGACATATCTCGCCATTTTTAAACCCAGAAATCAAAATTATTCAATGTTCGATTTTTTGAGCATTGATATCCGGAAAACTTTAGGTAATCGTATGCACAATATTCAAATATGAATATATAATTTTTACTTCAAATATTAAAATTCGAAAAAATTATTTCGGTTTAATAATATTCGTGAGTTCTATATTTTTCTTAGTTGACAATTACTGATGAATAAATAGTGCTGCAAAAGAAATTGCATTCTACGCATCTAAACTGGAAAAAATAACCATTTAATTTTTTCGATTGTGCTATTTTAGTTAAAATCATAATTTTTATATACGAGGCAATCATGGTACTACACTTTTTTATGTGGCAAAGATGAATTTCATTATCTTTTGCACTGTCTAGATAGTTTATTGAATTTTTATAGAAGGATACACAGGCATTTCTATCTTTTTTTCGGCTGCCTCTCCAATTTCTAAAGCATTGCGAATACTGATACTTTAATATTATGACAATTTTATCATAATGATAAAACTCGACCGAATGTTAATAACCATGTTATCAAGTGGCTTCTTGTATATTTTTTTATTATATTTTAAACGTATATAAATCCTTAAGTTTTTTGAATTTTTTTTTATATGCAAATTTTTAATATTTTTAATAAACAAATTGTGCTTTTAAATTTATGATCGTTCCTTTTAAGTTGGTTTCTTTGGAACAGATAAGGTATATTTTTAATATAAATATAATGTATTTGTAATTTTTTATCGAAAATCTTTTAGACGACTAAAATAACTATAAAAGTACTTTTCTATTGAATCTTTATGTTTTCAAGTTTTTAATATACTAAGTGCCGTAGGAAACAATATTCTTCCATGGGTACATTAAAAATTCTAAAATGTAAAACTTCAACTCAAGCATAAGTATGATGATTAAATCTACTATATTTTTAATGTAATTATTTTAAATTCGCTTTAGTTTATCTTGGATTAAAATATACTAATCTCGAACAAGATTATCCAATACAAACTCAATATATATAATGCAGGTAATTAAAAAAGTTCTATATCAAGATGATGAATAGAATAAAAAGCCAAGTCATCTCGTAAAATTAAATAGATGATAAAAAACAACATGGGTAATTTTTAAACAATATTAAAAGAATATTGATTGAACACTTTATTCATAATTTTAGATTAGATGAGGGTGTTATAGAATCATTATAGATTCAAAGATACGACCCGAAGATTTTAGAAATATTATTTTATTTTAATTATAGATCATAGTCGCAAATCATAAATTTTCAATTTTATTCTCCTTTTTGTTCGTTTTCTTAAAGCAAAATGAAAATAATCGATCTGTATCTTTTTCGTGTTCGGTTATATATATTAAAGATATTAATTCGGCATTCAGCTGTCTTTTGTATCCATCGAATACTATCAAGATATTATATCATATCATTTCCAAATATTTCCAAAAATATCAAATATTAGCAAATTTATTTTTACATGAAAACATAATTTTTTATATAATCTTTATTAGATTATTATTTTGGAAAACGTATGTTTTTTATATCAAAATTTAAAAAAAAATCACGTTTTGATAAAATATTTATTTTGAATCTTTTATTAATCTTAGAAATTTTTATTTATTTATTCTTAAACAAAATTTATGTTTTCGTAATAAAGTCAGAATTAAATACTGTATAAATATAGAGTATATATTTAGTCTACAACAACAAAAGGATTTTTATATTATTTGTGATTATATAAAAGAAATTGATGTATTTTTTACTTGAATTTATTTGTGCATTTAATTACATAACTGCATATAAATGATTCGAAGAGAAAACATTATGTTTATGAGTTAAAGTAATATTTTATTTATGACACCGAAAAGACGAATTTTCTACTTATTTAATTAATTTTTAATCTTAAAAATATGTATTGTTACATCCTATTCTAATATCTATATAAAATTCTAGTAGAATAGAGCATAGAACATTCACAAAGATCTATTATAGTTACCTTAAATATTGTCAGATATCTTACATTCTTTTTGGTTAAAAAGATAGAATTACTAGAAAAATAGAATTAACAAATGATAAACGATTAAAAGGTTTATATTCAATTTTGTAGATAAAAAGAGTGGCGATGGTTCAGCATAAAAACATTTGATCTGTAATCTTCAACGTATTTTTGAAGGATCGAATCTTTTTCAGACAATGCATTTATAAATTATCTAATCGGCAATTAATACCTTCTACTTTAAAGGTATGTAAAACATATTATGGCCATATCACGTAAAATTTGGCTTTACTCTTCATTAAAACACTTAAATGTTGCTGTAATCTACTTTGACTCAATATGCGAACACAAGTGACCTTAGCCCGTTGCGGAGCCCCTATACGTGGTCAGCATTCTTTAACTTTTCTAATATTAGAAAACAATTAAATCACGATGTAAAATTTTTGCAATATAAGCGATATACAATGGAAAAACATTTGTTTTTGCCTATTGTGTTTAAACATGCTCTTCCGGTTTTTAAATTAGTCCGTGCAACACTAAAACCAGAACTAAAAATTACATCTCAGAATTATCAAATATATGCAATATGTTTTCTATATTAAGCTCATTTTATGTATCTATTTTTACGATTAAATAGTTATGCGAGTAATTTTCATAAAAAATTGCGTATAATACAACTTTTATAGACATCAAGCAAATATATAGTAAAAATATGGAAAATGAGTTTACACGATAATATTATGTGCCCAGAATTGTTGATATAATAAATTTTCTTTCGACTTTCTATTGTTATTATTTCAAAAATAAAAATTTAAAAGCTCAAGTCTTAGATCATATCAAACAAAAATTTTTCAACTGCATATTTTGCCGCCTTGTTAGTAATGTGAGATTCATTTATATTATATAAATTGCTGCTTTATTTTAAATGATACTTGAAAATTCAATTATTAATTTTTCGCTATAATAGATTTGTGCATGATGTGTGTAAAATTGAAGGGAAATGAAAATAATAAATTTTCGAAAATTAGGTATGGAACAGTTTAAATAAGATTTTTGCATTTAAAAATTCCAATCTACAAATAAGTAGCATATAATATCTAATAAAAGCGTTTTTACGAATATTATACTTTTAATTTTTTCTGCAAAATTTGAGATACAGAATCAGATTCAAATAATTAATAAAGATATAATATATGCAATATATAAAAAAGAAATTTCGGTCTTTGTTTTCAATTATTAGCACTGATGACATCTACATAAAAATAATAACCCAATACTACCCGATTTTCTTTTTAATAAAATTTAACTATAACTTTATTGAGACTTGAGTAAATATTTATTGGTGATCTCAGGTATAAAAACTTGGTTGGGGTAATATTAAATTTTGAGCCGTAATAAAAAATAATTGTGGTTTTTTAAGCGAACAAAAAAACTCTCTTATTTTTTTCAAAATATATAAATTTTTTAGATTGTTTCGATTTGAAATATTTAATGTTTATTGCAAGATTTGAGAAAATATAACTTTTAAATCAAAAATGCGTAAAAGAGTTGATATTTGTTTTTTGCTTATTTAAAAACACTTAAATCATGTCTTTGATATGGAAATTAACTTTGTGCCTTATTTGTTATCTTTCTTGCATTGATACGATATGGTGAGTTTTTTCTAACAAAGAGATTATATATTCGATAATAAAATAATCAAGAAAATTTTCCTATTTTATAACAATTTTGTCATTTGGGTTTTTAAATTTTTTCTAAGACTTGTTTCTTATTTCCGACAGTAAAAACGTAAAAAAAATATGATATAGACCTTGATCTCCATGTTTTTAATTCATAATGAATATTTGTTGAAAATACATCTATATAGTTTCATTTCTAAATCTAAACAAAAAAAAAGTTTTTATATATTTTTAAATTTTTGCGGCTACTCTTAAAATTTAGAGGATTTCTGATTGTATTCAGTTAAATTTAAATCTATCAGGAAATTTATATTTTTCAAATTTGAACGCATTTTTGTTATAAAAAATTCGTAATATATATTTTGTTATTCGATATTCAGATATACAATAAAATTAATTGTAATAAGAAAATATAAATGGTAATTTTATAATTTTTTCAGCTTGTATCTACACTGTTTTGTTTAGAGCTTGTGATATATTTCCATTATTTTCGCCATAAGTTACATAATTTCAATATTAAATAAACAAAAAGAATTTTATGACACAACCGTAAACAACATATAGGGGGATCTATTCTACTTAGTTTGATTTCGCATTGATAGCAATTGGCTACCAATAAAAAAACCATAATTATAAATGAAAGATTGAAAATTTAGACCACCGGATATTTTATGGGAATTAAAAATTACGAAAATTATAGATTAAACATTTTATAATTAACAACTTCGTTTCAAAAACATAAATAAATGATCTAGATGAAAAAGGCATAAATAAATGATCTAGATGAAAAAGTATATAAATTAAGGCTAAAAATAATATATGATATTTTTTTTGTTTTAACTTACAAATAGCTTCGCTTCATGTGTATTCATATGATTCATGGGCATCTATGTGTCCGTAATTATTATTTATTTTTTTACTCTTGCATATTAAATTATAATAATTACGATATAACGAGGCAATAAATAATCTTAAATTGTTTTTCATAGTATAGTTTCAAAATTCTTTGAAAAATATGTAAATCATCAGCCATAAAAACTAAAATTATATATCTGGTAACAAATTTCAACAGATGAAATAATTTTTTGTAAAAATACCATGCATCTACATCAATCAATCACCTAGAATCGATTGATTTTTACATAATAGTTTTATTTTTAAAAATGTTGTTTCGTCATTATATTTTAAACTGAATAATAAACCCTTATTCGCACATAAATTGAGCCGTTTGTTCTTACCTTATGCATACTTTATATTGGAATTTATAACACTTGATATATCAAAAATAACTACAAAAAAACAGAACCGATAAGATTAAACTAAATTACAAGTGAATTTGTCCGTTTTATCTGAAATATAAAACACGTTTTCGATTTTTATGTTCGAATTAAGCTTTGGTGTTTTTCTGTTAATATTGTTATTTCACTCCGATTCAAGATATTTCGACCAGAGTTTGGAGCTCTCTGCGGCATCAAGAGATGAAATCGGCTTAAATCATAATACAAACACTGAATGCTTTATAAATCATTATGCATTTTTATTGTGGCGCATAGTATATATTCTCATCTTATAAAAAGAGTATCGGGCTTAAATATGGCATAAGGTCTAACTTTATTATTTAAGTAAATTCAAACACAATGTAGTCTTTTAGTCCATTAAATACTGAAAAAAGGCGATAAATAATTATATACAATATTTATTTTATATTTGAGCAAAAAAATCATATATGGGTCTTCTATTCATATAACTTAATTCGATCAATCCAGCGATATATGCATAATTTTACCTACAGTATTCATTTATTACGGATATTCATGTTTGTTTTTTCATTGCATACGGCTATGGAAATGCACCTCTAATCAAAAAGTATATCTGATATGATATAAGTATTACTTAAGAAAAATTATATATAATTATGCGGCTTTGTTCAAAAATATAAATTTTTACAAGTAAATAAAAGTTAAAATAAAGAATTCACTATTAATATTATAAATCGGAATTACTATAACAAATTTTTCTATTTTTTTATTCTAAAGAATGAAAATTTTAGATTTCTGCAATCATTTACATCTTTTGTGTGTTTTATTTTTATGGAAAGCTTTTCTGAAAAGTAAAATTTATGTGAATATTTACATATATTAAAAGCGAAACTCTTATGTATTTTACGGATTTCATCATTTATATCGATGCTCTTTTTTAAATCGCCATTATAACATGTTATATTTTTAATAATACATGGGAATCAATTAGCAATTAATGACACTTTTAAAAATTTTACATATACATATATACTACGCCGAAAAACCACAAAAAAATATAACTATGTATACTTATATAGATTCTACTTTAGAACTTAGTATTTAGACTAAAATAAGAATATAAAAAAATTATAACAATAGTGATATAATTTAAATGTATCTACGAGGTCTACAATGCTTTATACTACGTGTAAATCAAAAGCATTAATAGAAACATTGTTTTTGTAAAATAGGAGGTTTTTTTATACGAAACACAATAGGTCGTATAATAGTATAAAGGAATTCTATTTCAAGCGGAAAAATTCGCACAAAAAATTGGGAGGGGTAAAATTATTAGATTATGCATTAGAAGTGCTAAGTAATGTTTGAATATAGTGAAAATAGAGGAATTAAACAAATAAATTCTATTTAAAATTCTTAGTTTTCCTTGAACAACACATTTAAATAGATTTAAATACAATCCATTTATTTTTTTTGCATTTTCTCGATTTGTTTTTATATTATTAATAATTATTACACCTATAAAATTTAGGGTCTTTAAGTGCCGTGCTCTGATGGCGGTCGTAGTTATTACTCTATGAATTTAAATTTCACATATGGTAATATATGTTTCTAGATTTTAAATAAATTTAAAACAATTTTTTTCATGATATTTTATTTAAAGTTTCTATTTAGTCAGCCGATCTTTTTTAGAATATGAAAAAAACCAATGTCTTCCAGTAAAGGTATAGATTGCATAGAATATAATAAAAGTATATTCATTATGCGTACGAAAAGTATAATCTTATACAATCCTTTCGAAATATCGACTGTCTCATTCAAAAAGCTTCTAATCTATAATAATTCTGACCAACAAAAAATTAAGGGTGGATCCTACAAGCGATTCTGCACATAAGTAATGTTTGTAAGGTAATAAGCAAACCATCTTAAAATATATTTCTGAATATAATAAAGAAAGAAAATCACATGCATTAAAATATTTATTCAATGCAATTTATGAAATATATTAGAGAGAATAAATTAAAAACCATTGATGAATCCATAATTATATGAAAAAAACACAGATTCATTAGATATAAACGAAAAATTTGAATGAATAGATGCGAACAAATTAAATTTTCATAAAATAAGGATGTAATAATATAAACATAAAAGAAAATGCTTATAAGCAGTAAGAAATGCATTTGGAATTTAACATATATAAATGAAATTAAAAAGATACTGTTAAGCAAATAGCTTTATTAAATTCTAAACTAAAAAAACATATTCATTTTTATTGTATGACTTTATATGGCCAATAAATCAAACTTTAGGCATACACCGTTTGTTATAATTACTGTTTTATTTGACCTTACATGCAGACATTTACAATTTTATTTTCGGTATAGTTACAGAAATAGTTGTATAAAAAATTTAGATTTTATGCATAAAAACCGGTTTCTTTTGTAAAGATTCTTATTTGTATACTTATATCAAAACTTAAAATAATTAAAAAGAAAGAAAAAGGGTGATGATTTTTTGCATCTTGCACATTAGATAACTAATTTTTTATTATAATACGTTTCTATGTGAATATAAAGCCAAATAAGCAGTTTTAATGGGAAATCTAGGTCTTCATGACCAATAATATAGGTATATATATTATAGAAAATTGAATTTTTTCGCATATTCTGCATTTCTAAAAGAAAATTCCGTCCAACTAGAAGCATATTATTATTCATTTAAATATCCAAACAAAAAAAATCAAACTTAATCTAGGGATGGATATTTTATAAGTCGATGATGGTTTTTGTTATTAATTCTATGTGCAATCGATATTTTTTTTTATCTGTTTACTTTCTATCGTATCGAGTAATTCATAGGGGTTTTCTTGGGATAAAAATATTTATCATACCAATAATAACTATATATAGTTGCCTTTAAATTTTTCATTTGAATAAGGTTTTTGTAGCTGTTTTATGTTGTATTTCCAAATCTGTTTGCTTTTTATTCCCAGGCCATGCTACGAGGGCTCTATATTACTTAGGAACAGACGGCAAAAATTATTATTTTTGTAATATGCCTATATACCCTGTGTGAAGTTTATTCAAGCCTTTACTCACTATTTACGGAGTCTTTAATTTAATATTTACCATTCATATTAATTGCGTTACTATTTACTAATTTTTTAAATTTTTATAAGATATCTTGTAATAACGCGTAATAATATCCTCTGAAAAAAAGAAAAATATATCTTTATAATATAAGTTTAATTAAATGATGGGAAAAGGTAAAAAATAAAAATATATTCCCAAAATCTACAGTGTTAATTAATTTTTAAATATGGATGTGGCTGTAAAGTCATGATATAATGAGTTTTTACATGTAAAAATAGAAAATTATATATCTAGTAATTAATCAAGCCTGATGATTTGATTTAAACAGATCATGATTGTAAAACTAATATTATCACTAACAAGGGGTCAGAAGAAATTGAAAATCTAAATAACAACCAGATTGATGCTTAGTAGTCCAAAGAAGGAATATATCAGTTTACAAAATTAGATATTCCAAACATTCATGCGTCTAATAAATTAACATTCGTTATATATTATTTAAATTAAATATTATCATTCCAACAATAAAAACGTCAAAGAATTTGCTTGTTGGAAAACATCATTGAAAGACCCTCGAAATTAAAATCGTGTATGTGGATGCTACAAATTTTAATTTATTCTTAAAGACCGATACGGGTACGATCCAGATCAGGATTATATAACGATAGACATATACAAATATAACTATTTTAAAATTCTTGATTGAAGTAGAACAAACAATGATCTTTATAAGATAATATTTATCACTTGATTGGGTTTCGCATAATAAATAGATATCTAATGTTTTATAAATAAATTTGAATTTTATTCTTTAAACTGTAAGAATTATAGCCAAACATGGAAAAATTGAGAAAATCTAAATTACAGAAACATAAGCATTCATGAAGATTTAAAAAATAAAAAGAAATCTCAAGCATTGAAAGAAGATTTAAATATACACTAAACAATAAAACCGTAAGAGAATACTTTCTTATGTGTCAGAGCTAAAAAAACATAAATAAAGAAAGAAACAGAACGTTCTGGATATATTATAATAATAGATATTAAAAATAAATTGCGTTATAAAGATATCGAGGCACACTCAGAGCTCTAAACTACAGTTAAAAAGCAGTTTAAACCAAATTAAAAACTAATACAGTCAATTATTACTAAATAGAAATTTATATAAAAATAAGAAAAATAATTATTTCATTTTATTTAAGAAAGGGTAAATGTTCTTTCCCTATTTAAATACTGGTCTTAGGGGATCTATTATGTATAAATGGCCGGTTTTTACCTTCAAAGAACAAATTATAACTCTATATCATTCGTATTTATATTTGCACACATCTAATTTTTTTTTTTAGATATATGAAAGTAGAAATGAATGTTTGTGTGCTATATAAAAAAAAATTCGTTCTAACATAACAATATAGTCTTAATTTTTTAAATATACATCAAAAATTGTATGAAACCTAAATTTTGGTGGACTTAAATTTGATTCAATCATATTTATAACGAGAAAAATACTTGTCTTCTTATTATTCTTTAATGGCTGAAATTACAAAAGAATTTGAATGCAATGTTTATTGGAATTATATTCGAAATTACAGTAGAATAAAAATTATGCATAAAATTTCTTAAATTATGATTTCAGACTTAAAATATTTCTTTTTGGGTTTAAATCTAGTAAATTTTCTATATAAAATTTCGATTTTATAATGTTATTTATACTTTTGGAAAATATGCGCAATAAGTATATGTTCTTATGATGTTGATACATAATCAAAAATCGCTTTGGTTGAATACCATGTCACGATTTCTATTTTGTACTAATTATGCAAATTTTACCTTGGACCGAGACTGAATCTTTCTAGAATAAAAAATTACATTTTATATAAATCTAGGGGACATAATAAAAGATCCAATATATTCGCGTAAAATCCATTAAAATAATTTCTTTCACTTTAAAAAAAATCGTAAAGACTTTTAAATGATTATATTATATTAAAATGTTAGAACTGTTGCATTAACTATTTGAAAAATTAGAAAGATGTAATTTATCATGATAAACATATGTTAATTTGATATGCGATGCTATATTGGTGCTTAATTTAATTTATATATTTATAGAGTGCTTTGATACAATTGCATCTATTTTATATAAGTATATATTTAACGGGATATAAACAACCTAATTAGGATTCTTTATTTGGTAAAATATACCTTTTTTTATGGATAATATTTCCCTTTTTTATTGCATAGACGAACATATATATTCTTTTTATTATATAAAGATTAAATTATATCTTTCAAATCACATATATTTGTGGCATATTTACATATTTGTCTTACGACGCAATAAACGAAATTTCAAATGATGAATTTAATTGTTATAATCATAAATTCTTAATATTTTTGATTGTCTAATAGAGTAAATTTTAAAAAATTTTTATTAATGCTCGCAAATCTAGCATCTGTATATTAAATATATTGATACAATTTGAATTATATTATGATTTTTCATTCACCTAAAATCTTATATTTGTATAAAAATTTTATATAAATACATTGATTGTTTAATAAATAAGGTAAGTATAACTTATAGAAATCTTTATTTTTAAAATTTTAGCACAATTTATTTTAGAATCTTATTGTTTATTTGGTCAAAAGAATGTAATAAATATAACTCAAAGGTATATGTATACTGTTTGCTAATTTAAATTTCTTTACAGGCTCAAACACTATCATACTTTTAGATGAAAATATTTAAGTAGATTGTAACTGGTTTAAAAACAAAAAACTGAACTAATATAATATTTTATGCTAAGTATTTATATTACCGAACACTAAAATATAGCATTAAAACGAAAAAAAAAATATTAAAGGAATTTGCGTTATGACTTATAATAAGAATCTTTATTTTTTGAAGAATAAATTTTTACCCGTAAGCTATATCTATGATGTTTCAATTCAGCTAAAGTAAAAATTCGATGATATTTTCCCACAAAAAATCATTATAATTTATTTAAACTACTATTAGAATCATATCAAAATAAATATGTTTTTAAATCACTTTTATATAAAAATTCAGATATAAAATATTAAGCTTATTATATATGCAATATAAAGTGCTAATTATTTGATTGAAACTAAGATTTTGGAGCAATTTGATACTTTTAAACGTCGTAAATATAAAGAAACTATGCATTAAAATAGGAAACTCCTATAAATCATATCAACTTGATATTATTGTCAAAAAATATTTTCATATATGAATATTATGGAACAGCTTGATTACATGCGAAAAAAATTCATTTTCAAATCCGATCCATAAATTCAATAAATATACAACTTTTATTAAAAGAATCTATATGATTAATTTTTATTCACTTTTGAAATTTCTTAGATAAATATCATATTTATATATTATATTGACTTTATTAAAATATCAATAAACAGGTAGTTATTTTCTCAATATTTCAAGTCAAAAAAATATTTTTATTTATATTGTTTGATCACTAAGGTGCGGTCGGCATTTAGGTGTTAAACATATAAGGGGTGGTCTCTTTTAAACTGCAGCGCATTAATGAATTCACATGAATTACTGAAATGAATGATTATCGCATAGAGCCAGGCCGTCATACTAGAAAGTAAATCCAAAACAAGATTGATATGCTGACAAAGATTAGGTGAATGTGTATAAACGCATCAAGTGTCCGAACATTGAATATATGTAGCGCCGAATAGCATGGATGTGGGTAGTTGCTGACTTTATTAGCATAATTTATCGGTGAATTCAAGTAAATAAAAATACATTCCCTCCTTATCGACTACTGCCTGTTAAAACAGTCTAATGACGGGAATGAGCTGGTCGCAGATAATTCGAAGGATCAAGTTCGAGGTACATCGGACAAGCGAGAAAGTTTTTATTAATTATAGCAAACTTCGTAAATCAAATTTTACGAATAAATAAATGAAAATAAGGAAATCCACCGTAAATTTTATATAATCTATATGAATATTTTTATATGATTAATATTTTTTCAATCTTTAGTTTTTTGTAATATTTAATAAATTACCTAATATTCCATTATTTAATGAAGCACCATAAACCTAGCAAGTTTTGTTGAATTTTGCTTTTTTTGATCCTATTTATTCTCTTTGTTGATGTATACCTTTCTAAACACATTACAATTATAGTATGAATACATAATATCGAAAACTAGTTTTTGCTTTTTCTAATTTGGATTCTGTCGTCTTATAGTTTAAAGCATTAAAGAATTCACAAAATTGCCATTCCTAATTTAATTTTTAGTTAAATCACTTTTTAAAAGAACATATTCACTGGCTTTCTTAGTTTTTAATGATATGAAAAATTAAATTTATAGTAATGCATTAACAAGATGCAACATATTTTATATTTTCATTGCAATGATCAGAATAATATGCATGTATATTTAAATAATATACAATTCCAGTCAAAATAGGCCCGTTTCTCATTTTTGCTATATTTGAAATATGCTAGGATAATATATTTCTAAAGTTAATCATGCAATAAAAAAAATTTACTATATGTACTTTTTAATCCAGTGACAGAACTATAAGCCTGTTGATACATAATTTTAATTATTAGTTACGTAATATTTCCAGATTCAATAATTGACTATGAAGCTCAACCAACTGTACTTTGATACTTCATTAGAATTCAAATTAGCAATCATAATTATTTTAATCAAGCTAAAATGAAATGTAGAAGGCTGTATTAGCACATGAATAAGACATTTAAATATGAAATAAATTTAAACCCATAAAAAAACCCAAGTGAATAATATTAATAAATAGAACCCCAGGTTTGTGTTTCTTATTGCCTGTACTTCATAGTATCATGATTCGTGAAAAGCTGTACACTAGATGACATAACATTCTATTAATATATTTTGAAGTCTTTCTAGGAATGTTTGCTGATCTTTCACATAATATTAATGGAAATAAAAAGTAGATGATTACTTTCAAAATATATAGTTATTTTTCTAACTATATCAATATGTGGGTTTGTGAGTAATATTGAAGATTATCATCTATAGATTATTGGGAACAAAAAGTCCTGGATATTCAGGTGATGACCACAACGAATAATTGGCAGGATTTCTTCTTAAAAGGCTTTTAATCCTTTATTTTTCATACAAATTATGTTAACCCATTGAAATGACAGAATACAAACGAATGCATTGATTTTAGTAATCGGTTTCATTTTCATACACGATATTAAAAATTTGATTACACCCTTCAAATCTAGAATTAGACTATCAGCAATTGAAAACATATGAAAACGAGAAATTGAAGAGTATGCTTTTCTTACGAATGAAGAATCGCCAACTTTAAGATGCTTATAAAGAAGAATTACCCATGCCTTTACGCAAGATATTCTGATCACATACATCCATTTGTAATATATATAGAGTTAGAAGTGTCGAAAGTTGCGCCTCTTAAGGCAGGAAACTGGGAGTTCTAGATGTACATTATAACCATAGACCTTTTTTGAATCTGTAGTGAAAGTTGATGAATATATGGTGAATTACTAAGGTTTCAATATAACATAAAGTTTCAATAATCCAAATTTTTGCCGATTTGATATCATAAAAAGGTTATAGAATAAAATAAAACGATAAACAATTTAAACGAACAGTTAACTCTATTGTCATTATTTATATGATAGTTGAACATAACAATGAATATTATTTAGCGCATAAAATAGACGAAAATAAGGGATATTGATCATCTAATGATTTGAAAACAGTTGATTGCATGATTGAGTGAACAAAGAAAAATAACGAGTATAGTTTGATAAAAACAAATTAAATTGTTTTGAAAATGAAGATCATTTATATCGAGATGCAAATTTATAATTATTTTGGCTATATATAAAAAATCTTAATATATTTACTTAGTTTGTTTGAAAATATTCATGTTGCCATTTTTTGGTTTGGTGTTATATATCGTTCCATGTTAAAGCCTAATCTGAAATGTTAAATTTGTTCTAAATATTAAAAATCTAAATCGATAAAATGTAAGAAAATATGTGATTGTATTAAGCTCAAATGATTTAATTTAATTTGGTGATTATAAAATGTTAAAAACAGTTTTTATATTTTAAAAATATAAAAAACACAAAAATTTTTATTTATATATCAGTTATTGTTTGGATTACAAACGATTTAACATTCTACGGTATATATCAGCAAGTGTCGAACAGCTATTATATGCAAAATTTATAATTTCAGTTTACAAATTTCATATTTGTGGCGTTTAACTTTTTCGATGTGAACCAATTGTTAAATATGGCATATATTTAAAGGTAACGCAAAAAACATAGAATTCTAAAACTATGAGAAAATGTTAACTGGCACAGATTCACATCCTATTAAACAACCTAATTTTTTTTATTGATTTTATGCATAGAAATGTACTTTAAAATTGCCATAATACATTTAATTTTTATCTGTAAAAAAATGAGAAGCATTTATGTTTAATTATTTCTTTAAAAAGAATTAAACAAATTGAAATTTACAACGGGGCAACATTTTGCATCTTATGCTATATGCGTCTATTTTAGTATTATAAATAATGATTTTTTCTTCATTCCAGACCATTGATTTACTTATACATTAAATATCTTTACTCTTAGAAGTATCCCAATCTCATACATCTTCTTGGTACCCCTTTTCAAGACCTATTAGTTAATACAAACAGAAAAATATTGATAGAAAGTCGTGAGATGATCATATTTTTTGATCCAATATAAGTTTAATATAAATACTTACTAAAATACAGATATAATTTACTTGATTTTAGCCCCATAAAAAAAAATATTTATTGTATAAAATAATTTTGTTAAAAACCCAGAAATTCAGGTACCCAGTATTAATGAAAAAAAAATTTTGCTGGAATAAAATATTTCTGAAGTACTGTATTTTTTAATATTTAAATTATACTAAATTAAATTTTTATTTTTTGAATATAAAATAAAAGTAGCGAAAAAATTATTTATAGGGGTTTTCTGTTCGACACCTGACTGATTTTATAACACATAAGTATCATATAAATGCAATATGTTTCAATAGAAAACTGTCAAAAATTAAAATATTGATAAATTCAGACTAGTATTTAGATTAAAATTGTATTTTCTCATTTATTTTGCAAATAATGTATCATGCGAGCTAAAATAAACTTATAAATAATTTTTATATTCCTATTTAAGATTTATTGTAACTCTTAACCTTTATTAAATGCGTTTTAAGTCTTTAATTGTGTGTTTTTTATTATGTTACTGTATCTAATTCTTTTAACCACTGGATATAATTTTTTTGAATTATTAGATACGTGACTTTTTTTGAATGTTTTATATGAATTTTAACAATTTATGTGAGCATGTATTCACATAATATCTTCATGTCAATACGCTTATTTTTTTGCCTGGATCACGAAGTATATTATAAAAAGGTGAATTTAGTTGATCAATAGTGATGATATAAAAAATCTACAAATATATTATATAATTTAATATAATTTATATCCTTGCTTTATATAAAGTTTGCATAAATAAGGTCATGAATATTTTTATTTTGAAAAATTCAGTCGAATCTATCAGTTTAAATACAAAATTAGTTAATGCGACAAAGAATCATGATTTCACATAAATTACCATCCAATTTATTTACCTTCAAATATAAAGGTAATATACAAATATCACCAGTTCAAAAGACAATAAACAAAATGATCATGGAAACAAAATAATCAATTGTGCAAATATTTAAATATTTGTATAAATTTATCAAAATCATTACATTTCAAATTATTTATGGTAGAAAGCTTACAATTTATATACATATAAAGTTTTCGAAAAGGGATTTTTTAAATAGATGTGAAAGTTAAATTTATAGTAAAATACATTCCATATATTTCTGACATCTTTATTGTGTTTTTGTGAAAGCGATATTTTTTTACCTTTAAATTTTTCTTTCCCTTTACAGTCTGTTTAAGAATAAAATGGTTTTTTTAAAGACATTCAGATCATTTTCAAAACAGGACTCTTTAAATTTTTTATTAAATACATTCATTAAGCATGAAAAACTATTAGAGAATATTTTGTACTTAGGATATATTAAGATCAATTAATGTGATTTAAATTTGTATAATCGAAAAAATATCAAAATAAAATGATTTTAGAAGTGAAATTAATATTACTTAGAAATTTTTTTACTATATTATATATTTAAATGTCAGTATCTATCACAAAATACAAGTAATATTAAATCCAGATTAAGAATTTCACATAATAATTATAAATATAAACATTTATCATCTATGATTTCAGCTTTTTATGCATCATTCTATTTAATTAAATATAATAATTCTTTCACTACAAACTATTATCTTCAAATAAAAAGAATTCGGTGATAAAAGTAAATATATATTCACCACTATTAATACGCTAAAAAATAATGAATTATTGACTTTTTAAAATATATAAAAAACTATACATGGAATATTAATTTGATACCCAGATAAATATCAGCATTCGAATATTTATATCATTTTTTTATTGAAATCATCTTTAATATACAAGCGATAAAAACCACTATTAAATGTACTCAGCCTTTCATATATCTGAGATATATGTTAAGCAAGAAATTTTTTAAAAAAAAAGATGTAATAATTTTTATTGGCCAAATGCGACGTCTTATTTTCGATATGTTGATTTCCAAGTCCGTTATGAGCCTGGGAAACCCCTAATTTAATTATAAGTAAGATCTAACACACAAATTTAACTTTAACAATAGCATACTTGCATATATACATCAATACTTCAAGTCTTTATGTTGATATTTATTTGTAATGCTTTGTGTATATGTACTTCTCATCTATAATGCAGTATAATTTGGCACGTCAAAAAGAATAAAATAAATCCAAGAGTTTAACTTAAATCTATTCGTGTTTATGCATCCAAATTTCAAAATTGATTTTTTATATAAGAAAGATTATTATTAATCCCTTAGAAAATTTTTTATCTGAAAATGTCATTCCGTGGTCTTTTTCTTCATAATGTGTTACTTTTAGGTAAATCAAGCATTTGTATTATTTACCTTAAATTCCAGGCAAAATGGTCATGTATAATATCAAAAGGCGCATATTTTACCTAATAGATATTTAGAAATCCTATAGAATCGAAATCTGCTTCATAAAAGAATATAGATTTAAATTTCAATTTTTATTTTGTATTCATTCGCAATTTTTTTATACGCGACTTTCTAGTACAAAACCATGAGTTTTTTTTATTGGATCTATTCATATTCGAAATGTTTAAACAGCACTAAAAATCTTCCTCGCGCGATTTTTTTTGTCGGACGTAACTAGAATTCTACTTATGAGGTAGATAGATCAAAAAAAATTCAGCTCTTGTTAAGCAGTTTACTTAGGCTTGTGGCGAAATAATATAATCCTCGGATATTATGATTTAATTAATTTGATATAATTTTTTCGTGAACTAGCATAAAATGCTTTCTAAATTACAATAGAACTAAGAAAGACGATTGAACCGAAAAGTCTCAAGATAAGAAGATTAATCATTGAATAATAAAGGAAGAAAGTGACTCTAAAATGCATTGATATAGTCAACTTCATACATTGTATCACACAATCTGTTCATATAAATATATTTATAAAATTGAAATTAATTTATAAAATTACAAAAAAAAAAGCTTGCATGTATTAAGCGGGATAGAAAACCGAAAAATGTTTTTATAGTTGTATTTATCACATATTTCTTCATTTGAATTATTTTTTATTTTATTATGCTTATATTAGATCATCATTCTACAATTACGAAGAATATTTGAATAAAAAAAACGTTCTGCATCAGATTTAATCCGATGTAAAGACAGAATCTTATATTTCTAGCTTTTTTAATTAGTTATAAAATACATGTAAATATAAAAATTGACAAATTCACGCTCTAATAATATACAAACTTTCTTTCGCTTGTTCCATTGCGTTTATTCTAGCCAGCTGTATAGATTATTATGTGTGTACCATTGAAAAAATTCAAATATGGCTAGGAATATTTTTTTAGAAAATATATCTGAAGTTAGAGATTATAAAATTTTAAATGATGAATTTTAGATTCTAATTCAATATTGCAAAAATAGTAGAGAATTTGGTGTAAAATTATTGCTTTTGATAAGAGTTAGCATGATATAATATATTTTTCACGTATATACATACTCTCATCAAATGTTAGATGTTTGGTCTTCAATAAAAGAAAATTTTAATATGATTTATAAAAAAAATTTATGCCAGCATAATTTAAAACATTTCTTAGGCTTAAATAATTTGAGAATAAATATATGATAAAAATTTAATCGAATAATTTAATTTAGATGTTTTTTTTATGACTTAGATCATTAAAAATTCGATAGAACCTGTCTAATATATTATTTATTTAACCATTTGAATTTTGTTACTATATCTACAAAGAGCTAATTTTAATTTTTTTCATTTCTAGAATATATATCTGAATTTTGATAGAAACCTCGAATTTTTTTTAAGTTACAGTTTTATATCTAAAACGCAAAGTTAAAATTTAAAGATTGTTAGGATAAGTTTCTATATTACTTTTTTTAAGGTAAAATAATAGCGCTAAAGTTAAATAATACTATTCTATTGGCTTAGCAAGAGTATTTTTCTTATCAACTTAATTTAATTTTATTTTTTTTTGTTTTTGTTCTCAAGCCCAAATTGTTTGATTCCCTGCGCAAAACAGCGTATTTATACCATCAGTTATCTTCTCCTCTCCAAAATCTTTATCAATACCTCTCCTCTTTTCAGACTTATTAATTCAATGTTTTTTCACAATAAAGAGGTTTTTATTTGTGCCTCGATTTAGTTTAGACATCCTGTTCATTCGTTTTACATTCTCTTAATTAATTTTCTTTTTTTTTATTTTGCATTTATTGGCTAAATTTATAGTCGTAATTATGGTTTTTTGTTCTCAGACACAGCTTGCTGAATTCTCTGTGCGTACACTGTATATATACTTTCGGCTATCTTCTCCTCTCCAAAGTCTATTTCAATACCCCTCCTGTTTCGAGACCTAATAATATAAGGGGTTTGGTCAATCCCTAGATTTGATTCATCACATCTTTATCCTTAGATAATATATTTGATTATAATTTAATTAACAATTTTAAATATATTCAGATAAAATAAATCATTATTTCGCGACCTTTTCTACTATAAAATGAAAATTTTTCTTATAACGTACAAATAACTGCAAACCATACAAAAAAACACAGTCCTGTTTTTTGCTGTTCTTATTGTGTATATAAATTTTCAGAGCAATAATACCTTACCGCGCGATGTATGTTATGCTATTTTATCAGCTTTTTTTAATTGTGATTTTTGATTAAATTTTTTTAACATGAAAAACTAAATATGTAGCAGTTAGCCTGTAAATAAGAGAAGTAAATGCTAAAAAAAAGTATATAAGCATATAAATAAATGTTTAAACTTATGTAGAAAACAAAGGTCAAATATATGAAAATTTATATGAACAAATTCAACTTTTTATTGTGAATAAATCAGCCAGCTAGTTTTTATAGAAAACAGAAATATAAAAAGTTTATTTATAAAGGCACATTATATATAGAAGACAAAAATTAGACTTTACTTGCGTTTACAGTAGCATAAAAAACTAGACCTCTGAGAGCAGGAAGATATATATATATATAGACGCAATATAATATAGTACATCAGCATAAGTTCAATTAAGAAAAAACATTCAAATATGCATAGAAATGAGTGTGCACAATAATAGAACTAATAAATTATTAGATACTAAGCCATTTACTAATAAATTTCACCAAGATAATGTATAATCGATAGATACGCAGTATTTACACAAACAGAAAATTGAAACCCAAACCACTTTGTATTAGACACATTTTTAAATGTAATGAGCGTATAGCTAGCTATTATCTTTATGTGCCTAAATTAAAAAGAAAAGTCGATTTTTTGTTAATTAATTATAAAACGCAACAAGAATTTTTTTCAAAGTGCTCAAGAACTCAAAAATCGAAAAACATTTTACCTCAAATTGTCTTATCATAGGAAAATATAGACTATCTATATAAGCTTACATTTTTCATAAAAGATTAAAACATTTTCAACATTGAAAGATAAATATCCAAACACAGTAAAGAATCTTCTAAAAGTTTTAAAAATAGCAAAGAGATGTAAAAATGCTTGGAAGTATACAAGAAGAAAAATTATATACACAATTTTCTAAAGATTTGTTTACAACAATTCGTTCAAAAAACCCATGAAATATTTAAACAACCCATAAGAAATGATGGGAATACATGTTCGTGACGATCAAGATAGTTCTAACAATAAAAAGCAAACATATAGGGCTAAAATGATAATCTCTCTACTTATATGACAGTAAGAAGAACTGTAGCACTCTTATAGAAACAAGCGTGACATGTATCTAATATCCAGAAAGCGTTCCCTGTACATAAAATTATGTTTTATCGGCTAGCATATGACGATACTAAAATATAGGTGTTTAAAAATAATTATCACAACTAAAATATTTTTTGTAATGGTGGCACATAACACTACAAGAGAAACTTAAATGAACTAAAAGTCACGAACTTGATCTGGGCACTTACATAAACTCTGGGTTGTCTTTAGACTTCAATTACAGATCTCTAAAGGTTGAAAAGCATTTAAAAAGACTTCTGCTGGAAGAAGAAGTATGAAAGTATTATAAGCTGTACCCACAGGAAATCAAAAAAAGACATGCACGAGAACAAAAACTATATATTCAGCCATAAATAAGCATATATTAAAAACTTAAATAATAAATAAAAAAATTTAAGAATACAAATTTATTGTTTCAAATTACACATAATGATATATTACAAGTTTCTTCTGTAAAAAAGCTATAGTAAATATAACCTTGATTAATTAATACATGCTTTTTGGAATAGTATTTAGATTTAGTACTCATTTGATATACATAAGGGAAGGTTTAACAAAACTTTATTAAAATAAAAAATTTGTTCTTTATTGATTGTATGATCTTTTTTTAGACAAAATCATAGAAAAAAAAAGATTATTGAACTGTTAGGTTTAAATGAAACAAGAGATACTTATGATAATCAAGAAAAGGAAAAATTGCATATATTTTATATAAGTTTCTCAAAGTATTTTATCAGAAAAAAAAGTTAGACATAATAAAAAAAGATAAATTAAAAAACAAACCAATGCCAAAATTTTATATTTTAAAAAGAAAACTTTCTTCACAATAAGAAATTTATAAATTTTAAAATTAAAGTTTTTTTTAGAAATTATAATAAACAAATCTATATAAATAAATATTTACAAAAACATAAAATTTTTATATTACCATGCGATATAAAAATATGCATAAATACTTCATAAATAAAAAAATTTTTGTCATTTATAAGATGAAGGCATAAATAGCTGCTATTGCAAGCTATATTAGAGAAAATATTGACAGGAAAATTCTTTTCCTATTAAAAAAACCATCATACTCAGTTACAGACATTTTATTAATTTTCATATAATGAAATCGTGACAAAATTTTTTTTTGGTTTGACTTTTATCTTTATTGGTTTTAATTGCAGTTATAGAAATATCAAGCATGATTTTCATATATATGAGTCATATAATATAGTGTTAAAAAGCAAAGCATGACTAAATTTTACTTGTTAAATACATATAAATAAATAAATGCTCATTAAGATACTGTATACGTCAAATATGCAAGAAATGATAACTTAGACCTGTATGAGTAATCCAAGAAGAATGATTTTATAGGTTTATGGCTCTAAATGTATATGAATAAAACATTAAAAGTACAGTTTTAATCATTTTCCCGCATACCCATGGCCCAGAAGACTTGAAAATCAATATAAAATTATAAAAGGCATTTGAATTAGGCAAATAAGTAAGATACGGGAAATTGAGCATAAATAAATTTAGTTTTACATTTTTTCGTCGTAGCAATGATATCAATAGAAGATACAATCTAAACATCATTAATATTCTTAGAACTTGAATAAATAACACAAAGAGTGTCGATAAAAATAGTAAAGGAAACATTGTATAAACAATATTTTCTAATAAGTTTATTTTTAATCAATAAAAAAAAATAGGCCAAGCCATATAACTTAAAAAAAATAAAATTTAACACGGTTTTGAATATATTTCGCCCAATAAAATTGAGAATAGATGCTGTAAATATTTTAATTTTTACAGTGATGCGTGCTTTATAACATTCAATTATTATAATATATTTTGCTTTTTTAATAGACAAGATATTTTAATATACATTTTTTAGAAAATTCTTTACAAACCTGTTTGTTATTTTAAATATCAATAATATCATTCGATAATCTATTTTAGCTTTTATAATTTACAGTATTATAATTTCATGTAAATCATGCCATAAAAATTGCTTAAAACCCCGTTGTCACAACGAAATCAAGACATCTATTCAAACTAAGGAATTCGGAAAAATATTGAACTAATAAGTCGTTTGAAGATTAAGGTAATGAAAATAAATAAAAGAATGATAATACCATGAGTACATATATCACGTGCCCATGGGCAATCAATCATGTTAAGTTTATAGAAAAAATATTAAGTTAAAATGCAAAATTGAATTATAGATAAAATTCATATTATTTGAAATAAATATCTTTTATACTTTCATTCAAATTAGATACATTATTTGTTTATAAACAATCAACCTATTTAATCTTACATAAGATCCACTTAAAAATGCTCTTTATAACAGAGTTAGTCGATTCTCATTTTCATTCATGACTTTATTATATTTATTAATTCACCTTCTTATTCTCCAGACTTATAATTCAAGTATTCTCGTTAACTTATTTTTTAAATATACCAAATCGCCAACATTTTCATTTTTCTAATTTAAATATAGCTTGTTAATTAAACACCCTATTTAAAAATGCCACAAAAACAGATACATAGAAACACACATAAAAAATATGGAAAAGCACCAGATCACACCATTTAGGCAGAAAAGAAACAGCTCGTGAGTAACACAAAATATAGAAAATGGGCCTTAAGTTATATGGTCAAAAAATAAATTTCAACAACAAGAAGTGACGTGGAGAAAATATCGTGCTTAATGAAGAAATATAAGAGAAAACGTGGGAAAAGTGACCTTAACGTAAATGCTGATAAATCTCACCCAGAATTCTTACTTTTTAGTGGTTATATATAAAAAGAACAGTTAGTGGTGCAATAAATCAGCAGCACCAGTAAGAAACAATATAGAAGGGTAGCAGCAAAGCCTTGTTTTGTTGGTGAAGGTTTTACGAGAAACCACTAAAATATGAACGTTGTATTCGACCGATGGCCATGCGATATAAATTTGCACATGTAGGTCACTCTGAACTAAAGGCTACTTCTAATCTGTTAATAATTGATGCAAAACAAAAATCAAAATAGTTCGATTAGAAAACAACTTGGAATATCACAAAAAGGGACAATAATTAGAGTAAATGTGAGAGAATTAGATAATGTTTGTGGATGATAAATGTGCGGGGAAAATATACCTAAATCACCCATCCTCTAGAAAATGATGGTTGCGTTAATGCCGCCGTCTTTTTATTATAATAAAATAAAATATTTATCTAAATTTAATTTATATCGCCAGTCAATATTTTCTTTTCTATAGCAAATAAAGCTTTTAATTCTACTGCATCATAGCCTATAGTTATATACTCTTAAAAAAAATACTAAGCTTTTCGAAGTACATAATAAAAATAATATACTATTTGTGCATCTTCTCCATATAAACCCAAATATACTTTGATTAATTTATAAGGATTAATATTAGTTTTCCCTCAAATTATATTACTCAAACACAGAAGGTCTATAAAATAGTAGATAAGAGACGAGAATCGAAGATGTATATATTTGGCTGTTTGATAGAGTCACCTTCAGTTTTGTTAATAAGAAGTAATAAAATCAAATAAGCCCATAATTTGATTTTATATTAATTTATTTATAAATTACATCTACAGAGATAATGACTACCGATAAGAAAAAGTGCACAACTCTTTAATGCATATTTGGGCACATTTCTCTGATCTTTCTGGCTCAAATGCTCTTCTTGTAGCATATGATATACGTGCAAGTGTATTGTAAAGTGGATATGCTAGCATGTATTATTCTACTCTCGTATGATTTTTAACTTCTATTCATATGTTTTAGGGATATTTCAAACCACCCCACTCTAAGAAAACAAACCCATGATATTATTTATTATATTTAGGGGTAAATGTTGCTTTAAAATTAAATTCCTAAGCATATTATGTGATAAAATCCTTGATACAAACTTTATCAATCCTTTTAACATTCTATTTATCTGCTACCACCTCTTCGATTACCTTTTCTTCCTAAGACTTATCAGTTCAAGGGTATTTTTTATTCCCATGGCTTGCGAATATGCTCAAATCGGTTGGATATTCCAAGTTTTCAAATTTTTTTATAATAAATTTAGAGACTAGCGCATCCAACGTTATTACATATATTAACATTTTCGCTTTAAACTTATAGATCAAAGGCAGTCTAATTGAAAGAGATAATTTTTGCCTCAATTTATCGTTTTCTACACAGGTTATGCTATCGATTTTAGTAATAAATAATTCTAACAGTGCTATTAAACTATTTTCTTGTCATAAATTTATATATTAGGTCATCATTTTAAATCATGTCATTTTTTCGTAGTGTCTCAACTTTTATTTCTGTGAATTAATTATATATCCTTTCTTGCACTGGGTCTCTACGGATTTTCTATGTTTTTTTTTGATTGTATTTTCTTGTATCAATAAATCTAATCATTATACTATTTCATAGTGTTTTCATGTGTAATCATGACTTAAAATTCTGATGCATCTACATTTTAAGTGGTCAACAGTTTTATAAGATTCATTATGGTGCGAGCACTTTTATCTATCCCCAAATATTAATTTTTTTCATTTTAAAAAAAAAAGAATCATTTGTCTTCTGCCAGTTTAATTTTGCTAAATAAAATATATTTGTAGACTAAGTATCTCAAGTATTGAATTTATGTATATGCATAAGAGTTTTTGTTGCAAATGCTTATTTTTTTTACACAATAAAATCACAGTCTGTTTAGCAGTAAGTATTTTCAAATAAATCTCTGTATAAGTATTTGTATCCACATTAGTTTTTATCAATTCCAAACGTTTAACATTATCTTTTTGAAGTTAAAGATTAGCGGATTGCTATTGGATAAATGGATTCTGAATTTGTGATCTTTTTGATTAAAATAACATCTTTTCTATGTTAGTAATCCCTCTAATCAATTAAATTGTTTTTTTAAATAAAATCATTGTTTTATTGCTGGTTTAATATGTATTTTTTAGCCACTAAAAAATATGTTCTATCATCATCAAGTTTATTTTAATCTTCCGTGGCGAGCTTAATTACTCATTGTGTTGTTTATCAGGGAAATAGCGCATTCTGTTATTTTTTATGAAATATTTTGTGCATTCAATCTTGTTCTACATAAATTCTTAACCCTAATGATAATTCTATTTTTTATTTTATCAATGGTTTGTGGATTTGTTGTTGTGTTTGAATCTTTATAAATTCCGAGGTATTTGTATGTGTCTTTTCCTTTAATAACCGTAGATAGATCTTTAAAATTTACGTTATTATTTGCTGACTTTTCTTTGTTGATTTTTATAACTATATTTGTAAAAAACAAAATAGCTTCATAAGGGATTCATTTCAAAATTTTGATGGTCATTTACAATAATTTCAAAGTCATTAATACAGACAAAATGATTTATTCTATTCGAGATTTCGTTTACTGGAACGTAAACAGACGGATATTTAGGGTTTATTTTTGGACTTAATGGATCCATACATAAAACAAATAATATTGAAGATAACATATGCTCCGATAATATCTTTGTAATTCTTCTTTTTTAAATCTATGTGTGAGGTTGTAGTTTCCAATAAGTTAAAGCATAAAATACATCCTCAAGTCTACGAAGGTTGTGTTTTTTATAACAACTTAAAATATAATCGTGGTCTAGTTGTCAAAAGCCAATTTGAATTTACTATGTGGCAACAAGCATATTGTTATGGTGATTTTTAACTGCCTAATATATGAGTGCTTGCTCTTTGATGCTTTTTGCTCCCTTACTTCATGCCATTTATATATCTGCTAGGTGATTTCAGATTCGATCCCATTTTTTGCCAATAATGACGATATTAGTGACAGGTCTATGCTTATTTGACCTGCAAAGAATGTATCGTAATTCTAATTCTCGCATTACATCCTTTTTCATGGAATGAAATGTAATACCGGTGTAGAACCAATTGTTTTCATAGTTGTTCTAAAAGAAAATATTAATCACAATTTTTTACAAACTCGGGTGGAGACTAATCAGCTTTTCTATAAATAAAGTTCTAGATTCCATCATGCCCAGCAGCTTTTTAATGAGAATTTTTTTTTACAATACTAACAAATCTATTACATGATACAAAGCATAAGCCTTTGTATTCTTGGTTATTAAACAAGTATGGTTTGAAATCAAACTCGTTTGATTCTTATATCTTTATTTTCGTCAAGTATCTATTGTTTATTTTATAGCTGCTTTTTTTTATGTTTTTATGTTTTACTATACTGGTCTAAAGGCTCGCCAGTTTGATAGTTTAATACCTATTCGTTAATGTGAATTAATAACATTTTACATGCTGAACTAAATGCTTTGCAAAATTCTTAATTTTTTCATTGTTGATATTTATCAATTATTTTATCAATGATTTTTTTTTATCTGGAATTTTATGTTGCTGTCAGCTTATTTTTCTTATGAAACAAACTTTATTTTTACACATGTATGCTTTTCTATACATATACGCTTATAAACACTATTCATAATTATAAAATTATCTATTTTTTTATTTTCGTATGCATTTTAATGCTTGTTTTAATTCGTTTTCCGTTATTTCTCCGTATTTTACTTGATCTTTTTGTATGTATTTTGCTACTTCGCCCATATTTTTAGGTGGGTCGTTTTTAATTAAGCATTTAATCACAATTTTTTCACACATATAAGAATTTTTGAGTCTTTTTTGTTCATTCTTATCTTTCTAGTTCTTGAGAAATGCATCATGTTCTATTTATCAAGGTCTGCTGAAGTAAAGATGATTATTTTCTTGCATCATTCAAGATTACCTAAATATTTTTTTATTTTAATTTCAAGGTCTTGGTCATCTTCCCTTTTAATTCATTAACATTAAAAATCCGCATCGATTTTTTCCTTCCATCCTTGTCGTGAAAATTTTCTAAATCATCATTTTAAGTTGATGTAGGCTTTAATGCTCATCGAACCTTTTTGTATAGTGTTCTATTGACTTTATCATACAAATCTCGGTATTTTGTAAAACGCATCAATATATATAGACATACCTCTTTTATCCTTAAGTTCTAGCGTAATGGGATATATAAGGAAAGCTTAAAGTATAAGAGCTTCTGCTGTCTAATTTAGTTTGCTCTAATGTAGTTTTTGTACTTTTTTGTTTTGATTTTTCAAGACATGATTGGATTGCAATGGTTTATCTTTGTCGTTACCTTGTCATGGTTTTTCTGTTTTACCAATTATCAAAAAATGACAATATTGATTCTATAATAAATAGTACAGAAGAGCAGAAATAGATAGTAGATAAGAAGTATGTAGAACACGACAGATTGATATAGTTATCGAAATTTTCAGCTATTTTTATAGGTGTAATGATGTAAAACATACTCAGATTTGATGTTAGGAGTCGCAAGAGGCTATATTTTGTTTATAAATTGTGTTTTTATTAAAAAAAATAACTTGCGCGAATTTCCATGAGCAGAGTGTACCTAAACTCAGGGTATTCTTCAAATATCCAGCATTGACTAGTTTTCACGGCGTAATAATATAAAATCTTTCTTAATTTTTATTTTACATTTTTTTCTATGATCTGATTCATGAATTTTATTTTTCGGGGGTATCTTTTATGATACTGTGCATCCATCTCGTCCAAAACAACTTATGAAATTGTATACTATATTGCATATAATATACAATATGATGTGAAGAGATTTCTTTGATCTTTTTTTAAATAAAAAGAAGCTTGATAACGTTTTCTTAAGTTTTGCTTACCCAAGAAAAAGTGATTATTTGATAGAACTAACCTCAGAATTATATGATTACATATTAAATATTATAAATAAGGGTTGCAAAGATGGAATCGATAGAATTATATATAATGTGACGGCTTGATATAGCCATCTTAAATATATTTTTCTTGTAAAAAGTGATAAAAATAACTATTAACATGTAAATTATAATGCGAATGTTTTTTTGCCATTATAATTCTTTCAGACGTAATGTAAATTCGCTCTGTTATTTATTTACCTTCTTCATGCATAATCATACTTATGATATACCTTTTTCTGTCTTTTTAATATTATTTTTTGGTAATATTTTTATATATTTATAGTTAATTATAAAACCACTGTAGTAAATTGTATTTTTTTAAAGCATGACTATTACATGTTATTAAGTATAATTCTGATCTATTTTTTAACTTGTAAATTAGGGATAGTTTACTTGCTGTAAGAATACCATATCTGGATTTTTTTAAGATAAACAGGCTTTGCTCAGATCATGTTAATTCCATTACTATTTATATGTTAGAGTTTTTATTTTTATATAAAAAAGATTACTGGTTTTTAAAAAGCTTATATATAGTGATATTTCAAAACTATTGCACCTTTTATCTACAATCATTCGCCAATTATTTCTTGTAGTTGTTATTTTATGCTTTTAAAAAATTTTGTGGTTGCAAAAATATAAATATTCCTCTGTGTTATCGACTGGTTTTTATACTGCCCATACATTCTTTAAAAAATATTTTTCTCAAATTTTATCTTTTATATACAAACTTGCGCCCCGAATTTTTTTTATTTTGCAAACACACGTTATTTTATACGAAAAAAAACGGTTTTTATTTCTTCTTATGCTAAAAAAAATTTTTCATTCAATTTAGTGATCCTTTTGTCTTAATAATCGAAATGCCTGACATTTTGAAAAATAAATTATTTGAATCCTTTTAGATATTTCAGCTTATATTTTTGATTTAATTTATGATGATTTTATAAAATCTTTTTTTATTTACACCGATGTATTGACACATGTCTTCTATTTTACTAAATTCTGGATTTATATATAAAGATTTATTATTGGTAATTGTTTTCTAATTATTCGAAAATGTATGTTATCTTGTTATAATATAAAAAGACTAATTACTTCAAAAATTTTGAAGATTTTTTTTTATAAATTCGCCTGTTTTAGCTTTTATATTTATTTGTTCATGGGCTAAGAATTCTTATGATGATCTTCTAGTAGCAAGTCTACGTTTCTAGCGCAAAAATGCATATATAATTTTAAATTGTTTTTCAATATATACAAACTTATTTACAAATTTTTTGACGCTAAGATTTTTTATAATTCGTTCTTAATTCTACTATAGTTTCTAAAATTTTGGTGCGCGATTTTAACTTAATGGCAAGCATATATACTTTAAACACACAAAATCTAGCCCAATAACTTTATCTGCTTAAATATTAAAAATATACATTTTGCACCATATGTTTCCAGATCTTATTTTTAATTTCTAGAACTATGCTTATGAGACATATCTTCTGTTATATGTTTTCTTTTTAGCTTATTCTCTCGTTCTATACAGTTTTATGGCTAAGTGGATAGAAGTGATAGATTTAACAGAAGAAATTTCAATAATATGCTTACGGAACAGATAAAACTACAAGAAACTTGATTAGTATGTCTCCGATAAATACATTTAAAAGATAAAAGGTTGCAACTGTAACATTTATATGTGCATAGTTTGACTAAAATCCAAGAAGTTTTTTGTCATAATCAAATATGTGCAATAATTTCGATTCAAATATATTTAATTATTTACATTAGAAGATATTGGATTTTTTTTGCACTAAAATTTAATTGTCTCTATAGAATGAATATTTAAAAATTTTATTATAGCTCATTTTCTACTGTTTGACGTTAAATTACTGTAGATTATAGTTTTATTTATTACATTCTATTTAGGTTCATGCACAGGCGTACGTTGTCACTTTGATTTTTTATTAGAAATTGCATCGTGTTTTTTTTCTTGCTATATATAGTACAATTTTATTCATAAATCGAGCATAAGACTAAGCATTGATATTTTTTCTCTATATGATAAATATTTTCGAAAAGAGCTTGACATCTATATTTAAATATAAATAAAACATATTTATAGATTCGTTTCATCCATTAAAAACTATAGAAATGGTATATTGTTATGATTACGTTAAATTTACAACCGTTATGGCTGATTTCCTTTCTGCAAAATAAATTTTATTTTACACATTATTGCAAATTTGATAATAAATTTTGGCTTTCTAATCTCATTTGAATAGTTTCAGTGCCAAATAATCTACCATTCATAGCACGCATTTTCTAAAATAATCTATTAATTTTGTCGTGATCTATAAATATTCGAAATTTAAAAATCACGCAAAAAATATGTATTTCTAGCTTGAAATTATTTTTTTGATAGTTTAAATTATTTTTTAATATAATTGAATAGACCACAAACTTGAATTTTGCTATAAATTTGGCATTCGAATCTCGTATAACTATAAATAAATCATATTTTGCAGCTCAATCTGTTAATTTCATAAATATTTGATTTTAAGGGATTATGCATTTTATCTTTATTTATATGCATCTATGTAAAATTTTTTTTCAATACGTTTTACAGATCGTTAAAAAATAAATGTAATATTTGACCATCGCACAAATTTTTATTTTTAAATTTTATTTTAAGTACAGGTGCCTTTAAACCAGTATCTGTTGTTAGTAATTAGTTTTAGAGAGTTATATGGGAAGATTATATAAAAATATAAAAATATAAATGCATTATATATTATAATATTTAAATTACATAGTCTTGAGCGTTGATAATCTATTGAGGAAGGCTGTAAACGGATGTTTAAATAGAATATACTGCAAACTGTAGTCTAGGCAAAAAAAAAGGTTTTGTGCATATAAAATTGAAAGTAAAAAGAAAAAAATAGCATATAAATATAGATACTTTTTACTCTGGACTAATCATATTTTCAAACGAGCTTACTTATTTAAAAAGTTCGTAAAATACAATTGCTCATAAAATATTTAGTTCTATTTATGCGATCAAAATAGAATTATTTTCACGGAAAATTTATTAAGTAATTACAATTTTAAAATTGGAAAGATTATACGCTTAATTAAAAATTTATACAATTTTGAACGCTTAAAAAAGACATTGCAAATGTTTAAAAACATTCGAAAGCGATATAAATTCAATTCATTTATTGGGTAAAACTACAGCAAAACGAAATAATATAATAGAGACAGTAATTAAGGACAATGAATTAAGTTTGGCTCTCTAAAACAATTAATGGCAGAAAATATGCTTACTGAGGATGTCCGAGCTGATATTTGTAGCGAAGTCACCGGATTTATTATAATTCGTTATTATGCTTTACATATGAAAAACGTATTATTTACCAATAGACGTATCCTTTTCTTTTTCTGGATATTAAAAAATTGTCACATCTAAATATCAAAATGAAGAAAATTGATCGGGTATTAATCAAATTTTAAAATCAAAAATCAATAAAAAATCAGTCAATATAAAAAAAAATCATAATCTTATATATTGTGATTTGCGGAATATATAAAAACTTCTGAATCAAATTTCATAAAAAATTATATGTTATTATTTTTATTTCTATTTACATACTCTATGCCAAATTACAGAAAATTGAGGACAATTGATGAATCCTTCATGAAAGAATGGAAAGAAGATATCTTCAAAGTTATTTTAGATTTACATGACGCACAAATTAACGGAGCTTACAAAAATAAAGACAAGATTCTCTTATCAATAAAATATCCTATAGATAAATTATCTGGCGTTACTTACTCTGACATCAACCATGCCTTTATAGAATTACACGATAAAAAATTATACGCTTCATCCTTTTCCACAAATTGTATGTTATCCACAGAAAAAAATTCTAGAATTATGGATATATTGGATTCCTTTCTATCTTATATGGGTGCATTGATGAGAAATCGGAATTTTACGAATTGAAAAATGTAATCCAAAACCGTTTTGATACTAATAATCCAGATTATTTATTACTTTTTTCGAGTATTTTTAAGAAAATTTTATCAAAAGAAGATTATGTGAAATTTATTCCTAAAATTTTCGAAAGTTGCTATTCACCAGAAAAAAGAATAAGAGTTCTTAATAATTTTGTATTCTTTCGAGATGATATTTTGGATGATTTTTCATTTGCATTTATTTACAGGATCGTAAGCGGCTTAATATTTGCAGAAAATAAAAAGGTAGAAGAAAGAATTGACAAATTTATTTCGAATCATTTTGATAAACTCGAGGCTAAATTAAAGAAATATGGAACGAATTGTCGAATAAATACTCGATTATCTGATGAAAAAATAGGCTGTATGTATAAAGCATTGGAAACGTGTAAACTTGCACACTCTTCAAACAAAATTGAGAATACTATTTATAGCAAAAATGTGATAATAGATCCAAGAAAATTATTTGCGGATAAAATATTTCTGGATGTTTTAAAGCCTAATTATAACGAAATAGAAATTGAAAACTATGGATATTTATTTTTTTATATCAAATCTAAAACTTTAGATGGCAACAAAGGTTTACTGAGCTCTTTAGAAAATTTATTTAATAAATATGATTCCACTGAAGATTGTAGCATCGAAATATTTCGAATTCATGAATTTGATATCAAAAACGCTCAGCAAGTCGATATTATACATGAAGAAATAAAAAATTCCATGATTACACATACAACTAAATTGATCCTAACCCAAATGAAAGTTCAGCCTGAACATATTGAACACAATTCGTATTTTTATTCTAGAATATAAGTGTGAAAAATCTTAATACGGTAAACCCATATTTTAATGATTATGTGAATGTCGAATTTGAGCTTAAATTAACCAATAAGGTTTTTTTAGCAAAAATCGTAATCGTACATTGACGTTTCATTTTTGTGAATAAACTGGGAAGTACAATTTGAAAGAATATACTTCATATTATGATCCTTCAAATACTAGAAAGATTTTCCATATAATATAAAATCGCTCATATCATTCAAAAATAATTTTTGTTATTTTTTAAAAAATATGGACTCAATGATTACTATCAAGAAATATGATTTTTGTTTAGATTTCAGCCACAATTACCTAAAATATATAAAAGAAAAAAACGTATTATATTTCATAACAAATTTTCTTCGATGTGAAACTAACCTAGTAATTCAGAAGATAACAAATTTCATGTGCAACTTTTCCAGTTTTTGTATAGACAAGGGCTATAAAGAAGTTATTTTGTCGCACATTGAATTCCATCCACATTATAACTGTTTTTCAAGGTGTATGGAAAAGAGTTTTGGTAAATATATTGAGATAGACATGATATATTACATAGAAATTGAAGTTTATCAAAAAATAAAGTCAAATCTTTTACGTAAATTTCTAAAATCTATTGGAGAAGTGGAAATTCAAGGCCAAATTACAATAAAAGCATATAATAAGAATAATAACAAAGAAGAATACACTTTTTACTTTGAGCATAAAAGCAACCAGAAATTTAGTAAGTTCAAAAAAGAATTACTTAATTTGATAAATACGCATTTCGAGACTAAGATAACAATAAAATCAGGGAACGAAGCGACTTTAAGCGCGTGTAAAAAACTTGGTTTTCGATACTTCTTAAATTTGTTGAATGATGTAGATATTATAAATAGCATATTTTCCGTAAAAATAAATCGTGGTTACGATCCGATTTTTCGAATTTCAATGTTTTTAGAAAAGATTATTTTACTATTACGCCAAGAAGTATCTGAATTTTACCATAATAATTCTTCACAATGCCAAACAAACATCGGAGATAAAGCTTATTGTATTTTTATGCTTACTATACCCATGATAAATCACGTATATCCATAGAAAAAATGAAACATAAATTTTTTTTAGAACAAATAAAATTTTTCTTAAAATCTGATACAGCAAGCTTAAGAAAAATAAATGCAAGTCTATTATACAAAGACGAATATATTAGGACTAAACTAGTTCCATCTGAAATTGCTGATATTTATAGGCGTACGAAATTTCTAGATGGTTTTTTTGAATTTTTAACAGATTTGTCAAATGATTTTCTGCGGGAATTATACAAAACAGTGATAGTGTTTCCGCATCAATATGATAGAAATGGAGAAGATGTAATTTTTTCTTGTGAAATAAGATCAAATAAAAACAAAATAAATATGTCGATAATTGATATAAAACGATATATAGAGGAATCAAACATTTTTGAATGTAATATTGGCTATATTCAACAAGAACCCGATAATAAAAGTTCCTCTCTATCTACAGCTCAAGATAGCTGGAATATGTAGAATAAAGTTTGAAATGCATATATATTTTTAATCACATGCGTAAATCATGTGCTCATTTAAAAAAACCTTTTGTTTGTTTTGATAAAAATGATGTTAAAAGAGAATCAACGTTTTTATAATACTTTATTGAATGAGTTATAAAATATATAGCTATTAGAAATTAAAATATATTATTAAACTTCTTCATAAAATCACGATTTCACATTTGTAAAATTAATTTTGTAATACATTTGGAACTTTTCTAAATAACATTAAAAGTTAGTAAATAAGATTTTGAATAAATAAAAGTGTTGGGCAAACTTCTATATAATAAACGAAATCCATATACAGATTAAATAGTTAAATCAAATATCATTTATAAATTCTTCGATTTTTTATAGGCTATAAAGAAAATTAAATTTATCGAGTTAGAACTGTACAAAACTAGTGTTTTATTTCTTATAAAAACAAAAAATACAACAAAACTTATAAAGTTAATATGCTGGAACGTATGTAAACAAATAAATAGACGCTAAGAAGGGCCATCGTATAACAAAAATGAAATATTATTTCATGATTAAGAATAATCTTTTTTTTACGATTTTCTGTATACCAGAAAAGACATAGATTAAGAAAAAGGTTACATAAAGTTATCGTTTTTCTAATTCTAATTACTATATAAATGCTAGACTATACTTTTTTTAGGCATAAATGTAGTAAATTTTAGCAAAAAGGGTATGTTTTGTGTCGTATCTACTTTAGCTGACAATATTTTATCATTTTATGAAAATAATTGTGTTTTTTTGATATCTACTATATAATTTTCGCAACCCAAAAATACCTATAAAATTGCAAAGATGACAAACATTACCTGTTCAAAATATTCCGTTCGTTATTTTGTTTCTAGGTATACATTTTTTTATACAATATTATTGTTAAAACGTATATCCTATAGCTGAAGTTTTATCTACTTTTTTACTCATTTCCATCTATTCTAGATAACATGTTTGTTTTAAGCACATATGTGTTAATTTATGCATATTTTATAGCAAAAAAACATGATTTTAGATGCCTATAGGCAACATAGCAGAATTTAATGTGGAATTTATATTATAAAGGCGTCATTTCATATTATAATCGTAAAAAATACGTTAAATTTTGGTTTACCACAATTATTATAAAAGAGTTTATGTTTAAAGTCGTTAGTTCAAACTTCATCAATACTTTATACCATCTTTATATAAAACATATCCATATCTGTATCTTTTCTTCCTTGTACAAAAACAGTTATATAGTCATTACCAATACACTAGTTATATAAATGCCTTAACTTGATAGATATCACAGGTTATTTCCTTCAATCCTTGTAGAATTTGAAACCCCCCCCATTCCATGTTATTAAAATACCATCTTTCTCGCTATAAATTTATTGATCAAAAAATTTACATTTATATGAAAAACATCATATATATTTTTCACTTTCTTCTAAAGTTATGTTATAGATGCTATCGACATTACTTGTATCGTTGTTATTCAATTATTATTCTTGTCAGAAATATAGCATCTGGATATTTTTTTTGTCTAGGATATATGTTGGCTATATCGTTTTGCATTTTATTTCGGTAAGTAATTTTCAATATTTCTTGCTCTGATTGTCTATAGATTTTCTTTGTTGCTTTAAGTTAAATTTATTGATTTATTAACACATTTTTATATATCACCTATGTTTTGTTGTTTGAGGTAATTTAAACAATAAAAACGTTAATCTATTATAATTTTTTATTTATGGGTTGTTTTTTTAGCGATTTTATCTATTGAGACATAACAAGCCAATTAAATATTTCCCTCAACTCTTTGATACATCTTTTGATTCCTTCCCCTGATCATTCTTCTCTCATATGAGATGAGTTCAAGTGCCTTGCGGTGTGTGAGAGCTTGCATGTATGCTTTTACATTTAAAGTATTTTTAACTCCTTAATATGATTTTTATGTTATTTTGTAATCGGCTCATCCCAAGTCATTAGATATGGTATTATTCTTGTTTTTTATTTGTAAATTAGACCATATCCATTCGCCAAGATGAATATATTATAAAATCATTTTTATTCATAACGTTGCTAATACCTTATTCTGTTTAGCTATTCTTTTTCGTTTCAATGTATGAAAATATATCTTAATGAGTGTTCTTGTTATTTAAATTATAATAGTTTGTTTTTAATCAAATTTTTATAATCCGATAATCCGGAGATGTTCTATAATATATAAGCTATATTTTTGATTTATTTTTATTTATCCGGTAATTTTTTTATTTCTACATCAAAAAAAATTATATAAGGAGACTTTATTTTAAAGAGTTTCATTTGGATATTTTTCTTCAGTTTCCAATTTTTTGTATTTTGTTTCTATTTAGCACATTGTTATGATAATTTGCTTTTTTGACACGTATTATTGTATTAGAATGTGCGTCTTTGCTCAATATATAAATTTAAATAACTTTTTATATTATTATGTAAACATAATATTATTCACTATCTTACCGTTCAGTATATATCATCAAATTTTAGTATTGTTATATATAGCTTTATTCCTCTACAAAACAAACAAAAAACTTTATTAATCTTTTTTATTTCATAATCAGATATTAATTAAATCAGATAAAAATTATTTGTAGCTGAAAAAATCAGAATCAACATAAAACTTATATACCTTGTTGATTTATGCCTTTTTCTACTTATAAGTAGATATTTTTCCCTTTTAATAAATAAGTCTTATAAGCTAAGATTAAATAGCCTAATAATGTTGAATAGTAATCTTCGGCTGGATTTAAAATATCCTTTATAAATTATTGGTTATGAAATATCTTTTAATTGAATATATAATCCTGCTACTAAATTTTGTCTTTTATAAAATAAATGGTTTATAAATTATGACTCACTATAAGATTGCTTACATAACAAATCTTAGTTTTATGTGCACCTTTCTTGGTTTAAATTTATAGAACAAAATTTAAATTATCTTTAAATGCCTTGTGCATTTTGATTTATGCACGTTTACATTTTGAAGTGCAAGCAGTGAAAGCCTTACATATTGAATTAGTAAGCACAATAATGAAAATATTTAATTTGAAAAATCAAATCCGAAAGTAATGTTACTTTTTTCACTTATTATTTATTTACTATTTTGCAATCATTATCATTAAAAGGTTGTTTTTGAACATAATGAATGTCATTAAAGCATTCAAATGACATTTTATATTTGAGCCGTTTTATATTCTTCTAACTATCAAATTAGTATGTTTGGATTTATTCTTTATTAATAATATAAAAATTACTTATTTGAGGATTCTACGAAAATATACGATTTTGTTGAATTATAGTCAAAAATATATTATATTAATCGACATAAAATTTTTACCATGAACTATATATTGTGTTTAAATCTTAATTCATTCCATATATTTAGTTCTAAAAATTTTGGGTATTTTTTTTACAGTATTTATATCCGAATATGTCTGTGATATTATTTAATCTGTTATGGCCACGGTTAGCTAATTAAGTGATTTAAATATTTAATTATATTCGTATTTGGAATATTCAAGAGCATAAATACGCAGATATGCCAAAAGTTATTGCATTCTATTATTTTTTGTCCAATTTATTATATGCGTAATTTTCATAGTTTCGAAAATTATAATTTAAGAATTATACTTCGCACATCTATAAGGTCTCCATGACGTTATAATTTGTAGAAAATCGAATACAAATGACAGTGCAAGATTGTGATATTTGTCACTATGTATATTATTCAAAATTATATCAAAAATTGAATTCATTGTTTTTATGGATGATCAATTAACTCAACGAAGGACTATCTCTTCTTTATAAATTATTGACCATTTCTTAATGTTTTTTAACGCTGTGGATAGCAAATAGTATCCCTATTTCAATTATAAATTTCTTGATTTTTTGATATCTAAAAAATAAATCATTATTCTAAACTCTAAAAACATCTAATAAAGATTTCTACTAAGAAATTATATAAAATCTTTTCAAAATATCTAAAATTTATGTTTTGCTAAAGATATATTATGGTGAATTTCTGATAAAAACTAAATGGAGAAATCAAAATCTTTATATTTATCATTTTCTAAAGCTCATCGGAATCGTATTTTAAGAACCTAATTAACCAGCTTTAAACGTATTTCATTCGATCATAACTCTGGCTAAGATATAATTTCTTCATTTTATATAAATTATTAAAAATGTAATTAATCAATTTAAAAAATTGTCATTTTAATTTATTATTAGATAACCACATAATATATGCGAGACCTGTTATGCATCATTATCGCTTAAAAAATAAGCTTGGAATTAAAGCCAAATAAATACTAATTTTTGGAATATCAATCAACAGATTGAAAATAATGCACGAATAGAATTTTAAATGACAAAATGTGTAATTGTAAGTATAGAAAAAGTACAATTATGAAATTGATATAAATGAAGGTTTTAAATAATGATTTATCATGTTCATTTTTAATTTACATAAATTTACCAATATATAAATAAAAATCTATTTTATACAAATTGATCTTAAGTTATTCTGTTAATTATTAAACTTTTATTTATAGAAAGAAAAGCATAAATGTTACTTTGCGAATAGAATAAAGATATACACTAATCTTGAAACTTAAATATATAATTTTTGAAAATTTGATGTTAATCACGATAATAATATCGATTGACAGACTATTTACTTTGACTTAGTTCGTATTAATATATATTAGCATATTTTTTGTCTGAAATTGTTTTTTTTGTGAAGTTGTCAATAGTTTCAAATACTTAATTCTTACAGTAAATATGGCAATGAAAACACCGATCAAGGCATTCGATCTTCTCTTTATATATAAATAAAAAACAAGGCGACAAATATGTTAAAAATAATTTGCGTGGAAATTTTTATGTAAAAATTATATTTTGCTTGTTTTTATGACAATAAGAAAGCTATTCTATCCTATTTACTTGATAGACTTTATTTATATATAATTATTAAAAAAGTATAATAACATTTATTTCTAATGCATTTATGGTTTAAGTATACATATAAAATATTTAATACCCTATTTGAAGCATACATGCAAGCTCTCACACTCCGCAAGACACTTGAACTCATCTCATTTGAGAGAAGAAGAGCAGTTGATGAAGATAGATCAGAGGAAGGTGTCAAAAGATGCATCAAGGAGTTGTGCAATTTTCCCAACACGCTGAATACGTCTAAATAGATAAATCGATAAAAATAAAATTAACCCATAAATAAATAATAGTAATACCCTATTTTATAGTTTTATCTCTAAATAAATATTCTGCTGGCTAAAAAAGAATGAATTTTTAATTATATTTTCTGTTTCATTTTTCTTCATATGGTCATAAGCTTGAATTTGAGGATAATTATTAGAATAAAATATGACATAAACCGTTTCTAACATGATTGATATTATTTATATGTATAAATTCGGGAATGGATATCTACAAAACCACTTGAAATTTCGCGAACTCCAATATAAATCTAAAATTTAAACTTTAACTTATTATTTTAAATCGAAAAAATAAAATTTGTATTCTCTAAATACTTGTTGAATTTTTCTTCTTACCAGATTATACATACTCCTTTATAAATATGGAAATTCTTCTATAATGCATTGCTATTGGTTGGATTTGCTTCAGAAAGCGTAGAAATTCAATTATAAAACTTATCTATATTTTTAATATATTTATCCTCGTTATTGCAGGATGCTTATTTCAATCATGATATCCGACTACGATTTTTGTTTGAAATGATTCGTCTATGATGAATAGTACCATTATCCGTTTCTGTTCATTTGATTGCATACTCACCACTACCTTGCTTATTATGTCAGATTCAACACTTTCATTTCGTAATTAACTTTCTATTAAATCAATAGAAAATTTCGTCAAATATTAATCCTAGCGTTGTTGTCGTGTGTTAATATATTTTCTCAATTTTTTAAAAAGGTATTGTATATTTCATATATTTAGCTAGATTATAAAAATTATAAACTAATTAAAATTATATTTATTTTAAAATTTTGGCAAATAATAGTTAAAAGGTTTTACCTGTCTTTTTAAGAATTTAAATGCGGCAAGCCCTATTATACTTTATATGACAAACATTTAATATCAAAAATGTATTGTTTTCTTAATTTTAGGGCTATGACAGTAATTTCGATAATTAATATTTCTGCTAACTAATTAGACGTTTATTATAATAAATATCTAGCGACTTAATAATAATAATTCGTTCATTATATTTCACATGTTATAGTTTGATTTTTTTTATCTTTATGGTTTAGAACTGTTTTTTAATTTTATAGATAAAATCCTGTTTAATATGAAGAAAGATAAATATCACGAAGGAATATAAGAATTAAAAAAAATTAATTTCACTTTTTTTAAGCAAGAATCTATATTAGATCATTCCTTTTTTTTTGAAAACATACAATCATCTAATTTTTCTTCTCGCTTTATAGGCGTATTTCAAATGCTAATCTTTCATATATATATAAAGATGTATCTATAAAATATATTAAAATTGTTTGAGTATTTATTATATATAAAAAAGTAAAAAATAAACTTTTGTTTTCTATTGTCTCGACTTAGTGGAATGTATGAAAAAATATTCAATTATTTATTATGCTCAAAAGCAACTTTTATCAAACTTTATAATCAACTTACTTTTATTAATTGTTTATTAAAGCATATTTGATATCTTTGAATATGTCTAGTATATTTTGGACCAAAAAATATCACATTTTTTTTTACTTCTCGTTTGAAAAAAATACTGTTAGCAAATTATCATAATTGAAAATATATTTATAAAGATTCTAATGTAAATACTATATAATATAAAACAACAAGAACATGTAATCTTTTTCTAACAATTTATTTTGGCATAATCTGTATTAAATTATATTAGACTACGAAAAAAGAAAAAAATTATTGGTTTGGTTTTTGTATAAATCTTTAATACAAGTATACTAAACTACTAATAAGCTAAACATTTTTGAAGTTATATGCGAAAAAAATTGAATATTATTTATTATAAATGACTTTGCTAAGATTTCAAATGATCGGTTTTATTCGTTTTGCATAGATTTTGCATGAAATCTATCGCCTAGTGCTAGATGTTACTAAAAAATCAGAAATCTATCTATATAAACACAAAAAATTCAGCTCCCCAAAAAAAATTGATTTTAAGAACTAAATTTAGTTCTTAAATAAAAATGGCCCTGCATTTGTATATGTATCTTGCATTATTTCTTTTTCCTAAAATACTGATTTTTTTTACAACCATACATGTATATCAAAAAACCAATGGTACAATAATTAAAGCACAATTTTTCATAAATCCGCCAATATAATGTGTAAAAACATTAATATAAAATGAATGCTTTTTTTCTTAATTGAAGAGCATTCATGTATTAACGCATCGATGTGCACACTAAAAAAATGTAATATTTAAAATGATCTAAAATCAGAATATAAAATTACAATATTTGATTCTATGATAGTATATTTTTTTATCTATATTTACTGGATCAGTTGTTAAATAATTTAGGAAACAAATTCAACATTCAAGGTAGTTAATATATGTCAATTCTATTGATTATTTTATTTTTTTAAGGTGGAAATGCACATTCGTATTGACATATAAGCATAATAAAAGGTTTGAAACTAATTGAAAAACATATAATTCGCTCAAACAGTATCAAAAATTTTTTACTATCCAAGTTTTATATGGTATAAATAATCATTTACAAATATAAGAGCAAATCAGGGTATATAATGATAATCAAAAAAAAGATTATTACAAGTTCAAACAATATTTACTTTATGTTTGTGTCATAATCACACTTATAAATATTTAAATAAAAGTATCAAAATTACGAAATAAAGATTAAAGAATGAAAATAAATACGGATGTCTTTCACAATTTTATACGAATAAAAGAAAATTTTCTGTGTAATAACATTATTAAGCTTTAATTTGTCGTGATTAAACCAGATTTGATATCTATTTTTATATACACAAAGCATAAAATATGATATTTATATTATAATGTTTTTAAACTTATAATATAAGTCTTCTATAAAAAATTTTTTGATGTATCTTTAGCAGTGATATATAATTAAAAGTATTGATAAGTTTTACAACCAGAATTCTTTTACAAAATCTATTTGAAAATATAATAGTCAAACTAAATAAACCCATTAAGTAAATTTATCTTAAATATAATCAAAATTTAGAAAATACGGTATATGATTTTGCTTACTTGTAAAAGAAAAATATCAACGTTATCTATTCATCTCTATAGAATTTCTGATCTGATAAAATTAATGCTTAGAAAAAGAAAAACTGTATGATGTATTCCAAGAATGTAAACCCAATATAAAATGTTTATTACTTTTAAAATTTATTCGTTAATTTTCCTTTAAATATTTATTTTTTTATATTAAAATTACATTTATAAACTATATATAATGTTTTTGATAATAGTCATAATTTTATATAAACTGTAAGGATTTAGTACATTGTAATGTATAATTATATTTGTGGCAATTTTATTGTTATTGTCTATGTATAGGATATAGTGGTAACAGAATCAATCTAAAAAAAAGAAAGAGCTCGAAATAAAAATCCAAATAGAGACATGTAACAAAATATCTGTATGAAGTCATCGCATGGAATCGTATTTTATTTTAGAAAAGATATCCATAAGAGCATACATCCAAGTTTACCCTTTATCAGCACACGGGAAATCGTTTACGTTTTTTATATAGAAGAAACCTATATTTACAATTCCAAAGATACCTATAAATATTTAAACGGTGTTTAACAAATGATCTAGACAAAATAAAGTTGCGAGGGTGATATTTAAAAAACTAGACGGGTTATTAAGCCACCACACCATATATTCTATATATAATTACAAAATAGGAAAATCACCATCAAAATTTTTGAAAGTGCAAACATTTTAAAAAAAATATAAATTTATAAACTTAAATGCTATTTAATGAAATGGAATGGAGTATTTGAAAAATTCCATAAAAATATGTTAAGATGTTAATAATCCCAGACGAATTAGAAGCATGCATGTAAGCTTTTACACTCTGCAAGACACTTGAGACGTCTCGTTTATGATAATAAAAGCAGTACATGAAGATAGATCAGGGGAGGTGTCAAAAGATGCATCAAGGTGTTGTGCAATATTTCAAATGAGCTGACTATGTTATAATAGATAAAATTGATAAAAATAAACTTGACCGATAAGTAAAAAATTATCTCCAATACACAGTAAAAATGGGTGTTTTGAAATGCACGAAATGTATAATAGTTTGGAATTTTTATAATATACCAAAATAATTCAATATATGTATGGAAAGAAACATTATATAGACCATTTAAAATATGATAAATGAAACGCAAGCTTTATATTATTAAATTAAAGCTTTATTGTAAATTGTTTATCTTTAAAAATCAATAAATACCAAATTTATAAAAAAAATCGCTGAAACACTATGTAAGCTCTATTTATTACTTTTACATATAATTTTAAGCACGAATGGCAATATTTGACAGATAAATTCGACTTTAAATACGTGTAACTAAATTTTTTTACGCGCTAAAATTTAGTTCATTTTTTAGATTGTATCTTTTAAAATTTATTGTTCATTTTTTTATAAACATTAATTTAATAAGGAACTAGTAATAATTGTAGAACTAATGTTTTTTGAAACCGACTGTAAGTATGCAAACATACAATTAAATAATAATTTTTTTACGTACTTTGCATAATATTAACATACTCATCCAATAAAAGCATGTTATCACAATCATTTTTATTATAAAAATCTAGAAAAAAAACTATAAAGTGGAGATATATTATGATATTATATTTACATATAAAATTATAAGGTATAAATATTCTGTTTATTTTGGTCTTTTAAAATGTTCAGCTACACCTAGATTTTAAAAATAAATTTGTTGCTTAAATAATATTGTATCGGTTTGCATCCATATCAAACATGAGTTTAGAGAAAATTTGTTTACTTTTAATTCAAAGGTATGAATTTTGTCATAATAAATCATAAAAACAAAAGAAAATATTTAATTTGCGTACGATTGCTGAAAAAATGAATATGCAGGTGAAAAGATTGTCCGCGTAGCATTTTAGGTATTTAATTACCAAAAAATGTATTTCATAAGCACTCATGAATTTACATTTAGTGCCATGAAGTAATATATAAATTGTGATAAAATGATGTATCGTGATAATGTGACATGTCAATCGGACTATCGCCTAGAAAAAAAGCATCGTAAAATATGTCTATATTTACATACATTGCTTTATCAAAATATTATAGCACTATCAAAAATTATATATTTGATGAAAAACGATATAAAAAAAATTTAATTCCACCAGTATTTTCCGTACCCCTTGTGCATAGAGGATTTAAACCTAATTTATTTTAATTTAACATCTAGATTGAATACATATGCCAATTAAAAATCGACATATAAATATCCATATGCATCATAAATTTGGTATCATAAATCAAGTTAAACGTATCTGATAATTTTTTGTCGTAAAAGATTCTAGTATTGCTTACTTGAAATTCAATTCCTAAATAAATGATTTTATATAGAATTCGTGAAAAAATAAAACTAAGATCGGTTTCATGATATATCTATGTATGCAATTTAAACAGTAGATTATCGAAAAATTATTTTTCATAGATATATATTTCGTATTAATAGTAAAGCATTATGTCACTTAAGCATAAAATACCCAAGCTTCAATAGTAAAGCAGCATATAATGTGCACTTGAATAAACCTACAGAAATACAAAAACACATAAAATAAAAAGCTATTTGAAGTGTTATCATGCGAGAAATCGATAATGCGAATATATATTCGAAAACAAGAATTTATTATAAAAAATACTTATATTTCCAATAAAAAACATTGCTTTTTTTATTTAAATTTAATAATCAGTAAAACATGCTAGAATCAAGAACTGTAATACATGTATTTAATTTGAACCGTACTAAAAGAAGCTCTTTCTTTATTTTCTGTGTTACTGAGAATAATCCATTCTATTGTCTCTGAAATTATTGATATATGCTAGAGCAAATAATATAGCTATATACACAGAAAAAAATTTATATTTTCAAATAAAATATTTTTTGTAGTAGAACTAAAGATAAAATTAGTCCCTTTTCTTTAATAGGTTATGGAAAATTTATAAATGATAAGTTTTTTACAAATAAATTAAAATAGGTACGTATTACCGCAATTATTTCTGTAATGTATGTGTTATATAAAATATTTTAGATAATATACAGAATTTCTTATTCTATAAGCATTTAAAAATTCGAAAGTAAATTATTTCAGTTTTAATCTAAAAGGAAACAAACGCAAAACTAAGCAATATTCAGTATGTAAAGAATAGATTTTTACAAAATATCGAAACACATACAGCATTCACTTGCTGTCTATGGGTAATTATATCATGCTTAGGCACTAAATGGAAAGTTTCATATGAGTCAAATTATTTATTAAAAATAAAAACCTAAAAAATTCAATCATAACTATCCAAGGCTATGAGATATCCGGTATCATTTTGAAATAAGTTTTTATGGATATAAATATAGAAACTGCCCTTTTGAAATCATATTTACATGCTTGATTTCTCTTTATCGTTCATATTGATCTGTTTAATTGCTTTCGATGGCATAATATACATAAAATAGTAACAAAAATCATCATGAGCATTAAGAAAAATACATATTATGCATGACATGAAATCTGTCATAGTAAAACAATATTAGCACCAAAGAAATTAGTATTTTTAAAAAAATTATAATAAAATAAAAATACAGTTTCATCAATATGTAGTTTAAAATTTGATTCTTTCTTATATTTTTATTAAATATTATATCTTATTTAATATAAATCAGTAAATATTCCGCATCTGCATAATATTTAAAAATCTTTGAGATATTGCATTATAGATCCACTATGGAGTAAAATATTAAACATTTAAAGATTATTGTACTAAATTATCTTAATATGTACTACAATATAGCACACATTGCCATAATTTATTGTGTTTTAACATCTAAAATGTATTTTACCATAAGAATATTTCACTATAAAATTATATTATATTTTGTTGAATCTAATAATTCGTTTTTTATCCTTTTATTTCCTGATTATTATTTTTTAAATTATTAATATACGTAGTTTGTGTTAAAGCCTAATTTTTTTTGAACCTGTAATATTCATTCTATAAATCCATATTTTTAAACATATTGAGAAGCGTAAAATAACACGTATACCTCACACCTTTATCTTCATTTTATTTCTTATTATGCAATGAATTATTATTAAATCTTGAATTATTAAAAAAACAATAAACGGTCATTAAAATTATAAATTTTTTGGTATAATACATAAAACTAGAAATAATAAAACTTGTGATGATCTTCGCACCAAACCATTCTAAATAGTTGCAAATAGCTGTAAATCATCAACATATTTGAAACCATAAATGCGTGCTTTTATTCGTATTAAAAATATATTTAAAGGCGCTTGATCTAAACTTTATTTTCTTTATGCTAGATGCTAATATTTTGGATTCTAAATATATCAAACCCAGTTCCATTTGAATTTAATATTTCATCATTTCTGATTGAACATATTTTTTTATTTGCATAAATGTAAATTTTATTTCTATTTATTGTGTTTATATATTTTAATTTTTGCAAGTATACCGATCTCAGCAATCTTACATTTTTTAATATCTCATGATGGGATAAAATGAAAAAAAATTTAAATTACTATTGACGGCAAATATAATTTTTTTTATATCAGATAGCAACTATTAGATTCACTGTCTAATAAAAACTAAAATCAATAATTACTTTTTAAATGTGAAATCCAAACATCATTTTTTATAATCAGTTTATATTTATTTCATTGTTATTTATAGATACACTTTAAGAATACTGCAATTGATGATGAATTATGTAATCTGGTGCATAAAGATTAAAATAAAGAAATTTTTATTTATTATTCATGTTATAACGATTTAAAAGAACACAAATAAAGAAGAAACATAATATAAATATTTTTTATTTGACAATATTTTGAGCAATTATTTTATATACAGTCTCTTTGGTTTTCTTATTTTTGTAATGTGATTGAATATTTGATTTTTATATCATCAAATTTGATTTTTAGCTTTTTATCTTTGTAAAAGGCGAACTTTAGATTACTATATAGAACAGATTTTACCTAATATTCTATTCACCTCATCATGTTTACAATTTTTCCAGATACATCTTCTTCCCTTAGAACTGATTGGTTAAAATCCATTCCTCAAACATATTGTTTGTGCGTGAGCTAATGCTTCACTTGACATTTAGTAATTTAATAAATTTAAATATATAAAATTGAACATCAAACTTAAAAATGTTAATCATTTACATCTTTTGATATATAAAGGCGACAATTAAACTAGATTTATTCTTAAGTATAACTTTGTAAGTTTTATATGTGATATAACAGGGGAACCATGAAAATATTCACATTTGCGACTGGCTGTGCCACTATTACTAAAAAGAATATCATGCATAGATATGTTATGAAATATGAATTTACAGATAAAAATAGCTGGATTTGTACGTATAAAATTGGTAATATAACACAAGAAGTTAAAACCCAGAAACACTAGTTTTATTAAAAAACTTAAATATACAAGTATATGTATTTAAACTCAAGTTAGATGGTGTAGAGTATATGTTCTTGGAAAAAAAATAGCACGACCGAAAAATTAACTATAGATCCATCTGTAGTTCTACACATTTCAAAGTGTAAAGTATTATGATAAGCTGGATCCTCTTTTAAAAACATTAAATTTATGACTATATCACCTTGGAAAAATTAAATTTGAATATGTTAGATAAAATAAAAATGTAAATGAACGTAAACACGAGTTAAAACAAATAAAAGGTAATAAGTATTATTATAAATAATTGGATGGAATAAAACAGTGATGAATAGTTTTAAAAAAATGTTTATACTTCAGATTCTCTATTTAGAACGAACACATGAAGCATATTGTACTGATAGATTTTTCTGCTATTTTATTTATCTTTATAGCTGCAATTTTAGAAAAATATGCCTAAAAGTATATTCTATGGTTGTTCAATCTTTCTAGTTAAATCCATTTTGCATATATTCTTACTCAAAATGCTAAATTACAAATTTCTGATTGAACTGAGGAATACAGATTAAGATGTATATATAAACCACAAATCCAGATGTGATAAAAAAATCTACTTCATATATAAACTATCTGGTATTGTTTTTAGGGTGGAATAAACGGGTATTGGCTAAAATTCCTTCGTTTCACCGCTAGCCATCAAATATTAACTCTTAACGTGCTCGAAGCAATCCTCGCAAGTATTATTATATGTAAACTTCAATAGGTAACAATACTAATGATTAATCAAATATATTGAAGCGTTCTAATGTGGTGTACGAGATTTCTATTGAACCCGCTTTAAGTGAATATTAGTAAAATAGGAGATATCAAATTAGAGGGATACTAAAGATATATTAAAAGTGACAAAGTATTTTTAGAGGAGTACATAGATTAGAATACAAAGACTTAATAGAAGCTAGAAAAATGGGGTAAATTATTTACAATATAAGTATAGTATGCATACTTTATTAAATATATACAAACCTTTTTTAATAATTAATTCATTTTTTTAATTATAATCAAAATTTTGAATAACATACAAATTCATTACAAAAAGGTTCTAAGAACGATAATTTTGGCCTCAAAACGAGTTAGTGTTTATACAGAGACCATCCTTCATATCGGCTGGACGATTCCTAACTATCATAAAGCAGTCAGAACCAAGAAAAAAGTTATAGAATATCCACATCAGCAAAGCCAACACCACCATTTTTATAATGAATTTAAATAGAAAAACCATAGTTTTAAAAAAAATTTTGAAAGAATTGTATACAACTCAAATATGTATAGAAATTGACATATTTTTGAATATATTAATACGATGTTCTAGAGACGTGATTTTTTAGATATATAACGAAAAACAAAGGATGAAAAAACTTTGAAGTGTTATTTACGAAAGTTTCTGTTATCTAAATTTCTAATTTGAGGACAATAGAAAACACTGCAAAAATAATTAATAGAACCTCGAACGTCAAAAAACCTTTGTAAATATAATTTATAAATTATAGCCAAAAATGAAATTAAAACCCCAATAAAATAGAGATGATATATAAGAAGGCCGCAAAATTTAAATAAGAAAAATTTTCTATAATTTAAAAGTTTCAATTTATTTTGAGAACACCGGATTAAAGAAATATAAAATCCTTACAAATAAAATCACCAATTTCTACATGTACTATATAATTTGAAGTTTACGGATCAAAAATACTAGAAATCATACTGGTTTATATTCTAAAAGCATATCGAATTCAAAAAACGCTAGTAGCAGTAACTAAGATGTTTTAATATTTTATTGTGAAAAACTAATCGTGAAAACTAAGCGAGAACAAAAAAATAAAACAACAAACAATAAACGAAACAACAATTTTAGATAATTTAAACACAATATATAAAGTAAATGTATGTAAAAAAGGTTTTCAGGCAAAGCAATAAATTGATTCAATTACCAGGAAATTTGATTTTTGGTTTAAAAGTCAGATCATATATGAATAGGTGATACCTTTATATGTTTCACAATTAAAATATAAACAGATATTTTAAATTACATATCAACATACTTTACAAGAAAATTATTGCAGGTTACAATCTTAGTATATTTGATTTCACTAATATTTCCATATGTGTTTTGATACACTAGGTAAAACTAAATCTTAAACCTAAGCAGAATATATCTAATTAGAAACCTTTTATTGAGAATAATTATGTTCATAATTATTTACTTGTTCAATATATTTACAAAGCAAAATATATGAGAAATATTAATCTTTGAAGAAGCTGCAAGTTACCTGAAACAGTGGATTAGAATAAAACTTTTCAACAGGCACAAACAATTATATAAACTGTATTTAACATGCATATTATAGCCTTATAGAATATTTTTAAATGCTCAAATACATAAAAATATTTCAAATAGGTTTAACACCCAGCAGCGAATATCAAAATATATATGATGTTACCAAGATAGTGAACATATTTTTGTAGAATATATACAAAAGCAAGATCAATAATAAATGAATTTACCATGAAATTACCAAATTATAGTCGGAGAAAAATATTTCTTAAAACAAAGTAGTAAGATTTAATAAATTGGTTATTTAATTAAGAAATATATTCACCCTAAAGAAATTTTACATTTACAACCTTGTAATAAATAGATCAAGTTGCAAGTGGATCAAAAAATCTGATGAAATATATAAAATTTTACACATGCATAATTAAATAATAATGACAAATTTTTGTTATTGCACATAATATCACAAATGCCAAAATTAAAATAATTGCAAAAAACAATGACCCGGGTAATCTAAGCACACAAAAAGATATACTTATGATATATACATATAAAGGTGGCATCTAAATAACGAATATTCCTATTTCATAACTCAAAATAAAAAATACATCTAAAACTCTAAGATTTAATGAAGTATTGCACCTGATAGATATTAACATCACAAAATAAATAAACAACACACCCATGGAATAATTCAGTTTACTTTTTTAAGGACCTACTATATAATGTAAATAAAATCTCATATTGCAATCCATCCTTAAAATCGGTCGAACGACTGTTACTAGATTCAAAACGATATAACGTAAAAAATTATAAGAAAGCAAATGTAAATGAACTATGTGAATTTTTATATCGTTTCAGAAATTTATTGAATAAAAATATAAGTAACTTGGCACAATTTTATAAATAAAGTTTGAATATTAAAATACAGAGAGCAAAGTATAATAAATGATAAATAATGACGAAAAAAACATCATAATTCATATTTGACATCTTTAAAACCAAAATAAATAAAATTTATGGGATAATTGCAACGTATTATTTATATGTATTAATAAATTAGACGTAGATAAAAATTTATATATTTTTAGAAAGTATATACTGCTAGCGCCCCTAAAATCCCATCAATATATGACCAATAAAATTCTTAATTTTGGTTTTGTATGTAATTATGAGGGTAGAAGAAATCACAAAAGAATCTGAAATTTTAAAAAATTACATTGGTTGATTGCATGAATGTAAACTATGAAAACATAATTTTTTATATAGATTAATTTCAAAATTGGATTTTTTGTGTATTTAACAGTAGTATCAGTATATGAGGATGTACATATGAAAAAAATCTGTGTTACACTTATGGAAATTTATCTAAAGCTTAAGAAAAATTCTTGTTATTATAAAAAAACTGCATGATTCTAAATGCAAATGCAACTCAATTCTTACATATTAAAAAAATTGAAATCAGTTATTTTATACGTAAATCAATAGCGAAAATTCTTGGCAAATAACTAAAAATAAATACGAAAATGATTTACCTCTAAAATAAATATTTTTATAAGCCTATATGTCTAAAAATCAAGATGAACCATCATAATATGAATTTTATGAAAAAATGAATTTATATTGCTTTTATCTGTTTATAAGACGACGTGCCTTTAGAAAAAAATCACATGTAAATATAAGCTAATTATCAATGGGAATTTTGTTATAAAAGTAGTTTTAAGTGCATTTTTTGTGTAATAAGCTTCTTAAAAGCCTCGTGTGGTGTTTCAATGCTGTAAATGATATATATATTTAAACACCATATAGTATGTAATCGAATTTAATATATGTTCATTCGTTCTATAAAAAATAATATCAATCATGTTATTAATATGTTTGTATTTTTATTCTTAGACTATTCCAGTGTACACATGCATAATATTATTTTCAGGTTTTAGAGATAATCGCATTTATGTTTTACGATATTATATCGTAATAAGAGCTCTTTTTCTATATCTCGTATATTTCCATCACATTAAAAATTTTGTAGTTATTAACATCTTTTTATCTTTTATAACGGTCTTAATCTTTGCTTCTTATTTTTTACGCTTTGTCTACTGTGTCATTTAAATCTAGACTGTATAGAAATTATAAATCGCTTTTGATTTCGGCGATATCATGTGTTGATAAATTCACACCGAAATAACATTGTAAAAATATGTATATTACTGACAAAAATCTTATGTGAAATTTTTTTTGTTAAAATTTAGTACATTGAACTTTTTTGATGTTTTTCATATCAAGTTTTTTTTATTGTTTACGTTGTTCTCTATTTTTTATATGATAGTAAAATCTGTTTTTCTATCGAGGTTTATAATTTTTTTATTATTTAAACAAAAAAAAAGTTCGAGAATAAATATTTGTTATTTTATTGACATAACGGCTAGATTTTTTAGTTTTAAACTATTAGATATTGGATTTTAGCCGTGATAATTTCAAAATTAATTGAGGTATAAAGGCTTAAAATAAACATGTTAATTGTTTTATTTTGTTGAGTAAAACAGTATTTGCATTGAATCTCATTTGCATATAGATAAAATCGTAATGATAGGATAAGATTTGTAAATATTTTCATGAATTTTCAAAGCTAATTAAAGAAAATTATTTCATTGTTAACTTTTTTAATGGTGAAAATAAAGTATTTTTTAATTGAAATCATGACTGTTTTTTTATCTAGAATAGATATTTTGCGTTTTATTGTAGAAATTACAAAAATAAAACTGAGACTGCTATATTTTATAAAAACTTTGGATCATTTATCAAAATATTTTAATACATTATCGATGTTCATATTTGAAAAACAATGACAGTTATCATACAGATTCATCTTTTTACAGTTTGATAACGTATTTTAGATTGACTTACATCAATTGGTAGAAAAAATATGACAATGAATATATAAAAGCTTTCAATGTGCATTGGCAAAAAATTAATAATTACTAGAAAAAATAATTTAGTATAGAAAAAAAATTACATGAAATTCTACTGTAATAAAGAAATCTTGATAATCTAAAAATTTTAATTATATTATTTGTTTTAAATACTAAAGTTTTGTTTTTTAGAGTTAAAATTACACATATAATAAATTTTAATTTTCAGATATAAATCGAAAAATTCCAAATCTATTGAACATGTTAGAAAAATCTGTAAAGTGATATTATGGATGTTAAATCTTGTACAAAAATTTTTTTTTATGTTTTTTATATACTATAATGTAAGATTATTTACATGTGAATATATATACCATTACATTTCGATCATAAATTGTAGAATGTATACAATTTAGTATTATATATTGTCATCAGAAAGACTACAAAAGAATTTTGTCGTGTTTATCTGTTATGATAGTTGTATTATTAAAAGAAATAAAGATACGTCTCACTTTTTTGATGAAATATAAAATGCAAAAAGAATTATAATTTCTAATAAGTCGAATTTTTCTTTTTTTGGAAAATATAAAAAAAAACCCGTCGTTGCTAAATACAAACTATACAGAAATAAAATTCCGAATAAAAAAACAAGTTTTATTTTTTTAGTGTTTGTTTAAACATATTTTAAATATTACTTGCATTATAAATGTGCCAATCTAGGCACTTTTTATGTTTTACACGTTTTTTTGATTGGGTTACACGTAATTTTTTGATTAATTAAGCAAAATTTGCCGTTAGTTGATTGTTTTGGAATACTATTTTACTTTATTAGTTTTATGACACTTTATAAATCGATATGCTTATCTTCCGAAAATTAAACCATATGACATAAAATAAAGTCGAACAAAATGATTAGGTCAAGGTTTAAGCGTATTTTAACATATATTTTAGAATTATCATTATCTATACATTTTTAAAAATTTGATACTTCTCTAATATAAGTGTTTTAGAAATTTTTGAACTCAAAGTCCTCAAGATTTACAATCCTTTCTCTTAAATTATTTTTAAAAATTATAAAAAAATTTCTGAAGTGCGTATAATAGATATTATAAAATTTAGACACATATCACTTTTTTCCATTTGACAGTAAACCACTACTTTTGCAATTTGTTTATTTTATATTTTTTTTTCGCTTAGTGTCAAAAGAAACAATGTATTTAATATGTACACGTAAAAAGGGAGTAATTTGAATGGTATTTTCAAAAAATTTACATCTTTATAATAGGATTTTATATATTACTCGACTCTTTTTTATGTATTTTCTTGCTTTCTATTGATTAATCTTTATTTTAATATGAAAATTAAATAATTTAATGTTTTTCTTAAATATGCAAATAGCTTATTAAAATAAAACTTTATATTAATTTACCTGACTATTACATTATATAAAAAAAACATTCACACAAATTTTATAAATAAAAAAGTAATAAAATGAATTAAAGTTATTATTTTGTTGTAATATTGTTTTGCAAGTTTTATACAATAAATATGATAAATAAATTCTTTATAATTCTTGAAAACATGGAAACCTTTTTCTGATATTCGTCTATTTTTTTAAAGTAATTTATAAAAATGTATTTTATTTATTTCAAATATAATAATTTTTTTACTATAATGAAATGTCTTTTTTATTAAAGTCGACCTTCAATCTTTTCGTATTCATTTAGATATTTGATCTACAATAAATATAAAAAGTTCCTGCCGAAGATAGTCACCCACATGAAGTGGCAAAAATATAATTTTATATGTGCATAAAAAATCCATTTAGAGCAAAACTATTTTTTAAAAATTTAATATATTTTTTTTTCCAGCTTATTAAAAATATTGATTTCACGCAAGAATAGCCATAAATGTTCATTACTTTATCTATTTTTTCTATTCAATGCATAAAGTGTATTCTTTTATTATCTTAATGTAAATAAAAATTGAGTAAATATGTTTTGGACATAAATATTTATATGGTAAACGTTTTCCACTGGTAGTGAATTATATACTCAAAAACATTAAATGCATTTATTGATAGATTTATTTGTAGAAAAAAATGAGGTATGACTATATCACTAAATATATATAAAAGAAATTCTCTAGTAGAATATGCTATAGCTTTTATTGAAAAATTATTTTTTTAATTTTTTACGTATAAGTTTAAAACCAGGCCGAATTAAAAAAAGTTATCTTACACACAAATAAGAATTTAGATTAAAACATAATGCATGCGATATTTTTCTATTGTTTTTTAGCCGTAATATATTTACTTTTTATAGAAAATAATAAATATACAGTAAATGCATTACTGAGTTATAAAAAATAATATGAAAAGCCATGTCGTATATGAAAAAAGGGGTATAATATTTTTTTTATATAAAAATATTTTATTAACAAAACCACTTGATTTAGCGTGTTAAAAAATAAAATAGCATATATTTTTGTATCTGATTTAGTGCGTAATTAATTTTGAATTTTTGATACAATTTGCACTTTTGGAAATAAAAACTTTGAGTTGCAAAAAAAAAGATATAAATAATCAAAAATTCAAAAGCATATATTTAATACTAATATATATTGAATTATGGTTTTTGACTTATCGTCACACAAAGTATACCTAGATAAGAATCGTTAGTTTTAATTTAATAAAATATACGTAAAGAGTCTTTGAAAAAAGTTACTGGTTTATATATAAAACCATATAAAATTTTTATTAAATCACAGTTATTTAAAAAACCACTAAAAAATAATATTAAAAACATTGTATATATATAAATTAGCATTAATTTCTAGATACCTTAAGGTGCTTATTTTATGTTAAAATATAATCCTCTTTTTTTCGAATGTAAAGATTTTTTAAATTTTAAAGCATAAAAGTCGGGAATATTTAACAAAATAATTACACAACAGAAAAGCTCATAACATATTTATAAAGATATAATATGCTCTAATTGACAAAATGCCATTATATTTTTATATAATGCTGTATTACATTGATTCATGATGCTCTAGATATTTTTGTATTCGAGTTCAAATAAAATAAAACTGAATTATGTATTATGTATGTCAACTTCTAATCATTAATTTACGCATTTTAATGTCATATTAAATGCTTAATTTAGGATGTAAGTTCTTATATTTCCAAAGCTTTGGGGACCATTTTATATTTATATAGACCATATTTACTTACCTTGATAGTAAAAATTTATCGGTATTTTACATTTATAATTGTTTACTCATTTTGTTACAAATAGAAAAAGGAAAAAACCAAATATGGAAAGCTAGAAATAGCGTTTAAAGATATCAAAAAAGTAGTATTTGATTGAAAAAGTAAAATTATTATTTGTCTTACTTGGTAAAGAAGGCATAAACTTGTGTAATCTTGTATTGTGGCTTTTAAATTATATAAATTTACATAAGTAAAGGTTTATATAGCTTTAAGGTGATACGAAGAAAGAATTGGTTTTTAGAAAGCGATATAAAAAATATTTTGTTTTTATTTTTTGGCTTAGATACAGTATGTTGACCATTACAACATGATACTAATATGTTAAGGTATTCAAAAGTTATAAATTTTATATTTTACCTTAATACTAAAAAACACAATCTATAATAATTTAAATGATTTTTAAGTAGATCTTTAAGATTTTCTTCGTTTTAATAGCGCATATTTACAAGGGGTAGGATCTCGTAATATTGTAATACTCCGAAAAAGGATGGGCTTTTTTGGCAAGCTCATAAAAAATTCATTTCCTCATATAAAATTGCAAGATTTATAGTGTTTGGAGTATGTGTATTTTTATCTGATTATGGGCTTGTAGCTAAAGAAATATGGTTAAATAATATTTATGAGCTCGTTTATTTTATATGTGAATATTGTTTTCCTTTGGTTTTTGTATATACAGGATAGTCGAAAATCACTTTTCATGCTTTAACATCTTATGAGATTTTTATATCGTTATCTGCGCTTTATAAAATTGTTCATCTTCTATTTAAACAAAAACATTTTCTATTCCCAAATATAAGAAAAAACTTCTGCTTTATTTAATTATGTATTCTCTATTATTATATAATGTGTATATTTTATCTATTCAAATTTATGTATATTTATAAATTTTATTTCGCCCTTTAATCTGTCTTTAAATATAATTAAAGATTTAAATTCTGTTATTTCTTTTTAATTATATGGAATAGATATCAGAACAAGATAATTTATTGCTGAAAATATTTAAAATATGGATTTTTTTAAGAATAAAGTTATTAATTTACCCAAGACACTTCATAACCATACTCTTAGCTATCTCTTATTTGATACCTCTTATCTTTTTAACAATTATTAGTTTAAGGGATTTTCTCAATCCCATAGTGATATTGAATTTAGCGGTTTTTTATATTTTATAATCTCCACAAAAGAACCACTTTGTTATATTAAATAACATTAAATCCAATATTTTTATCGTAAAACTAAATTCTGTTTCATAAAAATTTGTATTATTTATATAAAAATTGGAAATCTAATATTTATTTTAGTCTTTATTTTTTTTAGTGTTGAATTTTTAATAACAATCATCATATGTGTAGACAAAAGAAGCTGATTTAGTAATATTACTTGAAATATTCGCTTTTTTTTATACAACACCAGTTTTATCTTTAATTTGGGAAAAATATATTTTTTATCTCATATTTAGTTTCTATTTACTGTTTTTATTTTCTATGCCAATATAAATTTAGTTTCATTTAGAGCTTGTGATATAATTATATTTTTTAAAAATCAAATACGTGGATATGTAAATAAAATAATCCTCAGAACTTTGTATCATAATCGGTACCGAAGAGTATTGTGCATTTAAGTATTGCATTTTAAGAATTCTATATTATTTCCTAGCTGTCGACACTATAAAGACCTATAATCGGCAAAATAGAATAGGATTACCTTGTCATAAGTTTTATTGAAAAATAAAATACGATAATTAATGTCAAAATTTTAAATAATTGCAAGATTTGATATAGACGTATTTTATGGCTTAATTAGAGCAGAATCTCGCATTATACATGGAATATAAGGTTTTAAAGAAATATATTACTCTAAATCACATAATTTTAGCTTTAAAATGAATATATGCTTCTTCTCGTGATATTTTATTGTTTTATCGTCCTGCTAAGCTCAGCATTTTTTTTTAATCTCTCTTGTTTACATTGCATCCATAACAATTATTCTACGATCAATGGTTTTGTACACTGCTCGTTTAAAAACCATGGAATCCAAGTCAACCTATAATTAATTTTTTCTTTTAATTCTTTATATAATAACATGAATACTGTTATATAATCAGAATAAACCATGCATTTGGATGCCAACAAAACATCAAATCATCTAATTCAATCTGTGCAGCAGAATTACATTCATGGAAAGTGCATTGATTTTTACATATTTTATGCGTCGAATATGAAATTGAGCTATTAATTTATCCGTGACTAAGCACGTGTTATATCGTTTCGAACTGGTTGTATCGATTATATCTACTTAAACTAGAATTCGTTGACGGTTCGGTTAAATGAATTTATTAATAAACTAAAACCAAGTAGGTAATAAGAAAAACCTGTACGACTTTATTTTCCCGACTAATAAATAATTACCTTATTTCACTACTTATAAATCATCTAGTTTTGTGTTTTTTTTGGTTTATAAACTATTTTATTGTTTATATGTGTCTTGACTTTGTAACTACTATTAAAAGGAAGACGGGAATGGATTACAACTCTAATGCACGATTAAAATTCGAAATGTCTAATAATTTTAGACTCAAAAATGCACGGATAAATCATCATGGTTCATTGATATTGTGATGTTTAACACATATGCACTTCTTTTGCAATGTGTATTAGGCTGAAATAAACATATAGAGCTAATTTTATTTGGTTATAATTAAATTAAAATATTTTTGGTTTCTTATTCCATTTTAAAATGAAAAAAACGCATACTTCATGCAAGATTTACAAAAATATTTGAGGAAAACCATGATTAGCAGGTAAAAGAAATTAAATATATTTTTTGTCTAAAATATCCAAATATATAATCTTCAAAATTTTTGAATAAGTATTTAGATATGCTCATGTGTAAATTTTTTAATATTAACGTGTTCTTATTCAAAGTATGACCATTTATAAATATGATTTTGTGTTAGATCTAATCTTTTGAGAAACCATACCTTAAATAAAGCGGCTTTTGTTTCAACTTTCTATTGTGTTGCAGGATATTTATAGCATGATAAAAATCTTTCAAATAAGAATATTTTCAGACTAAAAAATATTTACATAATATTTGACTTTCTAAAGGTATTTAAATAAGATTTTTTGCAAGTTATTATATAAATTGAGGTTATCGAAAGTTATATAATGCTTTCATAAAAAAATATTATACTTTCGTATAATTTCTTCTTAGGTTATGTAAGAGAAGACTTACTTATTTAATATATTTTATGGTTGAACTCCTGCTCTTTCTTTATTATATCGTCATCTGCAAGTAAAATTTTATGATCTTCTGATGGGTATCAATATTATATTTAAAATTTTCATTCGTCGGCTATTTCTCTAATTACGCAGAAAAGTAATGAAATATTTGGTAAATATAATAAAATATAAAGTTTAAAATATGTCAGTATTTCAAAATTTTTACTCTAAACAAAAACTTTGTAAATAAATTTATATTAAATGTGTCTATTTCAGGGTTATTGTGTTTTACGATGATGTTAAATTTATCTTTACCACGTATATGAAAATGTATTTTTAGGTGTGAGATTGTAATAGCTTAAGAAATCGAAAGTATAATTTTGCCCGCGTTTATACATTAAAAAAAATGTGACTTCTTTTATGCAGTTTATATATACATTTAAGCTTATTTTAAGAATATGTATTGCACGATTTTAATTTTATTATATTTCTCCCGTGTTTTATAAAACTAAAACCAAATTAAAAAATAAACCTTGCAAACATGTAAAAATATTCATTGATTTTCATGCTATATCGACATAAAAATTATAGTTTTGTAGTCAAATATAAAATCTTTAATAATACAGAGGAAATTTCTTTTTTTTTATACAAACTTTAAAAATCGAGGATTTTTTCGGCATTAAATTGCATCAGAGAAACTCAAAATATTTTAACAGACAAGAGTTTTACGTAGAGCTTATATACTCATTAGATGTATAATAAAAAAAATATTTAGGGTACCTTTTTCATATAATTTTTATGCATTAATGTTGTTGAATTAAAAAAATGGATTACATTTAAAAAAATCGATGAAAAATAAAATTATAAAAAATTTATGTAAATCAATAATATAAAGATTAATCATCAAAATTTTTGAATCGTTTACTATCTATTTTTCAAAGATATTTTGTATTTGAACAACTCTGATTTTTAAAAAAGTAAAAATCAATGAAATTCTGCCCATTTTAAAAAAAAGTGGGAATATTAAAGGCAAAAAAATTGTATTACTAGTTATTAATTCATATTTTTTTAATATTCTGTTATATTGCAATTAGTTTTATTACTAATCAATAAACTATTTTTTTTTCTAATAATTTAAAGGTTTTTTTATAGAAAAATCCTAGATTAAAATTTTTATTTATTTTCTTGCAAAATATGCTATTATTAAAGTGCAGTTTTATTCAAAGCTATTTCGTTTCTTATAAATATAATTTACCTTAAGAACTTGAATTCACAAGGAAACTGAAGCATAAGAAGGCCTTATCATTTTAATACAGCCCTAAGCTAACAGTACTTGATAAGTAAAAAATTATTACGAAAATATAAGAAAAGTGGACATAACCAATTGAATAAATATGATGTGTCAGTCGGACATTTATCAGGTTAAGTTTGGAGAAGTTTTTTTAGAATTTCTATAAAAATTTAACCAATAATAGATTTGCAAAAAAAATATTTTTCAACTAATAATAATGCATTTAGATTTTTTTCTTTCACAGTAAAAACACTTTATGATCGTTAAAAAATCAAAATCTGTCAATTTTATTCTAGCTTAATTATCGTTGCATCGAATCCTTAGAATAGTTTGGTTTTTTTTTATATATTTTGCTTTTATTTGATTAAAATTTTATTTACTGTGTGCAAACAGGCCGTTATAAATATTTCACATCACCTTTTTATATATTTTTGCACCCTCCCCTGATATTATTTTGTATACTGCTCTTTTTCTTACAAGCTATATGTGTTCGAGTGTCTTTTATAATGTGAGAGCTCGCAGTATGTTATTACTTCATCTGTGATTCTTAACTCCTTTACATATTTTTATGTAATTACGTCCCTATAACGGGTAATTACGTATGAAATATTTATTTTTTTATTGGTATATTATACTTATTTCATTTTCAAAGATTACAAACTTTCTGTATTCATTATTTTAATGTTAATTAGAAGTGTTAAGGCTGATAGGATCTGTTTTAATCAACGGGATAATATTTTCTTTTTTATCTTATAAAAAAATGTTAGGTCTATTTTGTGTATTTTATGTTTCCTTATAAATTCTAGGATATACTTTCATTTGCTTATTAATATTTTTGTAGAATGAAAGTGAAGTATATTCCTGTTGATTTAAATCTTGAATACGTATTTAAACCATGAAAGTTTATAAAAATATATAAACATAATCATATACATTCCTGAAAGTATAATATTTATATACTTAAATAGATAATAAAATAATACGTAAATAGTCAGTGGTTTGAATTTTAAAATACTTCTACTAGACACACAACGCAATCAATTTCAAATTACTTTTGAACATGTTTATGCTAGAACTTAGAGGGGAATAAATTTATATATTGTAGAAGAAAATTATTTTACCGCAGGTAAAATAAATATACATTGAAAAAAGATTTAACAATGAATTAGAACGAATAAAGATAGGGTTTTTAATAATAAAGTTTATTAATAGTTTATCCCGACATTATATGTTTTTATAAGATTAACAAAGATAAACATCGGTATAATTGCAGATCTTATTATTTACAAAAGTTTTCAAATATGAAATGGCATAAAGTAGTTGGTGTAACATCAAAAAAAATAAGCATCAACAACACAAATACCAGCAATATTAATTTATACTCAAATTTCAATGCTTAAAATCGCTCTTAAAAATCATGAGAAAGTAGGGGCTCTCTTATGATTATAAATAATATTTTAAAGATTTATCTGATTATTATATGCTCGATATACTTATTTATCTGTAATACTGACGAATTCTGCAATTTTACCCCTATTTCTTGGCACATATAGATTTTTTCGTCTATATCAATACAAAATTTTAATTTTTACTTCGCATTTCCAGCAGTTTAGCATTTACAAGCATTAATTTAGAATTTTTTTTCTTTTTTTTTATATTTCAAATATGGTGGGACTAAATTACGTTTGTATTTGATTGTACTAATTTTAACCAAAATATATATTTTACTTTAACTTATGCGAGGTCAATATTCATATTTTTTCTTATGTTTAACTAATATGGGATTTGAATTTAAATCAACATATATTTCAACCAAGATGTAATCATAATTGATGTTTTTTCTCATGACTATTTGTTTAAGCGCATATAAATATTATTTTAATTTTCTGATATTTTCACCCTAATGTTTTTTTTGTGGGTGCATAGATTTTTAAAGGTTAATTTTTATTATAAAAATATTTAATTTATATTACTAGAAGAACAAATTTGCTAGAATATTTTTCTTGTTGTTATTTGTCTAAAGCCACGCATTTTTCTTTAATTATTATCACTCTCATAGTTTTTTTCGAATATGTTGCTATATAAAGTTTCTGAATTCCTCAAAAATTCGATCATGCATTTTCGCAATGCAAAAAACATTAATTAAAACAATCAAAATTTCTCACATCACTCTTGGTACATAAATCTTAATATTGTTATTTCGTGTGCAATAAGTTAAATAATATGCAGATGAATTCATATTTGTATTTCGATTTTTTCTGGTTATTAATTTTCAGTAGTTTATTTTTAAATATTGAGGTATGAATGCGCTGTTTTTAAAAACATATTTTATTAACTTTGCTAATGTAGTGTATATAATAAACTTTATTTATTAAAATAATCATGCTTTTCTTTTTTTCTTAGAATGGCATACATATTACATAAAATTTATTTGTTATAATATCCGTTTCTTTATAGTCTAAAAATTTATATGTTACAAATTTAGATTCATAAAAAAATATTTTCTTTTTCAAATTTAAATTCATGGAATTTGATATACAATACAGATTTTTTATTTCGTAGGTTATTTTCAGTACAGTAATTTTGGATTTTTTCTTCAAACATAGCAGGATTTTCCCCCATTGTTACATAAATTCTATTAATCTTTTTTATATTCTCTTCTCTTACATCTTATTGATACTTCTCTGTTTTTCAAGGCCTATTATTCGAGGGTTAAATTTAATTCTACTGTTGATATATAGACCCAATTTGATTTGTGACTTCGATTTACATTAATAAAATCTTTTGTTTATAAAAGGTCTAATTTTTCTTTTGATTTTTGTGTTTGCTTGCGACAAACTTTGGATTTTTACATATTACAGATCCGCTGTATAATCATAAATACATCACGTTACAGCCTTTCTCAATACATATTCTACGTTTAGTACACTTTAATTTTTTTTTAAAGTATCTATATAATTAAAAATATATGATATAAACTTAGAAGCATAAAATAAATTTCTCAAGTGTTGCATTCCAATGATAATATTTTTATAGGTTTATGTTATTTAAAATGTTAAATCTTAATGAATCAAAACATATGCACGATTCTAGAACAAATTCGATGAATAATTCATCCTATATCATTATTTTAAAATCTTTGCCGATAAACTTTCTTCTTTCCAGACTTTTTAGGAAAAAAGTCTTTCTCAATCCTAATGTTTGTGTGTATGCTTCAATTGAAATTCCTATATCTTCAATAAAAGACATATATTTTATTTATAAATATTGATATTAAATACAACTTTTAATATTCATGGGTTTTTTTATTATGTAGTTTTGCATTTTCTTTTCATTCTTAACTCCTTAAATTATATAACTTTTTTATTATTGAATTGAGTTAATTTTGGCAAGGCAAATTTTGATTTCTCTATAAGCATAACTCAATATCTTATATTATATTTAAAGAGGGTAATTTTGGTATTGTAATTTTTTGGATTTTCGTTTCAAGCATAACACCATAATTTATATTATATTTTTTTTCGGGTTGGGCTAGTTTTGGCATTATAATTTTTTATTTCTCTTTTTTAGTTTAGGCGATCGATTAACTATGAAAGTATAATATCTATACTCCAGTCTATATGATATTTTCCCATCTTCTTCCATACCTATCCACTTCTCAATACCTATTAGTATAAGGTTTTCTTTAATTGTATAGTTTTTATATATGTAACAATTTGTTTTGTAAATTCGAGTTCTTCATGGCACCTTTTATGGTATTGTGCCATCACTCCAACCCACGCCAAGACATACGCTATAATATCAATAACTATATAATTTTTATTTCTAATTTAATGTTTATAAATACAATTTCAATTTATTAAATATTATCATAAGTGTTTTTTTTAATTTTTGTACATATAAATCCAATTTTAAGTTAATAATAAAAAGATATATTAATATTTTTTTAGATTATGGTTAAATACCTATAAACATAATATAAATAAAATCATTTTTGTATTCACGCTAATATTTATAAATGTCCCTATTTTTAATTAAATATATAAAAGAAATTGTAAGAGAAGAGGATATAGCCAAGAGTATAGATATGATGTATGCATGGAAATTATATTTATACTCAAAGAGAGAATCTAAACTTACAATACATGTATTAGCCAAAAAAACCAAATATTTTTCATTAATTTTCATAAATTGTGCTTCTAAATAATTATTTAATTTTCCTAATAGGATAAAGAAAGTTCATTAATGGTAAATTATTAAAACGTTATATGAATATTTTTGGATTTCGATTTTTATTAGACAACCAATGAATAGTCTTCTCGTGTTTCGAAAGTAATCATCTTCTGCCTTAGATAGATGGATTTAGGAATTAGTTTTATCCATTCATGTAATCCCTTTGCTATGGCTAGAATGACAATTATGAAAGGCGGTATTAAGCCCAGTTTCAAAAGCAAATCTGTCTTTACTTGACCAAAACTGAGACATCCTATTACATAAAATGTTATCAACAAAACAAACATTGCTTTCGTTTTTTTTGGTGTTTGTTTCTTGACAAAGGCGGCAGCAATGGCTAAAATAAGGCAACTGATGCCCGCTTTCCATTTCATATCTATTGTTAAAAGAAATACTAGCATGAATATCAGTCGTAATAGAAAATTCAAGGCTATTTTACCCAATTCTTTTTTATATTTATATCCGCCATATCGAAATTCTTCAACTAAAGAATTGATAGTTTTAGTGCCATCAAATATAAAGTAAGGTAATAGCCAAAGTGCACGATTTATCGCTATAATATTGTCTATAATTAGGAACACTAAAACATACTGTGATACTACCAACATTATTTTCCCAATTATAATAAGGCAATTATATATTTCTTCTGAATAATCATCTTTTGATTCCCTGAGTATTTTTAAGGTTCTTATCCATAGCATGCATAATATTACTGCTGGCAAAATTAATGGTGTGAAAATTATTGAGTACTTTACTTTCAGAATATCATTTTCTTTTAGAAAAATTATCCATGGTGTAACAAAGTATAATAAAACCATGGAAGAAATTGTCCCGAGTATAGCAATTAAGTTTGTTTTACACAAGAGTCGTGTATACAAAAATATGCTCTTTTCATCTTTTAGGTGTGATAATCCGTTGGATCCAAAAAAGTCGTAGAAGTCTCTTCGTTTTTTATCACGAAGGAACATATGGGCTCTCCCTATTCTATCAAACTTTTCATTGCTTCCATTTTTTGTGTCTGGATGGAATTATTTTGAGAGAGTATAGTATTGTTTTCTGACCTCTTCTGTCGTGCATCCTTTGTGTAAGTAAAGATCTTCATAGAATGATTGATTCATGGTAATTATGCATTCAATAATTGATTTTATATATCAAATCGCTGAAAATTTGAAACTTTAATTAAATTTTAATTTAAATCGCAAAAGCCTACGTTCCTAAAACAAAATTGTGTCGAAAAGCTGTAAAATTGGTATCCAAGATTACAATATATTTTTGATTATGGAAATAAAAAAGTGAAAATTTATTATTTTTTAAAAATTTTTAGATTTATGGATAGAGAAAGATGCTAAAAATATTTGTAACTACATATTTTAAATTAAATTTATAGAACTTGAGAATTTTAAATTATATATATTGTATCAAATTACAGAAAATATTATAGGCTCTAATCATTTAATCAGTGTTTCACTAAATAAAACAATGGCTATTTATAAACTTAAATAATAGCTCTAAAATTAAAAATATGATTTCATATGCTTTATTTGAAGTAGTGAACTGTTTATTTATGAGTCAACCTTGGTATTTTAACTTTCGATTATCATATCAAGCATGTGTCCTTAAATTAAATTATATTTTTATCTATGGGTTAATTTAAATATTATATATTTTTAGATATCCCTATTAGAAACAACACAAAATTTTTTATTATATTTTTATACATGGGTTATTTTGGAATTATTATTATAAATTTCATTTCAAACAAAACTCCATGACTTATATTACATTTTTATTTATGGGTCAGTTTTGGCATTATTATCATAAATTTCCACCCAAAACATAACGTAATTAATTAATTGTAATTAATCATATCTAAACTCTTGATTATATCTTCTTAGATACCTAACTTTTTTCAAAACCTATTAGTTCAAGTGCTTTCTTAATCTATAGTTTGGGTACAAGCCTGAATTTTATTGTGACTTCGATTTTCATTTTTTATAACTAAAAAAATGCATATTATGGGAGATATGATAACAGTAAATTATTTTTTTCCTAAATTTTAAAAGCATATATTACTATAAGTTAAAAATACTCAATAATTCCATTAAATTGACTTTATAATAATTATATGAACTATGTGTTTTTAACGCTATTAGCAGAGAAATATTTTCTTTGAAAAAAATCAACTATTTTTATGCGTCTAAATTTGTGAAAGAAAGGAAATGATTTATGTGGATTTTAACTTGACCAAAAATAAAATTAAAATATCTCATTAGCAGCCATCTAATTGGCACAAAAAAATACAGATTATATTTTATTATTAAAAATTGACAATATTTGTGTCTTAGATTAAATTCCATCACAAAAACGAAAGTAATAATTCTAAAATTATTTAAAATACAATGGCAATTTTGAAGATTTAGTAAATATAATACACATTATAAATTATATTAATTTTTTGTTTTACTTTAGTAGTAATATATAATTTTGTCGGCTATAACATTTTTCAACATCTTAATTCAAATAATAAAATATTTAACACCCTGTGAAATTTGTAATTTTCAAATAAAGTTATTTATGATGCTCTTAGTCCAGAATCACACAAATAACCAAAAGAATTTTTCTGCGACACGAAGCCAATTATCTCATTAAAACAAGCTCATGATTATACATATTCGAAATTTTGATCGAGGTCTTGTTAAATGAAAGTCAAATATGCAGTGAAAGATCGGTGTATTCAAACAGTAATCCGCACTCGGAATTATTTATAAACGATTCTATATGGGAAAATGAAGCTTTAAATACGATGTCTTTTGCTGAACTTCTTTGTAATACCAAACTTTTAGGTAAATTCTGGATAACCAAATCTAAAGCCAATAAAGTTTCTTAAGAAAATTTTGTTTATAACTATCCTAATTTTTTCAACAACAAATATTCAGTAAAGGATAATGATTTCCTAAAGTTAAGATCAAAAGCGAATGCATGTTATTGAGAATTTTTAAAGCTCAAAGAATTTGAAATTAAAGGCATATATCTAGCGAATAAATAGCAAATATAACGTGGAGATATACGATTTCAATATTGAGAAATCCATCAAAAAATCAATTTAATATGAATGAAGTTACAAAATATATTAAATAAACATTAATACATATTTTTTAAGGCAAAGATCAACAGTGTACTATCAAATGTTTCAAAAATATAATTATGATGCTTCAAGAATATTTTTATACAAATCTATGCTGAATAGAAAAATTGCTAACAAATCACATGTCTGAATTTCCATTATTGGCATGTAAAAGAGTGTTTGATGTTTTTAGAAGGTTACATTTATGTTTACAGAAAGTGATTAACAATAGGTTGAAAACTAGTATAATAACCGGTAATATCGCGTGAATTAAACCGGCTATTGAACATTTTGCTGTTAAAAAGTTCATGGTTTGATGTGAAGATTATGTTAGTTTTAACATAAATAATGATCGATAACATATATGTTCACATATAAATATCGGATACGTTTTTAAAATAAAATATAGACCACGAAACAATTTTTTTTGACGTCATTTATGATACAGATAAAAAATTGATTTTCTGTATTGAGATTCATCTTTACATTCTGAGGAAATTTTTTTACTAATTTTATTCCGTGGATAAAAAAGGTTTATATAAATAGTTTATGAAAATACAGCATCATACGCACTTCCTAAAAGTATTTTTATTTAATCCGTATAAATGTAATAACAACCTTTCTTTTATTTAAATCTTTTTATTTGTAAATCCATAAAATTATATAAATTAATTCAAAAATATTTAGATATATCGAAACTATCTTTTTTTGATATAATGCTTTATATTTTCTCTTAAGTGAAAATAATTATACGGCTTCTTACACTAAAATAGGAATTAATTCGACGATGAGTATATTTGATGAGCAGAAAAAAATATTCATGGCACTTTCTTGTATACTTTTATTGCGCAATGTGCAATGAATCAATTTTACATCACTATATTGGTATTTTATGAGTCAAAAATAATAAACACAAGTTCGTAAACTATTCTAATACGTATTATAAATACGCAAAAACAATAATTCAGCTATGAGTAACGTTATGCGTGCAAAAATTACATAAAATATGAATTTAGTGAAAAAAAACTTGTCTGTATAATTAGTCTGCCAATATAATTTATAATAATTAATTTTATTTTAAAAACATTTCCAGCAAATGAAGCAGATTAGATATAAGATAACGACAGTTATCATAAACTGTAATATTATTTTTTGTTGTATAGACAAATTATTTTATATTATAAGTATAGTAAGCGAATACAAAAAAATTCATATAAAATATATAATATTTCTTTGCAAATATATATTCTTGACCCCCCTAAAATATATAGGTTTTATATGAATTTTGTTTTTATTTTAAACAGAGATAAAAAAAACATGCATAGACAATAAATTTTGATATATTACTATTAAAAAAAAATTCAATGATATATGTATTTTTTATAAGGTAAATTCAAACAAAAGAATTGGTTTTAGGTATTCTTTTTATAGTTTTGACAGGCATATTTTTTTAAAAGAACATGCAAAATATTATAAATTTTTGTTCTTTCGAATAGCAAAACTGTGCAGTACATATATTTTATTATTATTAAAAAATACCTAAGTAAGCGAAATATGTATATTAGGCAAAAATTATAATTACTTGATTAACAAGAGTACTGGTCATACATAAATTTTGCATTTAAATTAAGCGATTTTCACTATCGATTAAACGTAAAAAGCATACCGAATATTGGTCACAAAAATAATTATTTACATGTAAATATATCCAATAAAAAAAATTTATATTAAATCATAGATACAAAAAACTTTAAATTGTTCATAAGGGAGTTAAATTATTAGCTGTGTTACTAATAATCACTTTTCGCTGATTATAGCAGATGATTTCTTGAAATTCTGCATTAGAACCAAAAAAATATTATATAGCATATGTTTAATTTATTTGGATATAACGTAGAAATAACTTTTTTTGTAATTAAAGTAGATAGTTTCTATCATTAAGAAGCAACAAAATTTTTTTATCATAGAATCCGACAATATCTTCAAAGGCTTATCACAGAATATAATTAAATAGATTTTATGATGTAAGACTTATTGCAATTTTAGATACTATTTTAGAAAAAAAAACACATGTTTCAAAAATTTTCAATTAAGATAATATGGTTCGTCTAAATATTGTCTTTATAAATAAATAAACAGATTAAATTTTGTAGTTTGAATAAAATATACTATTTAAACTATAGCCTGATATTAAAACCACATAAAATGCAATAAAGATTATATATTGTGTACGCTGCATACTTGACCGTGGCATATATAAATAGAAATACACACGAAATTTTATAGAATCTGGTGTGTGTGGTTTTTTCACGAACAATAGCTAATCAAAGGAATGATAAATAAAGCAATCGATATGCGAAATAAAACGTTTAAATATTATAATGCTTTTGAAAAAAACCAAACCTATTAACAAAAAATAATTATGTTCAATAAATATCAATTACAGAAGTTTTATGTCAATTACTCAATAGGTGATTGTTTTCATTGTTACGATAAGTTCCTGAAAATATATGAAGCAATAATTTTTTTAAATTAAGATTTCATATCTTATGTAGAAAATCATGAGAAAATTAAACTTTAAATCGCTTCCCTTTAATTAATTTCTATGAATTTAGTTAATAAATAAATTTAACCATGTAAAATTTAAGTTTGTTGTTTTTTTATGTCTAGTGATTAATCATAATATATCAACTGCATAATATGCATGCAGATAGGGTATAAAAAGCAAATGAAAATGAACGATTGAATACCAACAATTTGAAATTATATCATCATTATAATAGCCTTTTTTTGTTATTAAAGTATGGTTTTCGAGTATCTAAAGGCCGTATCACCAGATTTTATTAATAGTATGGTATGTCAAAATGCGATTTATCTACCCAACTATTATCACAATAAATATTTATTAGAAATTCTATTCACAACATGTGTCGTAGTAATAAATGGTTTGATAACACAATTATATAAAAGATAATGGAAGAACTTGAAGTCACAAACCAGATCAAGGGATAAAAGCAAATACTAAATTGAAGACTACCTTTCTACGGATAATGATGTTAATAGAAGTAATGAAGAAGATTTAAGAAGAGCGGATATGGCTCATATTATATACATAATGTACCTAAAGTAAATCAATCTCCTTATAAAGAGTAAGAATATCACAATTATAATACAAAATCAACACTTAAATATTTAGATCCATAAAATATGTTCCAATTTGTTAAAATTGTTGTAAGCTGTAAGTAAATTAATATAAATAAAATGTATATAAAGGAAATATTTAATCTTAGTAATATTATTTTTGTACTATTGGTATAAATGTGCATTCAAACGAATCTAGAACTTATCCAATAAACTAAAAAAGTAAATATTTTTAACATTTTTTTTACCATTAAAACCATCTAGAAATCTAATCTCAGACATTTCACTTCCTTAACTATATAAAAACATGAAATATTAGAACTTTTGATTTTTCTTTAGAACATTATATTGAGTCCAAGTTCTGATATGATTTTATTTACAAATTATAATCGATAATAGTATTCCGTGGTCTATCAATATGAACAGTACAGTTATCGCTTTATAGTCAATACTCCTTTAAAAAATTATAAATTGATAAATATTGATAAGTGTTGTTCATTTTTCTATGAATGAAATAATTATGTACTGATGTGCCTTTTTAATCTTGTGATGTTAAATAGGACCAATTATAAAATATATGATCATTACCATAGATGCTTAACCCAAAACCCTACATTTTATAGATGCGACTGGGTAGAATTTAAAAAGATTATGTACTTGTAATTCTATAGATATAAATCCCGAATATATATAAATTCATTCAATTACACACCGTATTTTTAGTATTTTACTCTCTTCTATATGATTGATAATAATTCTGAAAGTTTGAGAACATTAATGATAATACGCAATATATACTCGGAGGAAATCCATAATGTGTATATTTAATAGAAAAACATTTCGTTTATAAACTTTAACCCTATTGTTCTATTTTTTATTTTTACATCAGGAAAGCTATTATTAATATTGGTTGATTGTCTACTATTTTTCAATCTTTACTGAAATATTTAATTATAAAGAGAAGTCATAACCATTGATTTTGTTCTTTGCAGATAACAGAACCACCAAATTTTTATATGAACAACAATCCATTCGCTATTTGCTTTAAATTTTTTCTATACGTTTATCAATGGTTTTTGTGGTTAAGTTTAAATATAAATTTTTGTTTTAGTCACATCAAATTTTTTTTAACATTTAGATACCAATTATCTGTTTTTTTTTGTGTAACAAACTACAGAATTTAAATATATTTTTGTAATTTTACTATTTTACTCACATCTTTTTGATCATTAATGCCCATAAGATTATGAATACATTAAGTACAAAACATAAAGTATTATTTAACATTTACTGATGTAAAATTTCCGAATCGCCATTTATATTATAAAGCATTTTAAATAATTATTATTTACGGCAAAGATTGAATCGATACTTTCTTCCAATAACGATTTAACAAATACATGTTTATATTTCTGAAGTTTTAAATTATCATTTTTTTGTTTTGTCAATTACTTTCTTATATTATTGAAATTTAAATATCATGAAAATACGATAATTAGCTTATATTTTGAGAAACTAGTTTTATGTTAATGTTTAAATTATAAAAAACATTATTTCGGGGTGTTTATAAGTATAAATCTATTTGGATTTCACGGATATTAATTCTAATTAAAATAATATCACTCTCATTTGTTTAAAATTTTATCATTTATTCCATAGACACATAATCGATAAAACTCGCGGTATATCAAATATTTAAACGGTATCATCTGTATTATTACGATTATTTGAAAACAAAACAAAAGAAATTATCATTATAAATTCAAAATATCGTTATATTTTTTTTATCTGAACTTTTTTTATAATTTAAATTTATTTATATGAGAATACCTTTTTAAAATCAATGTATGTTACATAATTTATCTAATTCATGAGCTGAAATAATACATCAATCAAATCAAATTTAAGGTTATTGCCTAGAATCACACGTGATTTTACTATTAAAAGCTTCAAAATAATCAAAAATCTTTGTACATTTATATATTTTATTCGATTATTTGTGTAATCGTAAAAGAAGATAAATATTTATTTATGGTAAATGTAATTCATATTGAAAAAATAACCTAAGATAATTATTTATTTAAAATATATCATCCTTGGGATTGAGAAAAACTAATGAATTAATAGGTCTCGAAAGAAGGAGGGGCATTGAAGAAGACTTTAGAGAGTAGAAGATAGCCGAAAGTATATATACGCTGTGCGCACAGAGAATCAAGCAAGCTATGTCTGAGAACAAAAACTAAAATTACAACTATAAATATAGCACATAAATAAAAAATAAAGTTGTTGTTAGAAAATTTGATATATAATATTTGGTTTGAAATAAACATAAAAAAAATTTTCAATAAAACTATGGTGTTTTCATGCTGGTTTTAACTAATAATCTCTTTATAATATCAAAGTTTAATTTATGCGAAAAATATTGAGGTTGCAACTGGGTATTATTTATACAAAAATATGGATCGAATTTTATGTAAGCTTTTTTAATTATACCACTAAATGTACCAAAATCAATATTCTGTCGATTTGTATGACTATAAGTTATATAAGCGTATCTCGTGATTTATTGGATTATACCTTCCATTACTATTTATAAAAAAAATATTATTTCACCTGTCATAAGCTCAAATAAATGCTGTCAAATATAATTTTATCGTTTTAAACTATATTACAATCTTGTTGTTAAATAAATTTTATTTTTATAATTAAATATATATGAATTCTGTTAAATATAATAACTTTTATACAAATTATTAGAAAAAACTAAATTTGTTAAAATAAATTAATTTAAAGTTCTGGGGATCAATTTTTTGATTAATAAAAAATCAGCTAGTATATATTTAAAATTTTTCATTCCTTGTCGGAAATCACAAAACTATACCACAAAAAAATAAAACTATAAATAAATTTCAATTTTTAAAATAAATTTTTAATGTGATAAAATCACAGCAAAGAAAATACACGAAATTATGCAAATATTAATTTATTTTTCTAAAAATATAAAGAATTCCGGATTGATATTTTCAAATATAACACCATAAAAAGATAGGAACAAAATAAACTTTTTTTTACTAGTAAATTCAAATTCTTATTTATCACTGTTATACTGCAGTCCAGTACTATTTGTCATAATATAATTTTTTATTCGAATTTTTTTTTTATGTTCAAGAAAAGATGAAGTTCACAATTAGAGTATAGTTAAAGGTTTATTGTTTTTCAGTATAGAATAAAAAGTTGAAGTTTTATTAAAGGTTTTTCATACGAATTAATTAATGTTAAACACAACTTTGTGCAAAATTATCATAGAAAAAAGCAATAACTATTAAAACCAAAAGTAAAACATTTTATTTTTTTAATGATAATAACTTATATATAACTAACAGTGAATAGCTTTTTTATAAAAATTTAATATATTTATAAAAATTTTGTGAGATCAACAAAAAACTATAGTAAGTCATTAAATGTATATATTAATACTATTAATAATTTCTGTATATTATTTTACCACAAAAAAATAATATAATTTTTAGAATCATCTCTGATCATAATTCATTTTATATTAAAGGTGATAGTCTCTCTTATTTACATTACTTCCTTATAAAAAAAACAATAAATTCAAATATATTTTTTAAAAATATAAAATATTTATCCGAATTTTTAATACTCTTTTTTTATAAAAAAAAAGTGTAATTTATAAATTTAACTGACTATATTTTAGGAATTGTAAATAGTTTAGATGATAAAATATATCTGTTAATATTTCTATAAAATAGGAGCCTTAAAATAATTATAAAAAGAAAAGCTACTAATGAATCATAACTGTTATTAATATCAGTTTTTGTTATAAATTAAAAATTTATGATTTTAATACAAATTATTTATGTAAAAATAGATAATAACATCAGAATATGAAAATTAATGTAATGAATATTCCTAGTTTTACAAGATATGTTTGCATGTACGAATTTATATCATTAATAATAGTGCTTATTTAAAATAATAAGACTTATAAAATTCGCGATAATTATACCAAAGCGGATGCCCCTTTTAATATATGTTGATATTTTTTTGGTTTTCATAAATTAAAATTTTATTAAAACGATCTTTGTGTCGCCTTATAGATCAAATAAGGTTTATATTAGAGATAAAGATTTTTTATAGATAATTTAAATGATAATTATAAACATAAATGCGCAAATTTACAAGACTAAATATTCAAATTTTATCTTAGTTTTTTATATATAACAACAAAAAAATTATTTTTAATTTACTATTATAAATTCACAAGCATAAAAAATAATATATTAGATTGTATTATACCTATAATCATCAATCAGGACTGTCTTAATTTGTGATTTTGTACATTTTTTCATTAAGAAACAATTAAAAGTATTAGATTAATCATCTTTCATAAATAATAATTCTTTTCTGCAGTTTGATGTGCGTTTTGGCACACAATCATGCAACAATCAAATTTAATATATCTTTGGAATCAAATTTCGTGTATCTATGCCAGAATTAATTTTAAAATAACCAATTTTTCATTGGTGTCATTCAAATAACTTTTCACGTCGATCTACTGCCTATAAGTAACATTTTTCCAAAACAATAGGAACAAATAAATGATAAATACACATAAAAAATGAATTCTTCTGTATTAGGGAATAAAAAACGCGTATCTGGGTATTAAACCCATACAATTATGTAAATGTATTATAGTTTATCCTGTCATTCCTATATACACCATAAATTTTTGTTTCGGCATTTTAAAAGTTTGTCGATCTGCATCAATTATAAATTTGTTATTAATATATAGCAGTGTTGGTAATCTAGGTTCAAATACTCGTGAGTGTCTTCGGTTTTAAGATCTTTAATCATTTGTATATTTTCTACTAATTTATATTAATCTTGAATAGAAGAATTTAATTAAAATCTTAGTGTTTCAGTTTTTAATTATGTTCAAGTTCTATGTATTCTTTAAATATTTCTACAAATTCCAACGCAATATTCTCTTTGTCTATGTATATCATACAGGTTTATAGGATACGATTCGTGTTTTCTATAATCTTAAAATTCAAAGTGACATCATCTTTAATATTATATGATCTATCAGCGAATTCAATTCATCATAAAATCTTTTTTTTTCATCTTGATTCATGTCCTTTTATATAAGCATTTAGTTTCATTATTGTATTCTAAGTATCCAAAAACTCGATATTTATTTTTTCAGCCAATAATTATTTCTTATTTTTTCGTGTTCTACTTGTTCTCATTTTTCTGTTTGAATCTTGTTTTAGATTCATAAGGGAATTTGTCTTTGTTGCTTCTATCGATATAATTTACATTTCAAAATACTACGGCAATTAATCTTAATTTTTTAACTTTTATGTCTTGGTTTCTTATATTTCTATATTTGCGGAATAATATTTTATATCTTGTACAGCTTTTATATTGGCTTTTAATTCTAATCTTGATTTATAAATTCTTGGGGTTCCTTAATAAAAATCCATATTATTAAAATAAGACCACTAATTTCATATATCAATGATATGGAATAAATTAAATTATTATGTATACCATCACTACAGATAATCTTCTTCGAAGCTTTAGCGTAGTATATTCCAATGTATACTCATTGCATATATTAAGCTATTATCATAATTAAAACACAATTCTTGTGCCAAGGCATTTCAAAGATTTATTGTTAATTATTTTGTGAGGTTTAAGTTGTCTAGTTAAATAAGAAGTTTTCTCATTAAATTTTTATTGACGGATTTACTGAATGCACCCTTTCTATTTTCAATACCTGAAATCTAATTATCATGAATAATGCGAGTTATTCGCATTTAGTTTTCACAAAAATAATGTTTTTGCGCAATAATAAAAAGTTCCACTTCTAAGTCTTTTCTGGAATTAAAAACTCTTTTATATGCGTCATATTTACCATAAATAAAAAACTGGAACCATGCAGGATTGAAAATTCTTTTTATTCAATATAATATATATTGAAAATTTTTTTGATTCCACACAAAAAAATTTGTCATTAAAAACTTGAAGGATAATTATTCTGTTAAAGAAGTGAAATCAATGTATTTCTTGAAATTTAGGCTATTCTTCAAAAGTCGGAAAAATAATGTATGCATATTAAATTATCTTTTTGAATTTTTTTCGATTGCATAAGTGCACGTTAAAATATCTTTCACTGATCTAATTTTTTTTATGGAAGATAAACGCGGAGTTTACAATATAAGAACTTCGGAAATAAATAACCATTTTCGAATGTGAAAAAATAATCGGCAGATATAGTCACCTAAAAAGAGATTAGGCCATATATTTATCGTCTCATGATGATATTAAAAAAAATTTGCAGCACAAACATATATGAAAAAAAATGCTCTAAAAACTGTTTTTATTTTTATTTACATATAAAAACTGATTTATAACGCTAAACTGTATTTTTTGAACCTAAGAATGCTATTTTTATATTGTAGGAAAATACAGTAGTATATATAATTAATACTACTTTATCCGTGAATTAAATTGTAGATATTACAAGGAGAAAATATATAAATGACTGTTATTTATACCATATTTTATAAAAAAAGATAATGAAATACGTATATATGTAACAATTACTCTTGATTATTGTTTTTGTTTACTAGTTTTATTCTATAATAATTATATATTTTATATAATATATTTTAGGATTGAAGACTTTAAATCTGTAATAATTCTACTTATAATATATTTTTAAGCCTTTAAAGAGTGGTTTTTACTAAATTGAAACAAAAAGATACATATAAAAAAGAAAGCGGTACTTCAACACAATGATAAATATATAACCATACATTATCTTTTTTATGTATCACAGAGATATATTTTTTTTATAAAAAATTTAAATTTCTGAATTAGATCTTAGTTAAACGAGAATGTCGATAGATTTTATTATTATATTTAACATCAGCATAATTCATGTGTGTTTTTAATCATATTTTAAAATTAATATGAAAACAATAATTTGAATCATAAGACAAATTTTATTTCTTATTTTGTATTAAATCGGAAAAATTATAATAACACAAATAAAAAACCAATTTATTTTATAAATAGTTTTTTTGCTGTATGTTGTGTTAATGGGTTTTATATTATGTAATGTTTACCTAATAAAATACTAGAATTAAAAACACAGAGAATTTTTGGCAAATTCTTAATGAGTATTGTAATTTGTATTTCATATGTGTGTATATTGTTCAAATTAGCAGAATTATAATATAAGTATACTTAAATATGTATTTGCAGTTATACACAATAAAAGGAACTATGATTTGTGCAAAACTAAAATTCTTAATATTCAACAAGATCAAAATTCTTTTTTTTTGGATGACTGGCATTTAATTTTTTACATCCCTTATAATTTATTTTTGTAAATTTATTAAGCATGTCTGACAATCATATTGTAGAATTCAACACTTGTTTCATACATAATTACTATATAAATTATGTAAAAAAATGTTTTATCTACTAAACTTCCAAAGTTTTTGCATTTATAGTATTTTTTTCCAGTGATCAATAGAAATTAATGAAAAAAACCACTCTATATAGAAACTAAATATTCTGTAAAAGTTAATATGCCCCATATTAGCTTTGTATAAATTGCATTCTTAGTTCATTTTATATATTAGGGTCATATATATATTCTAAATACATGCAATTAGAAATCATTAAAAAAACGTTTTTATTATTGCCGTATCGCATAAAATGCTATGACAAATAAATTTGCATTTTTTTACAAATAGATTCTATAAAGTGCGAAATAGTTTATTTACAAAAACATATTTTTTTATTTAATAGAATTATATTCCCTAAAAATTACGTAAATACTTTAGAACTATTTTGAGCATTTGATTTTATAAGAATTTCTTTTTCTATCATTTTATAGATTTTCGTCTTCTAAAAACTAAACACAAAATCAAAAGAAAATAAGTGCAAAATCGCATAAATTGCTTTGCATGTGTATATAAAAATTTAAGGTTAATTTTTTGGTATGTTCAGTTTTACTATGTTATGTATATGATTTGAGAAAATATAGCACATGCATATTATCTTAGCATATTATATATTTATCTTTATATATAGTATTCGTAAATAAAATAAAACATTATATATGCATCTTGCAAAATGAATTTACTTATTTTATAAAATATTTGCTTATAAGTAAACATATAATATATAATCCTCGTATTGCATTGAAAGGATCTAATTTTACTTTTTACAAGAAAAAAAAAAGAAAATTGATATTTTTGTTATAATCAGCCTTATTGTATCAAATTTATATGAAAATTTTTACCCGAAGGCGTAAATTACCTATTAAAAAATATATAATCACCATATAAAAATCAATGTTTACCATTTAAAATTTGCCGTATATTCTTTTTGATACGAATAAATCACACGATTTATTTATCATGAATTAAAAACAGAACTGAAAAGGCGATAATTTGTTATTTATATATGTTGAATCAAAGACAATGTGCATACTCTATTTTTTTTGGTTTTTCTTGCATTTTTATAATAAAGTGGTTTATATTTTAATATGTTCCCGATAATAATCATATTTTATTCGCTTTACATCTCCTCTAGAAGATAATATTGTTTAAAAATAATGATATAAACATTTTTTTGCGTAAGAATAAGCTTAATACACATGTTTTATTGCATGTTGCGTCATAATGTAAAGATTTTCGGGTTATTATTATAGATAGATAATATTGGTTTAATTTATAATACATTTATGTATGATTTCATGTCGATAAAACCAAAATAACATTTATGAAGGCTAGAATCAATCCGCTTTAACGTTTTCATATTTATAGTTAGAGATTATATTTTTTTTATAAATTATTTCATATAGATATGCAGTCATTAATATATTAGAAATGAAACTTAAAACGTATAAAAACAACAAGAATTATTGATAAATAGTTATACATCTTCTAATAAAACATATGATTATAAATAAGTATAATTCATATTATATGAAGAGCAGAATTATATATTCTGAATAAATTGATTGAAATTTTACACATATTACTGATTGTCATTCCATTTCTTCCAATACTAACGTGAAGACTAGATTGTTTCAAGTAGATAATAGTTAAACCAATATTTTTGATGAATATTATAGTATCGAAAATCATTAGAACTAAAAATTGTACTCTTATATACATTAAATTATAAATTACTTTTTTTGAGGATCATACAAAAAGAATTAAAGGTAATTAAAAACATTAGGTGGATTTTTACTCAGTTTCAATATTTGAGATGTATTTAATAATATGAGACCAGAAAATATATTTTAAAGGCAATATTCAATGGGTTAAAAAACCGTTTAAAGATTCATATTATATTTTTATACGCTATACACATTAAAAATACCACATATGATTTATTTTTGCCCTAATGCGTCATAATAATTCTGAATTAAATTGGATTTATTATCTAAATATAAAATAACCAAACAAGCTTAAATTTGTTCAATGTCAAAATAAAAATATGTTTTTCTAAAAAAATTAGAGTTGTATATTCTTTTATGTGACAAAAATAATATTCATTTTATATAAATCGATTCAAATCATTATTCTTCTCAGCAAATAAATTGATAACAATCTAATTAGAGGTGTTTTTTATGCCATCAAACCGATAAAATAAGATATTTGCACAATATTTATGCGGTCTATTTGACAAAATATTGAGCTTGTATCATAATTAATATAATCATATATATTTCGATAGTTACCTAAGATATCAACTAAACCAATTATTTAATTTGCGTAATAATCAATAGTAAACAGAAATTCCTTGATTTTTTTACATTTTCTAAATTAAAAGACCACAAAAATGATACATAAATCGAGTCAAGAATATAAGAACCTTTAAAATATATTTATTTTCACCTTAGACAAGTTTTGTAGCGATTTTACATAACGAAAATTTATAATTGTTTTTATCATACCAAGATTTTGTTACATACATACCTTGTTTCAATCGAAATCCAATTATTTAGACGATTAAAACACTCGAATCTATTCTATTTGAAAATATCAGTATTTTTAATGATTTTTTAGTCAAATCGATCGCCAATACGGATTAATTAAATATATATTTGCCGCCAATTTTTGATGCTTAGTAAACATATTTAAAGGAAAATAAACAGTCAATTTCCAATTGAATTATGCAACACATATACTTTTATATTACACTAATATATTTTATTACACTAATCCTTGAAATACTACTTTCAAAAAATATATATCCGATAAATAATAAATAGCTGCATAAAAAATATTGAATACCGAATATTTAAATTTTATGCACAAAAATTTATCGAAAATGATCAATAAAGAAGGTAAAAAACTAATTTCTTTGTATTTTTCACAAATAAAACCAGCCAAAACAAAAAACCCTCACACATCAACTGTAGTACGTCCTAAAAATATATCTCATATATTAACACACAAAATTTGATCTTTGCATGAACAACATCTAGAAAATTTTGGCAATGCAAATTATCAATAGATTGACTGCTAGGGATGTAACTTTAAAGCATATTTCTAGATTATAGATCATTACCAATATTTGAATTAGAGAAATGCATTTGATCAAGATAAGGACTATCAAGCAGTGTGCTATGCAAACCACTTTATTGACAAAATATTAACTCCAGGCAGCATCTTTTTATGTAACATTCTCAAATTTGCAACTGAAATGTAATTAACATCCTAAAAAAACAACACCAAATCAAAAAAAAACTGATGCACTAGTTAAGACTAGAAAGTCAGTAGCTGAAACAGTTTATCAATATTCACTTTTATCAAAAAAAAATCCGTTTATATTTCTTAAAAGAATAGAAAAGTCTATTAAGAGCAGAATTGCATGCCACTTATTGTACATATCATTTCGTAGCAAATGTATCTTCGTGTATTTTGTGGTATCAAGCATGCAATATTTAAAGATATAAGATAGAAAAAATACAAGAAAACACTAATAAGTGTCGGAGATGTGACATTATTCGTTAATGAGCAGTAAAAAATGAACATTTCTTTCGATCCCGAATTTTAGATTGATATAGACATTAAATAATGAAAATTTTAAGAAAAAAAATTTAGTTCATAATTAAAAGATGGCTAAAACTTTAAATAATAATTCTCGAATGGCGCTATTTTTATTTTCAAACAGAGATAATATGCTGTTAAAGTCATGAAAAAAATTATAAAAAAGGGCATTTAAAAAGCTTTAAAAGATTGGTGTATCGTAATAATACTAATTATAAATTATTATATATCCCGCGACCATTTATATATCAGACAACAAACACAAATGTATTTAAATAAATAACATCGGGAGTTCTAGATATATAAATACACCAGAGGATTATACGTTAATTGTGAATTTTGTTATGTTAGGAATATGAATCACATTGACCCTTTCAATAACGAATGGTATAAAAAATATGAAATATACATTATATTTATGCATATGAATTATATACCATAATGAACTTGAATTTGTTTAACAAAAATTTTTATGATAATAGATATTTAATTGAGTGTAATAAGACAGCAGATATAAAAAAAAGTAAGAAAATGTTTTTTGTAAAGGAAAAGTAATAATTAATAAAAAAGATGTTTAAAAAATTTAATTTATGTAAAACTTCCAGAGCCAATAAATTCTTGTTACCTACTATTTAGAAATGCATGGATATAGTTAACAATAAAAGCGTTAAATATTTTATTTTATATTTGTATTGTATTTAATCAAATCCTATAAAATTCATGCATGTTCATATTGCGTTTATTAAATTAAATTTATTTCATTTGAAAATAATATGATAATATTACATTTAGCATCAAATATACTTATTAAGTAAACATGACTATTTATCTTTTTTATACCAAATTTTTAATTTTTTAACTAGCACTACTTAGAAATAAATTTTTCCATTATTACAAGTCTTTCTATATATAGACTACCAGCAAAGTTTTTTTTTTCGTTTTTTATCAATAAATACAGTGTAGAAATAGAGATATAAGAATAGATAGATCATTTGTTGTTGAATACCTACTATGGTATGATTAAGAAACTATTTATGAAAATTTCATTGACAATTCTTATATAATTAGACTAAATCTTATATAAATAGACAGCGAATTTTTTTTTCTTTAAATGAAAAAAATATATTATGTAAAAGATATATGAAAACCTTTTATTATATTTTGTATGGTTTAAATAAAATATTATATAATATCGATATCTATCTTTTATATTGCTATGAAAAAGTTTAAATTTTATTTTAAATCGGAGCTTGAAATCCAACTTTTTTATGATATATGCCATTATATACACTCAAATTCATTAATAGATTTATGGTTTAAATCTAACCACTAGAATGGGGCGTTTCTTATAAGAAAAATATATATCATAATAATAATGCATTTGATTGATTGTTATTGAGTTTTAAAAAAAGCGAAATAATCAGTTCCACATATACAGTATAATTTGATCTGTGACTTTTTTTCACTGTGTTTCAGTACACCATGTTTGCTGTTTAGCTTGCAGATGTGCGGCAGTAATTACCTTTTTGGTAATAAAGAAATGCACCTTAAGTGAAGAGCGTTGAAAACAAAACCATAAACATGGATTATAATTTGAATATCATATCCTAATTGTTCGCTATAAATTTTGTGTTTTTACATTGTTATCTGGTATTGGTGATAATTGGCCTGAAATGCCTGCCAAAAGTGAACAAGTCATTCGTTGCTTTAAATTGTTTTTATACCAATTACGGCAATTTGGGTGTTTTAAATCCAGCAATCGATATATTGGTCCGATTATGTACTTATATTTACAATTACGAAGGAGCTGTCAAATCATGAAAAATGTGTATTTAATCAGTAGAGTAATGAAATGATTTAGGCACGAGCTTCAACTATATAGCAGATCAAATTTTCTAAGCTAAATATCGTCTAGAAAGCTATTCGACATTAAGAAAATTCTAATATTCAAACAAAAATTGAGATTATATGTTAAGTGGTTGCAGAAATAAAATTTATCACAATATACTAAAGCTGTAACAAACATATATTGGTTTCATTAATTCATGCTTAAATGTAATTTAAATTGTAAATGATGATATAATATATAAACTGAACAAACGGAAATACAAAGTTTATTATAAAAGATATAAATGAATCACGAAATTTGAAATTAAATATGACATAAATACTCATTTAGTATTACGTGTCAAAATAAACAAGAATCTTGTAACTATAATGTACACATATTTCCATTTTAAAAATACTGTTTGTAAATTAACGAACAATATAGTCATCTAGTCAGATTTAGAGCGTGTTGATTACGCATAATAAATACAAATTCAATATTTTACATATACGTTTTGTATTTATTTCTGTAACCATTACAACTTAACATGTCGCTAAAGATATGATTATAAATGTAAAATCCTATGAAATGATTAAGATTTCCTAATAGAAAATGTTTTCTGCTATTAACGAATATCAAAATGTGCAGTAAACATCAAATTACGATTTTATAAGTTTTATTTTGTGTTACAGCTTTAAACAACGAAAAAAGAAGATAACCGAATGCAATAAAAATAAATATAGAATAAATTGGAATCTGATTGCTATATAAAAATTGAGACACATATGTAATTCTTAACAGCAGAAACTCATCTGTAAACATAAATAACAAGCTCGCAAAACCAAAATAATAATGAAAAAAACAATCACTATAAAATACAAAATTCAAGTTAATTAAAAAGAAATACTGTTAATATTCTCAGCGATGTAAGTCTTTATAAATTATATGTAGAAAAAAATATAGTTTTTTTATATGCACATTGATATAACTGTAAATAATTCGAATTTTAGTTTGTGCGTTTGGTACAATTTTCTATTTTAAAAAAGTAATAATAGCATCATTTTTCATTCAAAAGATCATTTTTCTGAATGAATTTCATATAGTTTGATGTGACTGCAAAACCAGAATATTGGACAACTACATATCACATTCATCAAATCCAAGACTGATATATCTTCATAAACTCCTTTTATTCTATCAAATTACATAGATGAAAGTGTCGTGTGAAGTTTAAAGGCTTGCATGTATACTATACCTTCATCTAAAGTATTTTTGATTTTATAAATAATTTTTATGTAATTTTATAACCACCCAATCACAGATTATGGTGCATTGTGTGATTTAAGTTTAACCTTTATAAATATAACCAATTTCATTTACGAAGGTGGTATATTTCTTGTATTTATAATTCTCGACTTAAGTTCAGTTTTAAAAACTAGTTTTCCATTTTTTGAATGCACTTAATAATATCTATTTTTTTATCGTAGATAGAATACTTTGTTATTTATTTATGGGTTAAATTTCTTTTTATCGATTTTATCTATTTAGACGTGTTCAGCATGTGGGGAATATTGCACAACTCCTTGATGCATCTTTCGACACCTTCTCCTGATCTATCTTCATCAACTGCTCTTCTTCTCTCAAATGATATGAGTTCAAGTGTCTTGCGGAATGTGAGAGCTTGCATGTATGCTTCTACTTCGTCCAGTATTTTTAACTCCTTAACATCGTATATAGAAAATAAAGTATTATGTATAAAATCATACCATCTGTTAGAATCTGGTATCAATTTATATTTTTCCAACTTCATTTCAGCAAATTTCTTGTACTTAGTAAGCTCAGAAATTTTCAGTTTTACACACAATCTTCCGTTTTGTTTTAGAAAATATATATCATATGATTTCATTGTGTATAACCGTGTAATCTGGCATAAAATTCTCTTACATATCGTTACCATATAGTTGATTGCATTATATTTCTTTTTATAATGTGTAACCAATCCTCTTGCCGATTTACTTTTTTATGTTATAAAAAGAAAGATAATATCACCTTGTTTTGGGTTAGAAATTCTTAAGTTTACACCATCTTATCAATCAAATGACATCAACCAATACATTTTACTTTCTTTCAAAAGTTTTTGGTGTGATTGTTTTTTTTTAATTTTGCATAATAAACTTTCCTTGCTGCTTTTTATATAGTGTCTTTTTAATGATGCTGTTGAACTTATCTTAATAAGATAGTCTTGAATTAGAATATATGTTTTATATTAGTCTTTCTACTTTCAAAACAGTAGGCCTATTCTCTGCAAACTTTTTATATCATTTAAAGCAGTTTTATAGCTAGTTAAATACCTTAATATTTAAAGTTTAAGAAAGCATAGATAATTCTAAAAAAAAAATATTTAAGGAAAATAATTTTTTAACCAGGTTAAAGTTTAATTTAAAAATCGTTATAAGCATTCCTATTTTGATTTTAGTTTTTATATTTCTGGTTTATATTAAGTTGCGTTTTTTATCGTAATTTATGCGCGATTTTGAATGTTATTACACAGATTCATATATATTTCATGGATTTAGTTTGGTTTCTATAACTTACATATGGAGCGCTATTTTTTTAATTATAACCAAAATTTTTTAGTTTATAATAGTTGTAACTATCAATTACTTCGTGGTATTATTTACAGCTGAGCTAAGTATAAATGATGCATATCTGCGCATATTTCAAAATTGTCACTGGTTAATATTTAATTAATTTGAGATCTACTAATACATAAATTTTTTTTATCATTTTTCTGTCATATCATAAAGTGTATTAATTTTTGTTTGATATGTTTGTGTATCATTAAACAAATATGATTTACTTTATAAGAGTTTCATATAATTACTGCGCTAAAAACTGGCGTGTTTATAATATATGTAAAGCGAATCACTACAAAACGAATAAAAATGGGTATGGCTGTTTCTTTCTAGTATTTCTTAATATTTTTTTTTTCATAGATTTCCAGACTTTAGATATACAGAGATAGTTATTTTTTAGTCAGATTGAAAAAAGAGGAAGATATCAGCCAGATATGTTAAGATACTAGTAAAAGTTTTGCGTTCACTATTTTCAACGCGTCATATACTTATAATAAACAACCAACTTAAATGCAGAATATCTTTGCGTTATTTTTTAAATCGCAATATTAAAAAGCACCTTTTTTTCCTAGGGCACTTCTTATTTTCATATTGTTTTCTGTAATAGATCCCTTTATCTTCACCATATATGCGATGCTTTTAGTTTTAGATTTTTTACTTAAATTAAATAAATTGAATATAGAAAATATCGTTTTTAATAATTATTTTGAAAATTTCTTGCTGTATAAGCAATTTTAATAAAATAGAACTCTTATGGTTGATTTTATACCCCATATATATGCTTATATGAGTTCATATACAAATTTATGTAAGAACTATATTTTTTTATTAAATAACTTGAAGATGGTAACAACGTTCATTGGCATTTACATCCGTCTATGATCTCATAATGTCAACCTATATAACATCTATCGACAAAAATGCATTTTAATTTTCGGATCGGTGCCAATAGACATAAAAAATCATTAAAGTAAATTAATCATTTTTTTACAGACCTCTTACCACATTATTATCCAAATAGCAAAAATTTTTTCACATGATGCGCCGATTATATAGATATTAGTTCAAGTCAAACCTCTATAGAAAAGTCATCTATTAAGCTGAAAGTAATGGTTTTCTTTTATAAAGTAAAACTTTTATGCACTGATCTATTCTTTGAATATTCATTCGGATTTTCTCCGTATACTTATTGGTAATGGATTAAATCAATATTTATATTCCTTTTCAGACGATAAACAATAAATTTTCTACGAGTTTTGAATTTAAAAGAGCAAACAGTGTCAGAAAATAAATTATCTAAATATATATGATGTTTTTGTTTCTGTTATTTTCTTATGTTTAGTTTGTTTTGGTCTACTATCATTTTATAATTATTATACATTTATACAGCCAAGATTGAATTTTAAATATAGTGTAATTTTTATTTGACTAAAATATATAATGAAACAAATTTTAATATACAATTCCCTGATACAACACAAATAATAACTTATATTTTCCTATATTGATAAATCACAATCAATATCCCGTATTCGCTCAATACTTAAAAGTTCGAGTGTATTTCATAATCATAGTGTTTGAAATGTTACTTCGATACAACAGAGATATTATTTTCTGATTTTTAAGCAAATTTTTGATACAATTATTTTCATATGAGATTTTATTTAATATTAAAATAAGAAATAATATTTTGATATACTTATAATAGATAAAAAAATTATCGGTATTTATACGTATATCTACTTAGTCAAAAAAAACCATTCAAATGTTTTCTTCCTTAAATATTTTTCATGCTAATAAAAAATTATTAATATTTCTTACAGCTGCTAATAATTTTAGACGAATAGGTATTTTCCTTGACACATAAAATTGATGAAATGCACATTGAAATGTAAGAAATACCATCAATTCCATCAGATATTGCACACAATGATCAAAAATTCCGTAATTTCATTTAAAATTTTTGTGATTTTTATGATTTATCATTTAACCCACATCAAAATTTATTTTTTTTGTTGGTAAATATTTACGAACTATTTATTAAAAAACGCTTATATATTAATCATGAATAAAATTGAAGAAAAATAGGAAACAGATACTGAATATGGGTGATTTCATATTATTCTAATCATTATGTAAATAAAAATATATTTGATACAATTTATAATAAAAAATCAAGCATTTTTTACTAAGATTTCATATAAAATATTCTAATTTTTTTATATATAATATTTTTTCAGTATATATCTCAAATTCAGTAAAATGTACGTTTTAGGAAATCTTCAAACTTGAATATACTTAGAAGATTTCTCCACATAATTGATTCTGGAATAACGAATCAATTAGTAGATTGTGAATTTTTTGGAAAACAAAATTTAATAATCTTTAAAACAATATTATTGTCTAAAACAGCTAGTGTAAATAAGATTTTGGGATATTCCGCATTAGTTTAATATGTATAATGTTTTAAGAATGGGACGATGTTTTTTCTTATAAATATCAAAATACAATACACCCTTGAACCTTAAGTCTACAAAATATGTATATACGATAAACTCGCCATTTGAGCATTTAAAAGACTATATCGTTATCTAAAAGGCTTTCATATATATTTTGTATTATATTCCTATAAATTTCGTGTTCTATATAATGTAAATAATCAACTTCATAAATAAAAATGGCCCAATAGTATTATAATAAAACGTATAAAAACAACAAGAAAGAGATAAAAATATACCATGCCTAAAATACACAAATGACTTTAAGCACCTAAAAATCTTTTTTTTATCGATTAGATCAATAAAAAATCACCACACCATGATTTTAAAAGATTTGTGTATTGTATAATAGAAACAGTCATTATGGCAAATTAATATGCATATAATGAATTAGAATGATCATATAAAATAGTTCTTAAACATACGAGCTTGATTTAAGGACTTACGCCTTAATTTTACATTGCTTGAATTTATATTTCACAAAAGTTCTAAAATGGTTTTTTAGATCAGAATATATTTATATGTTTTAAGACTAAATTAAGCAGCTTGTAGTCATACAGACAAATCTTCTATGCTAGTTTATATAAACATTTTACATGGTTTCAAGTTGTTTTTTTTTCTGCACAAATTCTCTGTAATATTATATAGAGTCAGTTTCCTTTATGTATTTAAACTTCAGATAGTTTTAATACGATATTTGCCCTCACAAAAACGTGAATGTAGCTTAGTTTATAGTTTTTCTTCCCGTGTATTATATTTCTTTTTTATTTTTTTGAAGCGCGACAGATATAGGTTAAATTGTTTATATATGCAGGAACGATGTAAATATTATTAATTTTTGTGTAAATACGCTTTTTTTTTTAATTATGCCTTTTTAACCATTAACCTTTCTTTTTATATTATCCGAAATATTAGCAAATATTTATGACTTCTAAAATTAAACGTCATATATTTTCACTTATTTTCAATTACATTTATCGTTTTATAAATTATTATTTGATATACTACAAATCTTTTAGTGAACAGTAGTAGCAAATATAATTAATAATTTTAATTATAAAAAATATTTTTCTTTAGAATAAAAATATACTAATGAATCGTAAATAAAAAAGGACTAATAAGCTTTTCTTATATTGTGTTTTAAATTTTTCATATTTTGAAGCGTTTTATTAATTGATAAAAAATAATTATCTTTTATAGGGATTCGAATCCATTAAAAAAAATTTGACGGCTGTAAATTTTATCCAATAAAATATAATCTGCGCTGTTAAATTATAATTTGTTTTATTACAGAAATTCTATACAAAAGTTATGCAGAACAGCATTAGAATTAACATTTAAAATCATTGGGATCTTTGCTGTTATATTTTCATCTTATATAAGTCTATATTTAATCAACACTCCAAAAAATTTTGAGATCTATTTGTTATTCAATTTTCAATTCTTTAAATAGTTTAAAAATTTTCTTTTTATTTATTTTACAACATTGTTTTTTTTATATTTAATAATTTATATTTTTTAATAAATGATCTATATGATATATATTTATTTTTAAAGAATTTTTGTAGTGCATAAATCCTAAAAAACCTTTAATTTACTTATTAAGTAGATATTTATTATGTTTCTTTCGCTTTAATCGAGACAGAAAGCTAATTTATTTGAAATAAACCAAGTCTACGGGAAAAATCTATCCACCTTTTATTTTATTCGCTTTATGGTATTATGTATAAATTCAGCATGTGTTTAACCTCACATCATTTAAATACAAATATTTATGCTTTAGGGTATTTTTAGATATTTATTTGAATATAGTATTACCTTAACAGAAAAAATATACGATATCTAAATTTAAATTTCAGCCGTCTATATTTCAAAATTTTAATTAAAACGAATTACACATGACGAGTTAATAATTTACAAAAAAATCTATCACAATTATTTTTTTATCGCTGTGGGTGGTAAATAAGGCTTCTGTTTGGAATTAATCGAAAAGTATGATATATCTTATAAAATCTTATATTCAAAAAGACGATAAAGCTTTGCCTAATTTTTCTGACGAAATATTTTGGTCCAAACCTTTATACGCAATGCACAAGATTGACAGAAATGTGTTGTTATAAATTCTTATTAGAAATAATTGGCTGGATCAAAGAAGGTTTATATAACATATGCATTGATACTTATTATTATCATGTGTTTATTTTTTTTCTTATCCTGTAACAGAACCGATGACATGGAACATATAATTGACCATTATACTTAATAGTTTTCAATCTACAAGCACATTTACAAATATGTTCATGGTATCCAATAGTATCGTAATCTAAATATGCTCAAGTCTTTACTGGATATATAATCAAATAAATAGGTGTACGATGTCTTTCTAAACTATTAGAAACATGATTCTGAAAAACATAATTTGGGGATACACTCTTTCTACCATTATCAAATGTGATCTTTGTGAGTTGAAAAATGTGATGCTTGTTATGATTGTTCAAATATCAATATCTATTTAAAGAAAATTGCGCTTATATTCTGCTATGTTAAAATTATACAACTAAAGGTAGATAGAACTAATAAATGCTCATATACCTATAAAGATTGTATAAAAAATTTACGATATAAATGAATTAGTAGCGAGCCTTAATTAAATTAGACTGCGTATACCATTAGGCTAAAAAAAACACTATTTCATATAGTTTTTATACATCCACTACGTGCAATATTGTCTTCCTATGTATATTTAATATGCTGCTTATTTCATCTTAGTGACATAAATAATCTAAAATTCACAGTACAATATGGTATTTCTATATCAATATTATAATTCGGAATATAAAAATATATACAGATGATTTCTTCAACCCCAAAGATGAATCCTAGATTTTATAAGCTCATCGTATAATATATATGAGACCTCGAAATTATACATGTATGGATATGGATAAAAATTATGGTATTAAGATATCTATAACGAGCATCCATGGGAATTTTTTAAATATTTTGTTATGATTTTGTCTTCTGCACATCATTTAAGGCGATGTAGAACTTAATACAATAAACGTTACTTTACAGATATCATTTGTAAACTAGTAATGCAAAATATGTAATTTAATATGCTGTTGGTTGTTTATCTAATATCCAGAGTTATATGATACACAAATAGTGTATTAAAAGATGACAAAAAATATGATGAATATAATCCATTTTCGATAATGTAGTATTGAATTTGATAATAAAATAAATTTGTGTTTAACTTTTATTTTGTGCATAAAATATTTGATAGATTTTGCGCCGTTTCTATCTATAATAACTTAAATAATTTAATCAGAGTCCATACTTAAATTATTGATCATATTGTGTTTTTAATATGGGAAAACGTATATGTATTGAATTTAAATCTCACAAACACATCATTCATAAACTGGTATACACTTTTAAAGCAGGACATTTGTATATTTTAATTGTAAGATCATATGTTCCTTTGTATAAAATTTTAACATTTGTAATTTTGTTTACATAACTATTGTACATTTATTATGAATCTAACATACTAGATGATTTATGTGCTTAAGTTACATGTATGTATAATAATTTTAAACTTTAATATTATCAGATTGTTATTTTATCTATAAAAACGTATTTTAAGATAGAACCAGTTACAAAATACTAGCGATAATTATTCTTGAAACGTAACATGTGGTAAAATATTCCACATCAAAATAACGACTATTATATATTACACTTAATAATAAATTTCCTTAGTCTACAAAAAATAACAGTAAATTGCATTCACCGTAAATCTATGTATGTATACATAACAAATTTATAAATATTACTTTGGATACAATAAATCAAAGAAAATTCTATAGGAACAATCAAAAATTCACATCCTATTATTTTACCCGTAATTATATTTATTTCTACTTTCTCGTTGAACAGAAGTGAAATGCTCATAGTATAGTAGTCATATATTGTATTTATTCCTTAAAATTAAAGACAAATTATGCTTCAAAAAAAAGAATAAATGAACCTAAATACCTTTTATTTTTCATAAATATTCATTTAAAATGTATTAATACATGTTTTCTTTTTCGATTTTTACTTGAACCGATACAAATGTTTTTGACAGGATTCAAAAGAAATTACTTTATCAATTGATAAAAGAATAGTGTTTACTGTAATAGGAATACGCAAATTTACATTGCAGAGGAATGCATTTTTAATCGATGTGTGCGAGAAATAATGTCATAAAAGCAATATAAAATTTTTGCCTTTTTATGGTTCAAAATTTTCTTGATCAATACGAAAATGAATGTTAAATATATAAGACGTCTATACGTTTTTCATTTGGTGTCTAACTATAGTTTACTAGCATGAAAGTTGAATTCTAAGAAGATTTTGATGAAAATTAGAAGTCTATAAATTACAGTTTTGCTATTTATTTTTTAAAAAAATTTAAAAGCTAGAAAAAAGCCGCAATTTTATAAAATTATAGCGATTTAATATTTTTAAAAAATAAAAATTGCGCAAATATGAAACTTCTCTGTGTAAAATCCATCACAAATAAGTCAAAAGAAGAAAACTTTAAAAATCGCGACAATATCTTATTGGGAATTATTAATATTGAACAGATGAATTTCGCTTTTCTGTAATAGGATCGACGTAATATTTTTCCTTTAAATTGCATTACATATTGCTATCATATTATTTTAAGTATTATGTTAAAATTAATTATTTTTTACCAGAATTATAAATAATGCATTTAGGCATATTTTTATAGGCTGCTGCATTGTTGCATACTAAAATATATGTTCAGATGAAATATTCTATTAAAAAATACCCTCAACAAAAAAATAATTCTAGTAATAGAAAACTCAATAGTCAGCAAAATTTGTGGAATCAACAAATACCTCTTATATTCAGAATGTTTTTTACATGTATAAACACAGTTTTTATTCAATAAAAATGTGGTTAAGTATTCGAGGTCTAATTTGATTTTCTTATATGATTTATAAAAGAAATAAAGTTTTTTTGTGTATTGAGCAGCTGAATTGGAAAGGGTGTTTCTTATCTTTACAATGTAAAATTTTTACATTTAAAATACATCATTGTTTAAAATTCAATGTACTTTCTGTATATATTTTGATTTTGGATGTATATTGCCTTCGAATCGCTGAAAAAAAGATAGACTCTCAATTTAATGTGATCAAAAAATCCATTCCATATTTTCTATATCTTTTTAGCGCAAATAGGTTTAAATAATGCTTTTCTATTTTTTAAAAATAAATACTTCGTTAAATAACAACTATGCATGATTGGGTCATCATTAATTATAAGGATGGGCATTTTTATTGCACCCTACTTTATATTGAAATATTTTAGCATAAATAATATTATCAGCACGTTATTGCATTAGATTAATTATGTATTCATCTATATTTTATCTTCAAAGGATACATTTTCGACATTAAGATGCGTAAAAAAATAAAGTATCAAATTATTTTTTATTTATAGTTTAGTTTCTTTTATCTAACCATATAGTTTGAGGCGGAGTCAGCCATTGATAATTACAAAACTTATCGACATATATCTTGACACATTAGACTGATATATCTATATCAACTGCTCTTTCTCTCAAATGAGAACAGCTAAAGTGTATTGTCAACAATATGTTATGAATATATATTTATATGTAAACTTAGATTATTCTTCCACTCTTTTATATTTTTATTCACTAACATATTGTATTTGTTTTCTAAAATTATGTGCTCTTACCTTTCTAAAACGTTCGATTTTCCGCCAAGTCATAAAATATAATTATTTGATATTGAAATTTCGTTGTGGAATAAAAGTTGTTCAATAGAAAGAAATTCTGTTTTTAATTGAGTTTTAATATTTTTTTATAGCGTTAATATAATCTTTCCATCCAATTTTTCTGGTTTTGCAATAAATCTGTTTTTTATCATTTGTAAGGCTTAGTATATTTTTCGTTCATCTTTACCAATTTAGAGCGAAAATTATTGATCATTCAGTTTATATATTTCTTGTTTTTCTTCTGAGAAAGAAATTAATATTTACCATATAGTGATGCAGCCCAATTTCAAGCCTAATCATAATGAACGCACTGGTATAATATATAATTATAAATATAGTAAAGCATAATTACATTACAATATTTTGTAATTTAGAGAATAAAAACAAAATATTGTATCTTATTAAAGAAAATCATCCAGTGCTATATTTATACCTATTATCCTTAAAAGCTATATTAAAGTGCCAACACACCACCTTAATATATTTTTTGCTTATAAATACATAGATTTGATTTTTTATTCATCACGAAAATGCTATATCTGAATTCAAGTATTATAATGATATTATTTTTTATAAAATTTAAAGTTATTATTTATGTGAGAAAAAAATTTGATTATTCCATAAAAAATCATAAAATTAGTATTTCATAATTTTTTGTTTATTTTTAAATTCATCTGTATGCTTTTTTCTTGTTTTCATTGTTATAAAGGTCCAATTTGCGCCTCTTTTTGTTCACATGATTACCTTGTTATTAGAAATTTGTTAGGCACAACTTCCATGCTTCATGGGGCTAAATTTTCTTGCAACACAATAAACTTTAAATAGCTTGATTTTTTTGTATTTTTATTTCTTGTGCAGAATTTTATACGTAAATTCAAATCAATATGATAGAAAGTAAGGTACCATGTTATATAAAAACTGTTATAAAAGTAAAGCGGTTATAATTTAAAAATTTTTACGCATTTTGATGTAGGAAAAATCAATTAAAATCCAACAAAGATGGTGATATCATAGATTTTTTAAAGAACCGTAATAAGATTTTTTAGAAGGTGTAAATTATAAGAATTTAAAAGTTTTTTACATTTTTATGATCCTTTGTTGATTTCAAGTTTGTTATTACCATCGAAAGTTAGTTTTTAGTTTGTATGATACAAAATATTATGAGCATAAAGTTACAGTTAGAATTTATATTATTTGTACAAAAATTATACTTTACGCAAGTAATTGGTATGCAATGAGAATTATACCATATTTTGATATTTTAGAAGAGAATGAATTGGGCGGTATCTAATGAAATTTTTATAAACCTTTGTTTTATTTATAGCAGATGTTACTTACTACCGATCACAGTCTGAATCAAATCACTTTTGTTAAAACAAGTTGAGTCAAAAATTGTTGGTATTTACACGATAAGATATGCTTTGAAAGTGCTTTTGAATCCCGTGAAACTAGAAGTTGCCGTAAAAGACATCGAATTTGCCAATAATATAAATAGAAAGTGTGCAAAGTGAATATAATAAACGTGAAAATCTTAATAAGATTCTATATTTCTTTAATTATACCACTCGTTTTCTGTAATCTTATTTATTCCATATATTAGTTTCTTTCTATAAAATGATCGATCGCTCTGTGAGTAATTTTCACAATAATTTTTTTTAAAGTAGGCATCAAAATACAATATAGAAAATGATTACGTAGAAATTTAGGCAAAAATATATTAAAAATCAATAAAATTCCGTCATATATCATTTCACGATAATAATTTAATTAAATAAATTAAAATATAAAAATGAAAAAAAACTGAATTTATAGATTATAGATTCTTTATGAAACAGTAAATGAAGATTAAAAATTATTTATCTTTTCTCATAATGTAAAAATCTAAATTCTGTCATCAATATAATGCATAAACATATGATAAATAGTTCGTAAAATGATGATTGTTTCTTATATTTTCATAATATAATTAAAGATTACGCAAATTATCAATAAAAAAATTTACTAACTCTATTATCTGTGTATATCTAAGATTTTATTTTATACGTGTGAATTTTATTATCTTGAAATTGTGTATATTTTTTAGATTTACTATTTCGCAAAAAAAATTAAGGTAATTTTAATACCATTGAAATTTTATGCATTAGTTTAACCAGAAATATATAAAAAAGTAATATAATTGGATACTTTAATTTGCTATAATTTTACTTTTTTATTGTACATGAAAAAACTTAAAAGTTGAATTTTGTGATTTAATGCTATCATTATTGACAGAGCAATTTATTTGTCTTTATTCTCTTTATAAAAAATGTTTTATTTGAAAAACCTTATCTGGTCAAATATATATTTGGTATTTACAAGGAAATTATTACCATGCGAGTATCGTAAAATAATTTTTTACTTTTAAGTAATTTTTTATAGAAAAAATGTTCAGTGAGTATCATTGACGCTATGATAAATTAATATATAATAAGAATAAATCTTTGTAAGATTTAATAATTGTAAAAGGGCTGATTTAATTTAATGATTTCACATTCAAAAATTTATTATCTTATTATTAACTTGTGAAGTTGAAATATAATTTTTTTATAAACTAATTATACTTATCTACTATATTTGCTTTATCTTTATTTAATATTTTCAAATTCATTTATAAGGAACGTAATTCCAATACGTAATCTTAAAAATAAAATCTATAAACAAAGAATATTTATTATTTGATTCAGTTTTATAATCGATTTCAAAATATATTTTTATATTTTCATGTGAATGATATACGAATTACATTGAATAACTATAAATCATTTTGATTCTGTTGCTTTATATTATTATGTTTTGGCTTTAATTGATTGTTCTTGTTAAGAATTGAAATTTCTTGTTGTTCTTGAACCATGAATAAACAATAAGTAAAAAACGGCTTATTACACTGAATGGCCTCTTGTGCTCTTTAATGCCTTTTTTATATAAAATTTCAGTTGTATATACAATGAAATTTATTATTATACTTACCACAAAAAAAGATTTAATTAAATATGTCACTTTATACCTCCATAATCTAATATTTTGTAATTTATTCGTTGTATTTTTCTTTTATATATAAAATATTATTAATTTATCTATGCTGTAAAATAAAAAACACACATCCGAAATTTTAATTGACATTTCTCTGCATTTAGTGGAAACAAAAAAAAACTATTTATGGCCCATTATGATCTAAGAGGCCAAAAAGGTATATAAAATAGTAGTTTTTGTATTTATGTTAGATCATTTAACCAAGCTTATCAGATAGCTTATATGTAAGATAAATGGGCTGAGAAAATCCGTAAATTTTTGAAAATTTAATATACACCTGGATGTAAACTATACACAATTTTTGTTTTATCTCGCATATTTTCTGTCGAATTAAGTACTTGATATGCATAAAAATAGCCGAAAATACAATTTTTGAAGAATCCGATTTGTAATGCAATTCTTAAATCCAACAAACTATAAGAATTGGAAAATCAAAAAATAGAACTATTTTTTGCGTTAGGGATAGAATCCAATATATAAAAAAGAATTGTTGATTGTATATCACTTTCAATTCTGTTTTCGGTGGATTTTCTACTCTATTTGAAACATTTATCTGTTTAGTATGTTTTGCCATTTAAATAGTCAATATTTTTTTAAAATAATTTTATTCATAATTAATATAAAATTTCATACTTTTTTGCTAATTTTTAGCATCTTGAAATATTGAAAACTCGATAATTGTACAAATGCCAAAAAGCAGGTAAAAAATCACGTCAAATTTGACGAAGAATAATTTTTTGCACATGTTATCTTTAAACAGATAATAGACTGATTTTTTAGTAGATAGACTTTTAATAGCAAACATCTAATCAATACAATGATTTTAGCTTAATTTGTATATAAAAGAAATATATAACGTTATACTCACATGTGTCTCTTGTTTATAAAAAATCATAATTTTTTTTTATATGATCTTTTTGTACATGAAAGTTTATGCTTAAAATAATATTTTGTGTATTTATGCTGTTTTTTCTGATTTAAAGTTGTTCAGAAGTTTTAAATATAAGATATTGGAGTATTTAAAAATAAGTCTTATGTTTTTTGCATAATTTACCCGATGATCAGTGATAATAAAATGAAAATTATGTGTTCCTTTACAATTTTTAAACAAGACCTCATTTTTTTACAATGCTTGTCCGAAGAGATTGAACGAATTAAATTGTGGCAACAAAATTGCGCCTGTAGTTTGTTTGTATGTGATTCACCATTTTTCACAATATTTTGCTATTAATACATTATTGAATCACAATATTATGCTATATAGTACATTATTGAATCATGATATCATGCTATTTAGCACATTATTGAATCACAATAGCGAATAATAAGTGCGTATAAAAATTTAGTCAATATAAAAATCCTCCTCTTTTATTTGCGTATATGCACAACGACTATTAGGTTGATGTTTTACCACTTTTAAACGGTTACTTTGCTAAGTATTGGAAATTTCTCTTATATTTTTTTCATGAATATATAAAAATCAAGTTTATTAAAGATTTTACGTATGTTTTATGCGATTATAAATTTTAAATAAAAATGCTTTTATATAGACATGAAAAATATCATTGCGCCTTTTTAAAACATAGTGAGTAACTAAAATACTTACGATCGTGATCCTAAAACTTCTTGGTAATATGAATAGCCGGAATATGTTACGACGGCAGTACTCCTAAAATAGATTGCATTAATTACGAATCTAAATCATTTAAATATAAATTGCTTTAGGTAAACAAATATGCTATACGTTTGTTCTATATCAAAAGGATGATTTTTGACGAAAAAAACATGCACGTATAGCAAAATACCCATGAATTGTAATCTATATGATATAAGAGAGCTTTTGTGACATCAGAGTACCAAATATTACGTTTTAAAGTAATACATAGTCATTATGGAATAAAAGAGAAATGCGGAAGAAGGGTCTCTATTTGATATAAAACAACGGTTTATTTATACTATATATAAATTTAGATAAAGATATTGTCTGTAAGCTAGAGAAATATGAAGGGGTATTTTTTGTAAAATTATCGACATTGTATATTCTTATCTGGGCATCTAATTTATATAAAGTACCAGTTGTTTTAGAACTTTCATTAGCAATTTTTTTTTTGAAAATGGTTCCTCACAAAGAAAATTGATTTATCAAAAATTAAATATACAATGTTAGTTGTTTTTATAATTTTATGGTGTTAAGAACAGACTTAAATATAAAATTCCTCTATAATACCTTTTTAAAATCCTTAAAAAAGAAAGCATTCTTTAAAATAAGATTGCTTAATTACTCAATTTAAATTTACCATACTAGATAAATGTCATATTTGGTTTTGTACAAATTACTAATCTAATCGGTTACAAATATTTTGAAACAAATTATATTTAGATTAAGTTGAACGATGAGAAACATAGAGCTTCTATAATAATTTATAGATTATAGAATCATTAAATGTACAATGTTTTTTTATTTAACAAAATTTTCCATGTATTTTCAGGTTAACACCATAATTTAATCTTTTTTAAGTCTTAGATCTTATTAGTGTTGTCTGTTTTTTTAAGAGATTTATTTATTATTATAACCCCATAAAAGAAGATTTCACCGTATTTTATACTTTCCCTGGGTTTTGTATTTTAAGATGTGATTAATTTATTTATATCAGTGTCTTCACAATAAATTATATAGCTTAATTTAAATTATACAATCATCATGAAAAGGATGTTCTGTTTATATTAAGATCATTCTGTCAAGCTCAGCGTCGCTTTAGTGATTTTTATCGTTTTTAAACGATTTATATGAATATATCACGAATTTAATTATACTAGTACAAATTACAATATGGAAGATTTTAATGCCCCCTTTCATAAAAATCAATTGAATTTCATTGCAATTCATTTAAACCAATAGATTTCAGTCCGAAGAACAAACATTTTCAATATTTTCTAATCTTAATTAAATTATAAATATTTCACTTGATATTATCGATATTATTTTTAATGATAATTTCCGTTCTTTTCATTACATTTCGTTACATGTAATAATTAAATCAATAAGTATTTGTCGTTTTAAAGTAATATTATGTTTACTGTATGTTTAATAGTGTTAAAAAAGTTATCATTTAAACATATCAGCAATATTTATGATATCACCTATATAAATTAATTAACATTTTTGCATTGAAAAATTAAAAAATATGTGATTTATTTTTTAACATGATATTTCTCAATATTAAATTAGTAGAAATATTAAAAAGTCATGTGTCTATAAAGTATATAAAACGAATTTTCTTACCACAGTTATGAACCTATTCTATTTTCATGTAGATTAATCAACACAATAGTATTTTTTGTGTGATAGCAGGTACATTTTTAGCAGATAAAATAATATTCATACTAATAACACCTTTTTACTTTTTTAAATGCTAATTATGATTTTTATTGTGATATTGATCTTATAAAATATAATGAATCTAGACGGCGTGGTGACACAATATCATAGAAGGTACTTTGTGGAACTAGATGTCACAAACAAGGTTGAGGTATATATTCAAACCTTTGAATTTTGAAAACCCCTTAAATTAATAGGTCTCGAAAGAAGGAGTGTATTTGAAGAAGACCTTGGAGAGGAGAAGATAGCCGAAAGTATAAATACACTGTGTGTACAGAGAATAAAGCAAGCTGTGCCTGAAAACAAAAACTAAAATTACGACTATAAATATGGCCCATCAATGCAAAAAATAACATCAATGAGGGTAATAAATGGCAATAATAATTTTATATAAGTCATATAGAACCTTTATTATATAGGATTGCTAAAAATGAAGTTTTTAAGGGTGTCTTGACAATGTATAAACGAAAAAACCATCAATTCTTAAACAGTGCTGAGGTTAAATAAATATTTTTGAAAAAGACATAAGATTTTTTAAAAATTTGAAGCAATAATTTAAATTATATTTACTAAAATTTTAAAATACATTCTTATGGGGATTATGAATTAATTATCTGAAATTTTGTATAGAACGATATTTAGCAAGAAAATTTTCAATTTTATAATTTCTGTTTAAAATCAGTCTATGTTTGTTGGATATAAAATTTCCATTTCTTGAGTAAAAGTTTTACACCGTGCTTATCAAATACAACTATAGGAAAACCAAAAAGACCAGAACTCTCTCAGTACAAGAGATTTGCGAAAACGAAAATGTAGATATAAAAGCTGATATCAGAATAAAAACAGATATTTTAGTCAAACATAATAGACCTGATAAATTTCAATCGATAAAAAAAGAAATCTTATTGCATTGATTGAATAGGTAAAACTAACCTTTAAAATTTAAGTGAAGTAGAGAGTATAAAATATAAAAAGTATGAATCTTAGTAAATGAACTTAGTTTTGTTTACATCTATAAACTAAGAATAACACCATATTTTATGACTAGGAAACGAGTTATTGCAAAATATCACAAAAAATATGTGTGGTGTTGTAAAGACCAGGCGAAGTAGAAACAAACATGTATGTATAAACATTTCGTAATACACCTATACTTAATACATTTGAGGGAAGAAAGCAGTTGATTAATATAGATTAGAGGAAGAAGTCAAAAATGCAATAAGGAGTTGTTCAATATTCCACATAAACTGACTACATCTAATAAAGATAAACTTAGTAAATAGAAACTTAACCCATACACAAAAAATATCATATTTGGAATTTATAGCATATCGTTCAGAACTATAACATACAATTAATTATATACAAAATAAAAAAATTGTAAAGTAAATAAAAGATTCCAAATATATTTCATAGAAATTTTTTTCAATGATAAGCATTTTTTTATGCATAAATTATAAAGGGGATACCCTTTTTCTATCTGAAAATATACAAAATCCATTTTTGTTTATGAAATTATTTATTTTGTAATGTGCAATTTATTATTGCTATGTAAACATCAAGATTACAGAAGATTTCAATTTTCCTAAATAGCTAAGATAAAGAAAAAAATCAAAAAAATGTACTTTTCACGTTACTTCTATTGCAGATGATGTATATATAAGGCTATAAAAATATGTGTAAAGTTAAAATTTTTGCTGTTCTTTATAAATTGAAAAAACGAGTGGTGCTTGATGCGTTTTTTTATTTTTTTAATAGTTTAAACTTTTAAAAAATTGTGTGGTTGTTTTCGAATGTTTTGCTAGACTTAGTTAGTATACTAATTCAGATATATGGAAGAAAAACCTTATAAATAGGCAAATTAATTTTACAGAATAGAATTGAACTTAAATTTCTACCATAAATCAATTTTTATTTTTTATAAAGCAATAATTTATAGTATTTAATATATTTTTTTAACTTATTTTACTATTTTAAACCTTATAAATACTGCATTTTTGATGTGATATTGATTTTGATAATAGTGAAAACCTTCATATGAATTGAAACCAAATATATAACTGGGTTTATTATATTCAGAATAAAAAAACTTTTAATCCTTCCTCAACAGTTTTACAATGAAAATATTTATTTATAGTACACTATCATAAAAATTTTTTAGTTGAATTGTGTTTAAAAAAAATATGGTCCTTAATGAAAGAGGGATTTTTTTATGGTGGATTTTCATCTTTAGAATTATAATTAAAAATACATTTTCTATATATAATAATATTATTTTTTAGTTATTTAAAAAATCAATAAAACTCATCGCTTTATACATTTTGTTTTGAAGATAATCAAAATGATCCTTATATGAGTCTGTATATCTCCATGAGTCACTTTACATATTATTAAAAAAATACAAACCTAAAAATGACGCTTATAACTAAAATGTAAGCATGATAATTAGATATCTGGAAACCTTTCACTTGTAATTTATTTTGACAATGTTTTTTTGATCTGAATAAAATATAATGAATCTTAACAAGATTTACGTCTATGAAGCTCAAATTTAATTTAAATGCGGGATATCGAAAAATAAAAAAAAATTGAAAAGGAAATTAATGACCTGAATTTAAAAGAATAAAATAATATTTTCGCTTGAAATAGAATTTATATAAAGATATTTAAAAATCACTTTTTTCATGATTAAAATTATTGCAGGGTGTATCATAGAATTAACTTCTTGAATTATTCAATGGTGAAAAATTCCTTTTTTGTATTGTGCATTCTAAAGTTGTTCTGTGATTCATAAAACTTAATTTACTATCCTTTTCCACGTGTCTTCTTGGAAATATATTTAAATTAATACAACAGGTCAATTTTATTTTGTGTTCAATTATATATATTTGTGAAATATATATACGTTTTTCAAGATTTATTCATAATTTAAATAATATAATAAACAATCCAAAATATTCTTGTAAATATTTTATGCAAAAATAATTTTTTGACGATTTATTTTTCATGAAAATATATGCATTCGAATATTTTATTACAAAAGAAAATCATAACACTGAGGGGGACAACCAATTAGAATCTTTTGTTTACACTACAACCAAAACTGAAAATTATTAAAATTAAAACGAACTTTTACGATTTATTTACGATGGATTTCGTTTAATATTCTATTTAAAGAAAGCGAAAATAAACCTTCAACTCCTTTTAATATGGATGATTATAATAAAAACATGAATTTGTTTTTTATATATGGAAAAATTTCCATGATAAGAACATTGCTGTAAATAAATTATTGCAAAAATAACATTAGTAGGGATGTGGAATATTGAATCATAGAAAAATTCAATTTAATTTGCAATATACTAATTAAATGATTAAGGAAAATGACTGAACAACGCTATAAAACATGACGAAAGAACAGAAATTTAGATTAATTAATATCATGAGCAGTGTATAGTACTTTCTAATTTTTTTCTTGTTTATGGGAGTCTTTCGATCCATTTTTTGTTTCAAAACTTATGAAATATTTTCATTCCTGATTCAATAAATAAATAATTATCGGATTTGATACGAGAAAAAACAAAATTTATATGAAAATATAATTGAAATCTAGTTTATAGTTGGTAATTTTTGAGGCGCAAAAATATTATAAAATGAAAATGTTTGGATAGAGCAAAGAGAAAGACAACATCGAACGGTTATTTATATTTACATTTGCATATTTATCGATATAAACTCTGCAATAATGCAATCAACCATCAAACTTTGCGCATAAAAATATATAACGGTTTTTTGTGGACTTTAATATATCTAAGCTGGACATTTTATACTGTAGTCGCGCAATTTAAAATAATAAGCATTTTCATATCCCAAAACATCAAAATATATGCGTAAAATCTCCTTTTTTATAGTATATTAGTATATATTTGGTATCATAAAGTTTAGGAATATTTTTTATTTTCTTTAAAATTTGCATCTATACATAATTACGAAAACAATTTCAGAATGATATCTAAAATGATATTAAAAATCAATTTACTATATCGAAGAAGTGTTCACATGAAGTCAATATTTTGGCTGGAAAATATAATCATAAAGATACTTGTTTTACATGAAAACTAAATGCAATAGACAATATACTGTAAAAAGAGGTTTTTAAATATATTTTTGCATCTTGCATAAGGAAAGATATGCAAAGTGTGACAGATTTAATTTTTAAAATTATTATACATAATATGGCTATTGTAAAATCCGATAAGGTATTTATTTTAATAAAATATCTCATATTTTGAAAAATTAAATATTGATTTTGAATCACAAATGAAACACCCTTCATATACTTTTAGCATTTTTTTATATTTACAACATAATCTCAGTCTTTGTTTAAACTCGGATAATTTTCATACAAATAATCATATTTTAAAGTCTTAAATCCCATCAAAAAGGTATAGGCTTACTATATAGTTTTCCTGTAAACAATTTTTAATTCTTGTTTCTATAAAAATGTGTTTTATATTATAATATGCGTAGAAAAATTTTAATTTATATATTATTATTATATTAGAAACATAAAGTCCGATATTAGTAAAATTAAAAGCACTAAACAAATAAAACTTAATACTTATATTATAAAGAATGATTTTTAATTATATAAAAGGTTTTAAATTACCTATATGTCATATTTAAATTTAATAATAAGAATTTTTTTCATCCTAGAGCAATTTTTATACCTTTTTTTTTGTTTTCAGCAAGCGAAAATTACTATTTATTGCAAATCTAATTAGAAATTAAGGAATCCAATAGATACAAAAAATATATTATTATGTGGATATCTAGCATTAATAAACGGCACTATGCTTATTTGACATGTATACTATAGCCTAAAACGTACCTCTTATCTAAAAAATACATATATTATAGAAGATTGTGCGATTTTATTATAATTTCTGGTATATCAAAGACATTTTACCTAGTTTATGGTTTAAAAATATTTTAATTCTCAATACATAGCATTTATTGCTTATTTAGTGTCCTCAAGCAACTGTTTTATTTTCTTATAAAAAAATTATTTCTAGTTTTTGATATTTTACACTTCCAATTTGATTATAGGACTTGGCAAAATAATTTAATCTAAAAGAAATTTATGTGAGATATTTATATGTGTTAGTATAGCTATCTATTCCAACAAAATCCTACATTTGATGCTTAACATTTAAACAAGGTGTTTGTGTCGCAATATTGCGTGAATAAAATATGATAAGTTTGTGTAATAGAAATATAAATTGTTCAGGAATCATATTTTGTATAGTCTACATATATAAACCGTTCAATAGTTTCATATACTTCATTCATATTTTTTTTACTAAATAAGCTCATAATATGACTAACTTTTAGAAATTATCATAAATATGAAACAAGTATTGATCACATTAATTCATCGCAATAAAATATAAATTGTGTTGGATATATCATTATATATTCATACTAAAATCTGGGCAAGAAATAATAATAAAGAATCATTTACATCGTAATTATACTAGAAATATATGTTATTGATATAAAATCTAAATTTATTTTTGTATATTTTTGTAAAATATTTTTAGTTTAAAAAAACTTATACTTATACTACGTTGAGCTTTATTTTCTCTTTGATGCCAGAATTTTTGAACTTTTAACATGAATAATATCTTTGATCAGAAGTTTGTAATATAAATTGGGTAATTCTTTTTCATTTTAGGAAAAAAACTAACTGTAGTTGATATTAGTTTACGCAAACGCGTTTATATACTTGTTTTGTTTAAATCAAATTGTTAAAATGCTAACCAATATAAATTTTGTTTATTATAGAGCTTATATCATATTCACGTTATTTCTTCTTTAAAAAACCATGCTTGAACTTTTAAATAAATTAACATTGAAAAATAATGTGACATCCATTTTAAAATCGGTGTAGATTGTATTCTTACCTTTAATGGTTTTATTTGACAACACAAACTATACTTTTAACATAAAGAAAGAATGAATTTAATACAATATCGATTGTTATAAGTTAAAGACAAAAACAAGAATATAATCTTTTATTTTTTTATAATTGCAAAAAGCATTTTAGAACATGCATATATGACATAAATATAGATAAATATAATATTAAACTATATGATGAAAAAATATTTGCTTAAAGTGAAAGTTAAATATAAATTCTTCGCATGACTAAATTATATACAGCTTTATTAACTGATATTTTATATAATTCACAGTCATTCTATGGGTGTGCAATATATATTCTCTTCTTTACATATGTAAAGTTAGGTTAAATCCAGCGTCTAAAACTATGTATCTCTGATTCGAAGTAGATTTCATACTGGATAGTTTTCATTTGCATCGAAATGTGTTTCAACTGGCTGCCATGTAAGAAAAATCAAATCTTTAATCAAAAATGATTTTTTACAGGTATAGCTAAAATTTACATCTACTGATAACATGAAATTCAAAAATAAAAATTTATTCTTCTATATTAATGAGAAATAAATATCAATCAGTAATGGTAAAAATAATACGTCTTATGTTTAATCTTAATTGAATAAGTATTAGCTTTAATTGCCAACTGTATAAATTATACATACATAACAGTAAACTAATATTCATAATGGTTTGATGGTAAGTTTTAATTGTAAACAGAAAACTTGTTGAAATATTTAAACGCATCAAAGATGACTAGATTTAGCTATATATCAAGTTATGTGTTTCTAACTATAAACTAACGTAAATTTTGGTTATATATGATGTATAATATTTTGTATTTATCTACATATCTTTGCTGAATAAATACAATTAAAAATATTATAATTATATAGTACACTTAAACTTTGAAATCGTCTCAAAATAGAACCCGGACATCAACACTAAAAAAAATCATAATTCATTCATACTGTGAGGTATATTAATTTTCACATCTTTTTACAGTGTATTAGGCTGAATTACAACATAAAAGGGTAACTTTAATGGATGGATGGATTCAATTCAAATATAATATATTTCTTATTCCATTCAAAACTAAAAAAAAAGAAAAATGTTTTATCGCAAAATTTAATCTAGTAATGAAGATATAACAGATAGTAGTTTTATCCGAAAAAGCTTTGTTCTATCAACACAGCATTTTATCACAAAAATATATTTTAACGTATACAAGGTGTTATTTTAATGTCTATATTTCTTTGAAATTATATGCGTGTCTATAAATTATCTCTCCCTACAAAGATCTATACTCATTTAAATTGGATTCTCTCGAGCCTATATTATATCTTGTGATTTTGTTTAACTTCACAGTTTAACACGTAAATCATAAATGTAAAAGAAAACTTTTAATAAAATAACTTAAGAATAAACAATTATTTAGCATAATTTCGTGATTTTTATGAAACAAATTAAGCATGTAAATTTACCATTTTTGTATCCATTTCAATAATTGAATTTTGTAATGTGCCGAAAATCCCGATTTTTTAATAATAATCTTTAACACAAAAAGATTCTAAAGTTTTGAGAAGAACACATTAAACGTTTGTTGTATTTATAGAGTGTATTTCTCCACTTTCCGTTTCCAAAATAATATTCATTTAATTTAATGATATATTAAATAAATCTATGCACTTGATGTCATGAACACTAATGCTTAACAATTACAACACAAAAGTAAATTAAGATTTATAATTAATTTAAATTCCAATTTTCAAAAACTGAGCCCAGATTAGGTGTTAAAAACGGTATAGAAAGAAAAATATCTTGTTTTTTTATAAAAAAATGAATTAAAAAACATATAATCTGTACGTTGTGTAATTTAAATATAAAACACAATTTTGAGCAATATAATTCTTGTCAATAATGTAAAAAGATTGAATCGCTGTAGTATCCTTTAAAAACATATAGCAGCTGATGAAATTGTAAGCCGATTGGTTCTATTTCTGATTAATAGAATTTATTTGAAAAATCTTTTAAAAATGATATAAGCACAATTTTTATTTTGTATTTATCATAAGCATTATATGTTACGAACTAATCAAAAAATTGATTTTTTCTCACCATGAACGTTTTTAAAGAAAACAAGTATTTATTCATTTCTATGATGCATTTTGTTAATGATTCTATATAATTTAATATAATATTTTTGGGCTATATAACATAAAAATTCTGATTTCAAATGCAATTACGTAGTATTTTATTTATAAATCATATCAACAGAACATTTTTGCCAAAGAAAATAAAACACCTATAAAATGGAATGGTCTAAGCACTTTAAAGAAACATTAGATAATAAATAATTGCACAATCTACCATTAATATCACGCTAAATATTTCGTTGTATAAAAATGAATAGTTTTATAAAAAAATCCGTTATAATGTCGTTTTGTATTATTTAAAACATAAAAAAATAAATTTATACAAGATTTATTTTATATAGAGACAATCAGGAATTTTTTTTCGAATTATATCAATTTTTTTGATATTTTGTATTTGATCAATCTATGATTTATAAAAGAAAAAAAAATTCCGTTATTATAGGAATATAATAACGAAAAACTAAATACATTATAGAAAGCATATCAATTTATATTAGATAAAATATAATTTACATTCACATCTCACTGTTTTTTGTATAATATATGACCAATTTTATCCTTAAAGATGCACATATTTATCTTTAATTATTTTATGTGAATACATGACTGATGTAAAGGACTTTTAAAAATTTTTGCACTGAATATTTAGAATATAAATTAGTTTTAATTTAAAGTATATAAGGCAATTAATAGATTAAAATAAATACAACTAAACTTCAATGAACAAATATACAAATAATAGTATTTTCTTGTCAATTTTTAACGGTTTTTCTATAGCTAATTATATGGTATATATGACCTAACAAAAACAATTAAACTTTAATGTTATAATAGCTTGTTGTATAAAATAATTAAATATTCGAAATAATGAATGCTTCATCTAATATTTAATCAACTCTTTTTCTTAAGCGTAAAAGTATTGATAAATTCACTGTCAGGTGGTTTTTTACTAAGATATACTATATTAATTGCAAGTTAGACCTTCTTGAAGAATAAACAAAAATTTTTAATTCATGTATAAAGAAAATAAGTCTGAACTAATTCGAAGAGAATTTTTAGGATACGAAATCCTTTAATTTAAAAAAGATCTCTATAAATTTATGTGTTAAAACATAAAATCGACTTTCACTTTGCTAGTTTGCATAAATCTTAAATATCGAGATCTTATTTTGTTCTATTAGTTATCTTAAAAATATTTTTAAAAAATAGCTTTATTTTGTTAATTTATTATTATTTTTTATGTATTTGAATTCTGAATTGGGTCTGTTTATTAAAAGCCGCGGATTTACTCTGTATATGAATAAAATGCATCAACAAAGGTAATACCAAAAAAATATTAAGTTTACGAACATTTGTCTTTAGATTTCACTGTTTAAGATATGAATGCAAACGTGATTTACGATGCTAATTTTGCTATAATAATTTCACAGCTTTCCATCAGAATATTTATACATAGACCTCAAGCTTATTAAAATAAAACAATTTTATAATATGATTAAATTTTAGTAACTAAGAGTATAATAAGTTTACTAAAGTTGTAGAAAGCAGATCAAAAAAAATTTCTTTGGTACGACAAAGACATCCAGACGATACTTGTGTTTAATTTAATTTTAGCTGTTCTTTACGCTTTTAACATAAAATGAAACCAGTAACATATAAATAAACGTCATTGATTTTCATAAATGGCAAAAACAAATTATGCACTGAGTTTATTATGTAATAACATAAAATATGGTCTAAATGTCCAGCAAAATAATTATTTTGGGCTGTAGATGAGAATATTTATGCGACTGCCAGATAAAATAGATCTTCTACGATTATCTTTTAAATGCAAATATAGGCAAAGTTTTTATGTTTTAGAATCAATTGATATGCCATTACTTACAAATAGCAAATAAATAAACCAGTTTTTACAATATTACAAAAGATATGATTTCGAATTGTGATTTATATAACAAACTATGCAATTTTACAAATAAAATAATCTTTTTAATATGATGATTTCAATAGATTAAAGGAAAATATTACAGAAAATAAAATTATAAAGATGTCATTTTAAAATTCCAAAAAAAATATTTTTGCAAATATGGATAAACTAAAATCCACGTGAATCTAAAAAGGCACAAACTAGTGGTTACAAAATATAAAAATCAATGCAATTTTTTGTAAGTCAACATATCACGTATAGAAAAATCATTTTTATTCCAACATATAATTATGAACTTTGCCTTTACCATAAATTAGACGTTATTAAAGTAAATCTGACCGTTAAGTTTATTCCAGAATCATGGGAAAGTAATATATCAACATGCAACATCGTAAAAATGATTGCATTTTCTTACCTAAATTTATTCTGGTTGCAAAAGACTTATAAAAGGAACTAGATTGTTCTGATTAACAAAATAAATAGCAATCCACCATATAACTTACTTGATTATGAAAATTTGTGGAGTAAGTTATGAGAAGAAGCTTATTTATAACGGCTAATCAATTGTTATACTCTTAAAAATAACACCACATTCAATATAAGATATAATATATATTGGATAGATAAAATAAATATATAACATGATTGTATAATAATCATTTTAGAAAGGATTGAAGATTAATGAAGATCTAAATACCATATTCTGTCGGCAGAAACCATCCTTTTGCGACTATTTGCACATATTGTCTGCAGAGCAAAAATTTTTTAATGGCATTTTACTTTATACAATGTTGATTTTGGCTCTTTTATCAAATCAATGATTTAAAATTATCACTAATAACTTTAATTAAAGTTTGTATTCTATTAAATTGGTATCTATCGTCTAGGCAAGTGGATATATACACATCAAAATTTTGCGCACTAGATTCATTTTATTGTGAGTGGTACATATTTGTTAATTCAGAATTTTTCACGATGCGAAAACAAATCTTACAAAATGAAACATCAATTTTAATTTTTATGCGATCTAATTTTAGAAATAATGGCGTTCTATTGTGGATAAAAAAAAGGCATGTGGAAAATAAATGAGATATCGAAAAAATATAATCACGAGGTTGATCGTTTTGTTTTTAAGAAAATACAAACAAAATTACGTATTAAAAACACAAAATCTTCTAATATTTGTATCAAAACATAATATTCTTTAACATATAACAGTTTTATCGATATTTTATTTATTAAAGCACATCTATACCCATACTATACAAGATAAATCCTAATGTGCATTTTTATTATACTATTCTATGTGTTTCTAATTTGTATTTTTAAAATATATAAGGGATTAGCTTAAAATGGTCAAATATTTGATGAATGTTAAAGAATATAAAAAAATGTATAATAAGCTCTATTTTCCTGAAGCTTCAAATATATCAGAAGCAATAAAACAAATCAATGTATTTGTGAAATCACATGTTTACATACGTTTCCTATACTTTAGGGCCGAAAAATTAACCAGAAAATCATACTGATGCTAAACGATTGACTTGTTAGCGTCCAATGAATATATATTGCACATACATTTTTTTCAATCCCAACACATTTGAGCTTAGGATAGACGAAAATGCAGAAATTCATATTAAATGCAAAAATTATACATAAGCCAGGCGTTTACGATCTCCTTTGATATTGGATTCGTATATTTATCTAATGCTTGTGTAAAATAATTTTTGAAAAGGGGGAATATCAAACAATATAATTAAACTAAAATACAATAATTATAAACTGAACCAAATAATTATAAAAAGAAAAAACTTTTTAATTGATACAAAAGAGGCCACCATATATTTACTGTTGGCAAAATTTATAGCTGCTAGAGAGGTGGCAGGTGCAAATAGAAAAGAAAATTGTTTATTGATGATTTTCACAGTGATTATACTTAAAAAAAGAATAAGATTCCTGATTAATAAGTTTTAATATTATGATTAAAACACAGACGAAATTATTTTTAAATATGTAAAATATAAATTAAAGCATAATTTATTCGTTCCATTTACGGCAAAAGAAATAATATCCATGGAAATGGGAAACGTCACAATATGAGGATATAAAACATCGCTAATAAAAGAATATCAAAATAAAAAATTACGATTCTATTCATAATGAATCTAAAATAAAAAAAGAAACAACATATGGATGACTTGAAACAGAAAGGAATAGTTTTAATCTTTAAAAGTTTGTTTTTTGGCAACATTATTTTTATAGGGATATTCGAACACTTCAATATCTTAGATAATAAAGACGCGTTATATATATTCAACACAAATATACTTAAACCGCAAAAATAATTCAAACGCTTTTAGATAAAATTTAAGATATTTCTTTTCATTGCTCGTCATAAAATAAGGATTAAGCATATTATTTTCGAAAAATAACTTTTTACTTTAAGAAATCACACATATTTTTACATTTTATAGTGTTGTAAAATATAATAAAAAACCTTTTATAAGCGAGATTTATGAATAGTAATTGCGTCCGTCGACTTTTAATTTGAATTTATATACATTTATATATCCAGAAAAAATTGTTTTGTTCTTTTTTTGCTCACAATAAGCGAATTTCATTACATAGAATGTAATAATTTTGTTCTTATAAAATTCGATGAGAAATACTACACTGATTCAAATTTTTATACGTAGATTGGCTTTATAAAAATTATACAGTGTATATATATCGATATACATGCCTTTCAAATACAATTTTATGCAATGACTTAAAGTAAACAAAAATTTTTTTCTTTTCTTTGGAGAATAATCCTTGAAAATTGATTATTATTTCTGCCTGTTTTATCGTTGGAGAAACAAATTGTTTAAATTGACACATAATTCATCCGTTTTGTATTTTTTTTGTGCGATTTATATCCAAATTTTTTGTATCTATTTTAAGGCATTATTTTACATTCCCTTTTTATCTGTTTTTTTTTATAATGTGGATAACACAATAATAAATCTTTATTCTCATTAAATCTGTAAATAAAAAACTTTATAGTACATCTGCGCTAAGATCGCGCTAATTTGTCTATCGAGTGAATGTTCTATTCGGATTGATTATAATGTAAAAATACGGTTTTATAATTTTAAATATAATTTTGGAATTCAGTAAGAACAGTAAAATTTAAGTATACCAAAAAAATACAGAAATTATTTCTGAAAAATAATATTAAAATCAATATTGATATTTTTTGTGTTCTGTAACTATTAGATATATACTATTCTATAATTTTAAGATATAATAAACCGAATGTGAGCAACATTGACCTAAAAACAATTAGCTTCAGAGGAACTTTTTTGGTCACATGAACTAATTCATTTATATTGTAACACATAAATTAATGTCAAGAAAAATTTAAATCGAATTTTACTGCCCTTATACCATGAATTAGAACTAAAAGTTAATTTTAACCTTGATTATGAACTTTGTTTTGAAGCAGCAAAATATAAGATTTCCTCTTTGATTTTAGTAGCTTTTACTTACGTTGAAGGATTAAAATGCAAATGTATATTTTCCTTTCCATAGAGTGCATAAACACTATGCGTTAATAGAATAAGCGCGATGTGGAGCTGTTTAAATGAAAATAACAAACAAGAGCAAGTCAAGCTACTTTCTCTTTTTAATAAATGAATCAAATGCCCCAAGACGATGCTTCAACTAGCTTGTCTATAAGGAGACTGGGTAAACTATAAAGCGAAATCGTGCTGATCAGGGAATGTATGATAAAAACAGTGATAATCATTTTCCTGATTGAGTTACGAAAGCTAGTTCCACATCATTATCAAATTAAAATTTATCAAAAGTAAAAATAAAACGTCGGTTAATCTTCAAAAGCAATTTTTCATTTTTTTTTACAAAGCTTGGATACCAATTAGTTATTTCTGTAGACGAAATGACAAATAAAATATTTTCAGCTAAGATTCTTGATTTTGTTTGGATATTATCTACGAATTTTGCTTTTATGTAATGTTTTGGTCATAGGAACATTAAATTCTACAACACCAGAGATTAGGTTATTTACGACCAGAAGAAATATGTGTATATCTAATGTAAATCTTAATAAATGTTTATGATGTATACTATTTATGTCCCTGTGAATAATTTAACACGAAAAATTCATCACATGGCTCTAAAAAGAACAGCTAAATCTAAAAAATCTGTTTGAAAAGCAAAGAATTATGCCACAAAAAAAACCTTTGTGCTAAACCTAAAAAAATTTATAAGTTCCATTCTATACGATAATGAAATCGTATATTTTCATGAAAAAGAGCAACAACAAATTTCGGTTTTAAATTTTCTGATTTCACATAAAGAAACTAGCGGTATTTATCGCCCCTTTTTTCGCAAGTTCGTCGGCAATCAATAAAGCCTATTTTAAAAATTATATATTCTTAAACAGATTTTATCGTTTTTCAGTAATAAGAAAGGCTTTTCGGAAAAAAATATCATTTGTCAGAATTTGATTTTTTATGTGAATATAACAAAAACAGAATAAAATCTATTTTCGCTACAAGGGAAGGATAAAAATTTGCTTTTCATCTAAAAATATAAAGTCTTATATAAAAGTTGTGATTTTTAAGCGATATTGTTTTTGTGTGAAGGATTTAAGAAATGAATTCTAAACAATTTCTCACAATCTAATACTGTAGAATATTACGGAAATAGCGGAGTTGTAAATATGTTCTAAATTTTTAGTTTGCTTGAAATTGAATATGATTAAAGCTTTGTGGATCTTCTAGAACATGAAATAAGCATGTAGCTTGTGTTTGAAACCGATCTTATATGCATAATGCAAAAACCAGGTGGGCTAGATTGAAGCTTTTAGAATTAGCAGAAGATATTATTCAACAAGTTCGCTTAAAAATAAGACAGATTCAAAATTAAAGTGTAAAAACGCAGTTTAGCATTCTAAATTTCAACAAAAATACAGTCAAAAATTATTTTCTCTTAGAATTACGTATTAGTGTATCTTGCTTAACTCACTTACTTAATTTAAAAATCCACTAAGAAAAAATTGACAGAAATTCATACAAAGATCGATTAAGATTAAAAATTAGTGAATTTGAGCCAGATACGAAACTGTTAGTAAAAAAAGCAATTAAAAGGCACATTAAATTAAACACACCTTAAATGTAATTTTTTGTTTATATGTTAAAGTAAATTATATATTTTTTAACATAAATGAATCTTTAAATGTGGCTTCATGACCATCTTCAAAACAAGAATTTGGCCTCACAAACCGAAGATTTCACCCACACATGGTCCTATAATTCCTAAATTAGTTTAATAATTCTTTTTACCACTATGCTATTTTTATATCACTAAGAATTCTATGTCTAATAATATAGAAAAGATACAAAATAATTTTAAATGTAAAATTCCTAAGCCATATTTAATATCTTAATTTTTAAATTCATTCTTTATCATTCAAACGCACCTTTTAGCATATAAATAAATAAAGGAATTCTAAATTCAAGCATATTCCCCATGCAATTTATTCATATTACAAGTTACTCATCAAAATTTATGCTTGCATAAATAAAAAAAAATTTATTTTTTGCTTGCATATACAGAACATTAAGTTTCCTATTTTTTGGCTTTTTTAAAAATCGATTCACTTGCGATGTCGCTTATATTTTCGTGTTTTAATTATATACAAGCCTTTCTTATCAGAAATTATTTACTATAAAACATTCAAATTCCTCTATATGCTGTAAGAAAGGACGTTTTTATTTTATTTTGAATATTCTTTATTTGTTTTCATCCACAGTAACTTCACCGATTTGATGTAAATTATGCGAGTTTTTATAATCTGTTTGCTTTGGATATGTCTACATTTTCTCAAGCATGTTTCTATAGTTACAAGAGATTTTAGGTGATTTATTATGACATCAAAAAAATTAATTACAAAAGATATAATTCTTGTGCAGTACTTGTAAATTAGAAACCGAATATGTTTAGCATATGGTCACATTGAATATTCTTTTGTCATTCGTCGCGTTTAATCGACGTTATTTGATTTTAAATTATAGTAAGCCTTTTCATTTTATTATTTTTATATATATCAATTGAGTAACATTAAAGTTGTTTATTATCATTTACGACATAAATCATTCACCTTCAGATTATTAACCTATTATTATATGTGCAAAGCTTTCTAGCTATCTTTTAATTTATTCATTATATTTATCAGAGGTTGTATGTAAAATTAACAAAATCTTCAAAATTGTTCAGATCGTGTATAAATATACCAGACTTCCGTATATAGCAGCCATAATTTTTATTTGATAAGACTTTGCAACAAATGCAATGCTTATCACCGAAAAAAACAAATAATGCCTATTTAATGCATTTTTTTATTCTAAGAATTCGATGTGCGGTATTTAGTTTCAACTCAATGTGATCATGGCTCTTTCCGCAGCACATTTTACACTTTTTCAATAATTATAATAACAAAAGAATAAAAAGACTTACTAGATCGTCGATAAGTTGTAGGATAAATGTAAACTCATTAACTTTTTTTATTAGGTTGGTGCACATGAATTAGACTGGGTTTTAATTTTTTTTAAAACAGAATAAGTTATGCCTGAACGCTACCATCAAAATTACACATAGTTTTTGTGTCAATGCACATAGCTGATTTGAAATCATCAACTAAACTATAGTTTTTTTCTTAAAAATGCTCCAATCGCGCAGTTTAACTCGTGTCTTAAGTGTCTGTAAATTTTAGAGCATATCTAAGAACTTTGTTTTTGAAGAGATATTTGTAAACACATTAATTACAGCATGATCTGGTTCTGATATTAGCTTGCTCATTTACTTTGGTCTAACCGAAACAAATTTGGGCTAAATTTCGTTAATGTTTTCCTTAGATTTTATTCTAGTTAAGTTTTATTAGCGGTGTTGTAGAATTTAAAGATGTTTACTTTGAAACCATAAATTTTATAAATGATCTTATGTACAATAAACTTTGCATTGGTTTTTCAAGTGTCTAAACTCTGCTGATTCAGTCTGTATGACACGCTTTTTTATCTTGGAGTTGCAGGCAGGGTTATAAAAAATTCTCTGAAATCATTCTTCATGTTGTGTTCTTTTTAAATGCTATATTTGGTGTTTTGAATGTGTACTGGCTCTTGCTACCTGACATAAAGACTTTGTGATACTCAACAATAACGCACAAGTATATATAAATGAAATTTAATCCATAAATTTCATGACAGCAAATCCGTTTTGTGTGATATTTTAACACATAGGATAATTTTACTTGGTAATATAACGATATATTTTTATCGTTAAATATTTATATATAATGGTTTTTTATGGATATCCCAGGATAACTAAATAAGTTTTTTTTTATTTCTATTCTCGGAATTCTTGCTTATATTTCTTATTTAAATATATTAGTCTTCTCTATATACCAATCATTGTAATTAAAGATTTGATGCTAATGCTTGCTTTGCAAATCTAAACAAGATTTTTATAACAAAGAAATTTCTTCTGTAAATTTACGGCATTTTTTGGAATATTTAGAAGATATAGATGTACATCGCACATATCTATTTGTAATTCCTATCTTCTGTCAAACATGACGCGATACATTTTTCGTCAGATAGTATGAGCAAACGAGGTAATGCGTCTTGATTTTACAATTATAATTATAGTTGTCTGAAATTCGGCATATTATTTACGTGGATAGTCTCCTCTTCTATTATCTTAATTCCTCCTTATTTTAGATCATCGGTAAAATATATATGGTCAATTTTTATTTTAATTGAAAATAAGCAAATGATTCATATTCTGGTAGTTTAGTAGTAAACCAAATATAAATATCGAATCTAATAATTAAAAATAATAAAAGTGAAAAGTATTAAAGTTAAACAGAGCAAAATTATAATATACACGCATTTTAAAAACAGATATAAACATAAAAATAAATCACATAAAAAATATAATAACCCATCAATATTTTCATTATATTATGAGCCAATGTATATTCAAACAGTTATGTGTTCTTTTAACAAACCTTTGTTATGCGAAAATATTGATAACAAGTAGGGCGTAACATGAAAACATATTTATATCTTAAACCAAGTAACATTTATAGAGCACACAAATTTAATACAAAACATATATTAATTATAGTAATAATGGATAACTTTATTTTAAATTCAAATCTATTAAAGTGAAGAAGACTGTAAGTAAAAGATCGGATTTTATATTTAGAAAGGCAATAAAATGAATTTTTATATTTTTTAAATATAACAGAAAGGCATGAAAACCCTTTTTATTCTGGTATTAATACATTGAAATGGTCATAATAATTCGTTCGGGTAACTATTTTATCTTGATACAACATGCATCATGTAAATTGCATTTAAATTGTTTTAAATTGTTTTAAATTTTATAAATCATATTTTAATCCATCATATCTATAAAAATTTGCACTTGTCAAGACACTTGAACCAATATATTTTGACAGAAGAGGGATGTTTGTGAAGAAAGATCACGGGAAGTAGTCATATGATGCATAAGAAGCTATGCAATATTCTCTATGGGCTTTGTTTGTCTCAGTGAATGTAATCAATAAAATAAGAAACTTAACCCATGATTAAAAACTTCAATTGTAGTAATTTTTACTGGAATTCAACGTTTAATTATAGAATAATATCGTATTATTATTAAAGATCAATATATGTAATATTTTAAGGATATTTTTGGTATATTCAAATTGTAATCTAATATTATAGTTTCCAATTTCGAGCTATTACAATATGATAGACAAGCTTTAATTCTTCATATTTTTAGCCCGTATGCGTTTATTGCAGTTATTTAATAGAATAATACGAAAAAATAAAAACCAAATTAAATTCATCAAGTTCGTAAATAATTTTCGCAATGTTCGATGCAAAATCATTTATAACGATACATTATATTTAGGAAGCTTGTCACACAATTTTTTTTTAATTTTTAATTTATTTTTTTAATTTTTTCAAGGGTTATTACGGCTTAATGATCGATATTTTAATAAGCGATTACCTATTTCATAGCGTTTATATTTTACTCCATCTTATTTTATGTAAAAAATAAATTATTCTAAGAAAGGTGATCGTTGAATATCTTTTTTTTAAAAAATAATAGTAGATAATTTGAAAAATTTATAGATTTTATCCAAAATAAAAGAACAGTTATTTTTCATGTTTACTTAATAAATAATAAAAAATCCCATTATGTAATAATATTTTCAAACCATTTTTTTTAAAAACTAGATAATTCTATTAAAATAATATAATTCCTATATCATATACACTAAAAACTATAATATGAAAAAAATTCAAAACATACATGCAATTTTTTTGATGTTATGATTTATAAAATTCATAATAGTATAGATATACTGATTTCTGGTTATAAAAACATATATTGATTCTATAAAAAAATATAAAATTTGTAATATATTATAGTTTTCTGTAATAAATTTAGATTCAGATATGTTATTATGTTCTATAAATATTTATTCAGTGCTTCTTTTTATACTTCCATCCAAAATTATAAATTTCATTGTTTTTTGATAAATTATACATATTTTTTTACTTCATATCCAAGCCACATCTTCTACTTTACATAGTATGTTCATAATGGCTATCCCATTTATGCAAAAATCACGTGATCAAAAAATATCTAGTGGATCTATCATATGTTCACAGATTTTTTTTATGCTATAAAATACGTTTTCAGAATTATTTATGCATAAAACATTATCTTTTTTTTATCACATATCCTTAGAAACTATAAAGCTTTAATTTTATAATGACTTTCCGCTTCAGACTATAACATAGAAAAAAAGCAGTGTTACAAAAAATATTTTTAGTAAAAATGTTAATGTGTATTCATAATTAATCGGAAATAACATAATATAAGCTCTCATAGAAAACACTATTTATCTAAAATAGTGCTAATATTCTAAAATTCATAAAGATTAATAAATTTTAACATGAAGTCAAGATAAAATATCTTATAAAATTGTAAATTTGTATAATCGCGTAGGCTGTAATTTCATTCATTTAAACCATCATCGTAGTACATAATTCTCATATGTTATAGACACTTGAATTATTTATATGCTATGATCAGCTGATTGATATAAATCTTCATTATTATATTTCTATGAATGAAAAATACCTATCATATTAATTTATTTTTTTCTGTTATATGTTGAAAATTATTTATAAAAAATATTGTATTATAATTAAAGTTTAAAATCCCGAACGAGTAGAAGCATACATGCAAGCTCTCATACACCACAAAACCCTGCAACGTATCAAATTTGAGAGAATAATTGCAGTTGATAAAGATAGTTAGGTGAAGATGTCAAAAGATGCATTAAGGAGTTGTGCAATATTCCCAATGGTCTGACCTCGTAAATAGATAAAATTGATAACAAATAAAATAACACATAATTAAACAAAAATATATATAAAGACATAGAATTTATGGTAAAACAACCAAAAAATAACATAAAACACAAAAAAATTGATTTATAAACTGCATATTAGTAACAAATCGACCTATTCAGTTTTTGTAGTGCATCTTTATAAAATTAACTGTTTTTGTAATACAATAGAATTAATAAGCGAAATAATTACAGATCTTCGTATTTCAAAATTAAATTCAATCTGTATTAAAGATCTTATAATAATGGCACAAAATAATTTTTATAAAATGTAACTAACTATCAATTATGTAATATATGATAGTCAAGAGAATTACATATAATGAACATATATATCAAAGATATTCTTTATAATTAAATATAGGGAAAATAAAATTATTACAAGTGAAATCATGTGTTCAGGCTTACGAATGTATTTTTCTACCATAAAAATTTCTTAATATCTACAATATTTTAGGAGACTGTAAAAAATAGATTTATAACGATCAAATTTTTAAATAATTTAGTGATATATTTATAAGTAAAATTATTCTAAATATTAATATTTACAAATAAAAGTAAGAATATTTAATTATCTGGTATTTGCTACAATTTTTTTTTAGACGCATGATAATTTTAAAAACAAATCTTAGTATTATTAGGAAATTTTTTTCAAATTGATCTAGTATTATTATATATGCGCTATATTATAGATTTTGATTTAAGAAATAAAATTTAAATTCATTATAAACCATTCACAAATGATTACATATACACTAAAATCATATTACAAAAAAACTATCTAAAAAATAATATTTTATAAACACCTTCTTATTCTCCTTCTGTATACACAGCATAGAAGCATAAGTTCTTATATGTTTAGTTGTCTTTTGGTAAAAAATATATATTCAGTGATCGAACGTATGCTAAAAGTAATGTGCTCAATTTCTAGATTCCAGTATATCAGCATATTTTTTTAAAAAATTTAAGTACATATTAAAAATCTATCTAATAATAAAAAAAAGTTTAATTTGCTTCAATCATGGTCTAATAATATTTATAATTAATTTTTGTTTATTAATTTACAAGTATTATACATATTTATAAATTTTATTTTTATAAAAAAACATCAATAAAATGTTTTATTATGTGCCAAATATTTTATAAAAAATATGAATAAAAGAATAAGATTTTACCGTTACTATCGATAGTATTAAATTCACAATATAAAATATTATGTGAAGACCCGTAAATTATAAATTTTTAATATTAAGTTTGAAATGAATATATTATGTTTATATAATACATACTGTGACGTAGAGTAATTTCTATCCAAAAATATATTTCGGCTCGAAATAAAACGTATTGAATATCTTAAAATTGATTTATAAGATATTCATGCCAATAGGTTAAAATAAAGGAGAAAATCCATGATTTATATAACCGGTAATGTGCTGTCTGTTTTAAATACTAATATTTAACTGTAAATTCTTGTCTATTATTTTGTTTTCTAAATCACAGAGATTTCTTGAAAATTCTTTATATAAGATGTAGAAACAGTTTTGAGACCGATCAGTAGCTTAAGCTATCGTATTTGTGTTACACTGTATAACTCATGGGACCAAGAAAAGGAACTAAATGTAAATATATATCTAAAATGATGGGTATTTCAATAAATACACATCTCAAGATAATAATCGATTAGATAAAAAGTCTTTATTTTGCAGGAATTTATCATGATTATGTGTAATTTTGATTAATATATTTGAAAAAGTATACATTTATTAACTTAAGTAAAAGTTTTCTTTAAAAACTACAGCTCGACGATATCTATATAAAAATACAAATACAAATTGCTATAGCATAGAAAATCCAACATATTTCATTTATAGAAAGTGTATTCGTTACATAATTCTTTTACAGCTTAATATTACAAAAATGTATATATGTTTGGAAAAAAATCGTCGTATTATAGGATAACAACAATTAATTTGACACAAAGATTTATTATCGGTGCTAGTTACGCATAATAAATAGTAATTTATGTTTTATATATAATAAATAAATTAAATGCTGAAAAGCTTATGAACTTGTGATTTTAGCATGAAATAGTAAATTAGAAACAAGTACACATAACATAAACAATCAACAAGATTTTATGTTGACATAAAACAAATCAAAAATAAAACGACACAAATGAAAATCATTAACATAAAAAAATAAAGCAGAAGCCGACATACAAACAATAGCATCTAGAATAACGTTAGTTTGCTGTATATTGTATCTTTAAAGAACAAGTAGCTTGAAAAATTTATAATTTAAGATGATATTGAAATAAGTTGTAAGAAAGCTTCGTAAAGGTCATAATAAAACTTTTCAACATAAGATTTTTCTTGGATAGAGATAAAGCAATTTCATCAATAAATTATATAAATCTTATTGATTATATTTTTATAATGAATTTCATGATTGTATATAAATTATATTTACTTAAACATTAAATTCTGATATCTTAAGAAATTTTTACAATAAATCTAAATTTATTAATAAATTTTATAATAAGTATTGCAGTTTATCAGGGCAAAACTACTCAGAAATTATATTAAACTTATAAAACTAGATACATTTACAATCTAACATAAAGATAGGTTTAATAACCATCAAGCTGCCGAAAAAATATTATATTGAGCATTTTATCATTTATAAAAGTATATAATTGCATTTATATATTAGTTATAAAACCCAAATTTAAAAAAACGATGCAATTTTTAAAATCAAGAAAATCTAATTTAAAGTGAACAAATATTTGATAGTATAGTAATTTATTAAACGTATTAAAACTATTCTTTTACAAATCGAAATCTTTTAGTTGTACATTTCATATCTATGATTTTTGTAAAAATTATTGAGTACTTTAAAAGCCTGTATTTGATGTTGATTATATAAATACCATATCGTAAGTACCGAGTTTTTATAAGCATTTCTAAAGCCAAATGAAAAAAAACTTATTGATATAAAAACATATTTTCTAACTTTTTATATACTCAACTGTTATAGTAGATATTAAAAAATTCATGCATTAAATATTATAATTTATGGGGGTATTATACCAGAAAAACATATAATCAAAAAAATTTATATAAATAGCAAATGAGTTATTTTTTATTATATGTAAATTTGTGTTATAACTTAATTATCATTTTTTTACTGGATTTTTTCTACTCCTATATATAACAAAAAATGTGGATGAAAAAATAAATATATTCAATAAATTAACATTTTAATGGCTTTTTCTAGATTTAAATAACGTTAATAATTTATTGCTAAGTTTCCGAAGAATAAAATATTCATTATGCCTATGAACTATGCTTAAAATAAAAAATGATGTTAATTATATTGTAAAAAAATCTTGAACTCATTTTAGTATATATTATTTATGCTCCAGTAAATTAAATCATCCAGTAAATCTTGAGCTTGTCTAATTTTGTATTAAAATATGAAAGTTTGTGTATTTCTAGTTAATAGTATACTTTTTAACAAAGTCTGCGAGAAACAAAACTTGAGGCTAAAATCTATTTTTTTCTTTTATTGCAACTTAAACCTAATAGCCTTTGACTATTTTGTTATTTTTTCTGTATCTAACAGCATAATCTACAAGGAAACAAAAAAATTTTCATTATATTCTAATATTATTCCTATTTTATAGTGATATAAGGACTGATTTTATTAATGTTAAGGGGAACATATTTCGTGGGGGTTGCTTCCTGTTTGATACAAGTAGTTAACATTACGAAAATTTTAGATTGATAGTGCTTTTAACTTTTCATAAATATCCTAATTTAGTTTATTGCTTATTATTTTGATTGATCGTATTTTTCTTTAATCAAGTATATAATATTTTTAGAATATTTACATATTTTAGATTTAATTCAATAGAAAATTTTTATTGGCAGATTAATAAGAATCATAAAACAATTTTAACTCATTACAAAAATACAAGAAGATTTAATGATTTTATAGTTAATATATTCAACCCTTAAGATACACTTAAAAACACATAAAAATTATTTGTAAAATAGAAATCTTATTGAAAGCTATTGTTAATAAAAATTTATAAAAATTAATATAAATAAAAGAACTACACTGCAGCTTTTAGATAGGGAAAGCTTTCTTTTATCGAATATTTGGTATTTCCATTTGCAAAAATATTCATATTATCCTATAAGACAATTCTTATATTGAATTTTTCTATTTTGCGTCTAGTAATATTTTATAAGCCAAAAGGCGTTTTTTGCTCATTAATTATATTAGTTCACATTGGTAAATCATTGCTAGTAAATATAGAATAGACTTTATTAGTGTTTTTTTCTCAATTATTGGTAATAGTAATAATAATCATGCAAAATTTTGTGATTTTCACGCGTGAGCTTATACTGTTCTTCTGGTTAATATGGAAATCTATACAATAAAAAGTTAGTTTCAGTTTTATTTATGATGTTTCTGTTTGAAATATTACTTTTGTTATTTGATATTTCAGTGTTTTTTTTATATATTTTTGTAGATCTTTGCACATATTCAAAATCTAGACACATTCTCTGATATAATTTTACGTGAAAAATTTCTTAAACATATATGTAGGTTAGTATAGAGCATTTGAACATATACATAATAGATTAACAATTTAAAAACTTTTATGATTTTATGATATAAAATTAATTTTTTTTAAAAAAATATACTTGTACTTCTTATTTTGCATTAAGTATGTTTTGCATGCAAACATATTTAAAGTATTTTCGATTGAAAATTTGCGATCGTTGTATTATGTGCAAATAATTACAATAGCGATAAAGTTTCTATACGTATACTTTTATATAATTTTTGCAAATCCGATTTTGCCATTTAAGCATTTTAATAAAATTATGAAATTTATTTTTCGATAATATAATTTATTGATATATTCATTATATTGAAACTTAATAAAAAAATTAAAATTTATGATAAATATAAGAGAAGAAGCGATTCAATTAATCATCATATAAAAACAATTAAAATATTGGTTGCAACTTCTCTTTTTATTTTCTTTCTATTATAAGTTCTCATCGAAATGGTCATAAAAGTTCGTCGGTGTATTTTTTATGCATCTCATATAATGACAAAAAAGTAATTTTCTATATTTTTTATTACTTCATATATATAGAAAACAATTAGATAGAAATATTTTCAAAAAAAATTTTTTAGAGTATTTTTTACATTTTAAGATTTTTTTTGTTGGCTAAATTACATCCATGAATTTATAACACAAATATTTTACTTTCTACTTAATTAAGCTCTAATTTTAGCCTGTTAAATATTGATGGTTTTTTAAAACAAATGTAAAGGTGTAAAAGAAAAAAAGGTTTATTTCTGATTATGCTTTTTAATCATTTATACTGACTATATATGTGCCAAATAAATACAGAGAAATATTTTAAATTTATCGAAGCACAAAAGATTCCCCCGATTTTTTATTTAATATTATATCGTTTATGAAAATTTTTGACATAACATAATAATATAAAAATGTATCTTTTGCATAGATATGATACATAAATAAAAAAAAGTAAGCTTAAACCATACATACATATACACCCCCAAAAAAACGCAGGAAATATATTCCATAACACTCTTAGGTAAATTTTTTGTGGCTTTAATGAGAACTATGTACTTTCGTAAAATTATGACCACATCTTAAATAAGTATAAGAATATCAATCTTTACACTAACACAATTACACACTTAACTGATAAACGGTGTACACTTAAACACATCACATTTAGGAGGAGAAGTGCTAATGATGTAAATAGATCATTAAATGTGTCAAAAAAGACATCAAGAGCATTGAAATGTTATCAATATACTTTTATCGTCTGTATATATTTAATTGAAAAAAAGCAACTTAATTTTCTCGATAAACAAGGTCAAAGATTAACGTTTGGTTTGTAAAACTAGAGTTTTGAACACTTGAGAAAAAAACGCCCCTAAATCACATAACAGACACAAAATGGCAATATAAGACTGAATAACAGTAATTAAATTAGATTTCAAATAAAAAAAACGCTTTCGAACACAAATCCTTATATTTTTATTAATAAACCACTTTTATCAATTCTTTACGCAAAATTCTCAAAAAAAACAATATGTGATATAGAAGTGATGATATGCAGTCATAAAAATAGTATAATATTAACGAAACAATCAGTAAAATTCTATTCAATGATAAGCAAAACAATATTTTTTTTTTCTGATGTTTATAAAATAATTTTGCTACATAGTAAATAATCTAAATGGACATTTAAATGATATGGTTTTATAATTTTTATATTTCTTAACAAAAATTAATTTCCAAATCTAATATATGATTGATTGTTGCTATTTATACGTCGCTTTTGCAGTTTAAAATCTTTAAATTATTCTATATGTCAATTTGCACAGAAACAAAATTTTTTCATCATAATAATATCCATAAATCAAATCCGCTATTATATAAAAATTCTAGCTATAAAAAAAATAATTGTTTTTTTGTCCTTTACTAAATATATTTTATGTTTATAAACGTTAAAAAATGTGTTTTATGTTTTAGATTTTTTAAAATATATTTGCAGTGAAAAAAAAAGGCTTACAAAAAAATATTATAAAAGCCTCATTATAATTTTAATAAAAATAGCTGCATGCATAAATGTATGTTTATCTCATATTGTAATGACATATAATATGGTTCAATTCTACGTTTATTCATCCCGTCTTCCATTTCCTTTTAACGCAAATACAAGTGCTTTATCGCGTTTCTTATACAAAATGAGTGGATAAACAGAGGTATATAATATTAAAAATTTATAAGTAAAATCTTCAAAAAGAATGATTCTGTAATATATGATAGGTAAATATTGACGGAATATTTTATATCAATTAAATTTGCTTCATTTTATCAGGGATCAAAATTTTTTCTGCATCTTATTAATTTTTTTTTTGAGAAATACCTTTAAATATTTTTTTGTTGTATTAATCTATTCCATTCATCTATGGTTTCTTCCAAAAATATATTTCTTTACGATTTGAACTCATATTTATCTCTAAATATACATAAGAGTTGGGAATATGTAAATCAATGCAAAAAAATATAGATATAGTTTTATAGATGTTTTTTTATGAATTATAAATTCCTTAAATCACGTTGTGACATCGAACCAGAAATCCAGATTTGTATGAATGTAACACATGAAACAATTTTTAAAGTACAACAAAAAAAATTATAAAAACCATTAGGTATCTAAAAAGATTTGGTTTTATTTTTTATTTCATAAACGAATGTTCAAATACGTTTATATGCTACAACATAATTTTCAAATTTATATAAGCTAAAATATGCAAAAAAATTCCATTACAGTATCCAAAAACACAAAATTGTATTTGAACGTAGTCTAAATATGAAATTCGCTGTAGAAAGCTATATATCATTTTAAGGCAATGGTATTATTGATTAACAATTTATTTTTTATTTTTCTACGATTTAAACTACATTCAAAAGTTGATTTTAATAGTTTCTATTAACATACTTAACTTGTTATATTCTCTGCTTTTTTGTTTTTTTATATTTTATTCGTAAACGTATTTATGTACGGTAATAAGATAAAAGTCACTTAATTATGATTTTTTCTTATATATGTATATAGAATATTAATAATGGTGTGGTCTATTTTTCGTGATCATTTAACATCGCAAAAATTTATTTCTAGCATTATAAAAAACAAACTACATTTATTACCGTTTGTCTCTTATAAATATTTATATGTGCCTATATTATTGTAAAAAAAAATACTTATAAGAAACTTTTTACCAATAAAAAATTAGATATATTTTATTTCATCATATCAAAAATAATAATATCTACTATTTGTAAACTTTCACGCAGTAAAAAAACCTTTGTAAGAATTGTAATAGGATGCTGCATTTAATAAGAGGTTGGTTTCCTTATCACTAAATTAACGAAATTTACTGAAAATTAAGCAATAAACATATCAACTTATATCGAATTTTATTTATGGTTTTTATAAGCAAATTACAAATCTTTAATATAGCAAAAGTTAGTTTCGTTTTTTTAATGCTAATTTTGACCTTTTAGAGATCATAAGTTTACAGTGAAAAAAATATAACGGAATACGCTTTTCAAATATTTTTACGCAAGTATTTCAATCTTAATCGCTTTCCCGAGAACTTAAGTTCACAAAGTATAAGTTTATAGAAAAAAGAGTTAAAGGCCTAATGTGATTAATATGTGATCTAAATCTATAGTTAGATTGGATTTATCATTAATATCGTTGATCAATAAAAATTTTAGATTGCTATATAGAATATATTTTACACATCCTTCAGCTAACATTGGCATCTTTAGATTACGCATTGATATATAATTTTTGAAGACTTATGAAAAAGTATATTCCACGATCCTATTGTTTTTTTGCGGCTGCTTCCGCTAAAGTCTAAATTCCAAACTCTTGTTGTACGACTTATGATATTCTGCAGCCACGCCATCTAAAAGCGAAAACGTTTGATAATATTAGAGTTCTAAATTTGTAAATAAAGGAGATTACATTGATTATTATTTAATTTTTCTAAGCTTTACAATTATAACATTCATATGTTTATCAGTAATCGTTATTCCTGTTTAAATTATAGTGCACAAAATGTTTCTAATCATCAACAAAAATGTCTCTTAAATTTTGTGATTATTTTTATCGACTTTCTATAAAGCATATTCATTCATATTTCTTCTTTTACAAGAATATTCATATTTATCTTCGATTTTCACCATGAGTTTCTGTCAGTATACAGTTTATGTATTTTAAAATTTATATATTTTGTTGTACATATTCTATAACCTGCATTCCTTTACATAGGTTGCACGTTTTTATCTCCTTTTTTTGTGTTTCGTCATAGTGTTGATATTTTGACATATCTCTATTGAATGGTTTATATCATGATGAAAACAAAATTTTGCATTGTTTTAAACATCTCTACACGGTGATCATTTAGATTTTACAAGTGCCAATTGTGATCATTATGACGTTGTAGATTCTGAGAGATCTTTCATACTGTTTTATATCTTATTTTATACACATTAAACTTTTTTTCTACTTTAACATATATATTATATTATAGAATATCTAATTGTAGTTTAAAAAATAAATACATATATAACAAAAATTTATTTTTTGTACTTCTTCTTTAATTGCATGAGTGCTATGATTTTTGATGATATTTTATTCTTTGCAAGTGTCTTATCAAGCCAAAAGAGCGTTTTCTATATAAAAAATTTTACCAACTTTTTGTCTTATTTTAATTTTACTTTTTTTTAATACTATCTTTATCTTTTGCTGACTGTAATCTATAGATTATTCCCTTATAAAAAAAGTATAAAACTTGATGCAAAGTCTTTGTTTCATGTTTAAAAATGTCTATATAGCGGTTTTATTAAAATTTTGCTGTTTTTATTTCTTTAACATTTTAGCTGTATATGTTTGTTTTAACTATAATCAGAATTCTTGTTTTATTTTTGATAAAATATGTCAAATGCTGTATCTTTATACACCTTCATTCTTTCTTCATGTATTTGAGGTACTTAGATCTTAGTAACCAAAAATTAAACGACATATTTAACACAAAAGAAATTATTTGGCGCTGACTTTATTTTATTTTTTTCTAGTTCTATGCAATCACTGAAATGTACTGTTTTTTTTCGGGACTTTAGTCTTAAGCTTCATATCAATAATATAAGATATAATTTTTTATGAAAAATTAATCTATAATTTATTTTTCAAGCGAATTAAACGTTCAGTACATTTAACAATGGATCCATACACACCGAAAATATATATAAATGTGCATATACCGTGCATAGTGCCGCTTATATACCTTGTTGCATTTTATACGGCATAAAAACAATTTACATATGCTCGTTAGCACTCTTATAAGGCTGTATACCGACTCTTTATGATCGAGTTTTGCCGTAAAAGTCATTAAATAAAAATAAATTACAAGAAGCAGTTTTTTCTGCATCATTCAGTCGAAAATATTTTTTTTGCTAAGTTTTGTCTTTATTGCCTAGTTCAGTAGCTTTGTCTACAGATCCTTTACAAGTCATAGGGTACTAGTTGATTTTAAGGCAAAGGCGTAACGCCTTTCCTTTTTTGAAATACTAGTATATCCTCATAATTTGAGTTTCTAATTTATAGTGAATTTTCATACAGGTCTAGGGTATAAATTTGAAGACCAATTACTACAGGTTATTATAAATGTTATCTATTTTTTCTTTATAAAACATTCATTACGTATTTTTTAACAAATTTTCTCTGCAATATTATCGTATCATATAGAGCAAAGATATCTTTTTTTTTTTATTAAATTTATAGATCCCATCAGGTCATGAAGTTTTCCTATTAGGCTAGTAGTTAGAAATTTTTTATGAATTTTTATGAAGGTAAACCTAAAAACACGAGCTTCTGCTATACAATCTAATCAAATGGATACATGGTAACATCCTTTTTATATTTTTTTATTCATACTTATTTGATCAAAATCTAGCAATTTATTTCTTATCAGCATTTATTGTTTTTTACTTATATTAAATTTGGGATGAAATTATATTTCTTGATATTAATATTGATTTTTTGCCTGCTGAACTTGTCATCAATATTTTTTCGGTCATTTTGTCTTCTTTCTATCCGTATTTTATATGAAGTTTTTCCATTATCAACTTAAAGCATACATATTTTTGCTCCAAGATTTTGAGATTAAGTCGCACAATATAACGCTGTTTATAAATTTTTTTGTACAGTTGGCTTTTGTGCTATACAAATCTCACATTACGTTACCAATAGCAGCTTTTTTTTGATTCTTGCATAATAGAATTTATACTAAATAGATATTCTCTTTTTGATGAGATTATTGCAAGTCAACTGAATCCTCTACAATATCTTCGGATACGATTTATATCTAGGGTTTTGATACTGGTAATTCTTTATACGACAATTTTCAGATATTCTATGACTTACTCTTTTAGTTGTGAAATTTTACTTTCTTTTTTCTTGTAAATAAACAAATTTTATGATACCTAACTACAGCGTACATTTTTTAATTTATTGATTTACATTTTTAAAAAAATTTATTCATGTCAAAATTTCTGTTGTGGTTTACATATAATCGTTTTATACATTTTTTGAAGTTTCACAATCAAATTTTCGTTGTAGACAGCCGTAGCTTCTGTCTGGTATATATCATTGTCTAGCTTCTATTGTTTTTCAAAATATAAGCGTGTTGTGCATTTATTATTATAGAAAGTCAATATTTTCTGGCATCAAGGCGTGTATATGCTCAAGGCGCATTCAGATTGATTTATAAGAATATTTAAAGGAAATTATTATGAAAAGAGTATTTATACAGTTGATAATATACTTAAAGAGCAGTAATCAGCTTGAATTTATTATAAAGGGGGATTTCTTCATTTATTGCTCTCTGCGTTCCCCTTAAAATCAATTCATAGGATTTAACTACTTTATTTTCTTTTATCTGGTTTTTCAGCTATAACATTTAATAAAAACGTTATAACTATAATATTATACATACATAAAAGAATACTTTATTTATCTCGTATCTTCAGAGTTAAAATTTTTAATATGAAGATGAAGCTAATAAATAACAAAATTAAATATAATATGGCGAGAATAACATGATTACAAATGGTAAAGTGTATCAGTTCAGACTCAAATTTTTATTAAGATTTATAACAGACACTTTTACATTTGAAAAGATTTTTAGCAAGTCATTAATATTTGAATACACCATTGATATAAGAATAATTTGTTTTTTTACCGAAAAGCGATCAGTTGATGGGAATACTATTAAGTGACGAAAATTCTGTTCTAAAATTCAAGAAGTTATATCACAAGTATGTCACACATTTTATCGATCTTTTCTATGGAATTAGAAATTCAATTTTTAAATATGGCCTATAGGATTGTGGAAATACTAGCCGATAGAATTTTAAATGAGTATTATTAGACATTATTTGAAAGAAATCATAAAAGGATATAAGATTTTAGGTAAATCGTATAATCTTCTCACAGCGTATTATTATATTTTATGAGGCTTATGTAGACATCACAATGCTTATTTACCGCAAAAAAAAGACATATAAATCATGTTTTCTAAATAGTAAGATACATGAACTATTATGATTCAATAGCACAATCAACCCATTTGGATACTAAAAAAAAAATTTAAATATCTGCGATGGTCTGATAAGATGATTCTATGATTCATGCATAACTTAAAAAAAATTCTGATCCATATTTTCTTCTTTTTGTATTATGCAATTTTAAATGTTATAAAGATTAAAAAAATTTAATATATTTTTTTCCTTGATTTTTTTTGCAGTTACAGAGCTTAGCTCATTAAAAAAAATATAATTATTTAATGATTTTAATAGTTAATTTTTTTTAAATATGTATATCTTTAGATTCGAAATCTCTGGAATATTCTTCAGAATTTTTATTTTCTTTTAAAAAGAGGTATATTGTTTTTATAAAACATATGATGACTGTAAATTCTTGTGATATTCCGTAGCATCAATGATGACATATATTATACCTGAATATAAAAAGTTCGACGATAAAATTATTATGAGGTTTTTTGAAGATAATAATGCTGAATAAATACATTTTCTATATATCTACTTCGATTAACCTGGTGGCCTTGTTCCAATCAATCGAATATAAGATTACTGTGGACGTTTAAATATTATCTGTCATTCCTCTACGTTCAAATGTGAAAACGGGTTGATATTTGATGTTTTTCTATAGCTTTAATTACATATGCACATGATTTGGTCTTAAAGTGGCCTTTATTTGTTGAATATATAACACTCAAAAGAAATTGCGTTCAAATCCCCAGAAAACATATTAGACCTAAATTATTATAAATAATTCAAAAATAAAGATTACCAACTAAATTATAATAAACTATGATATTTTGGCCAACTAAGAATCATATAGGTTCTTTCAGAGCATAGATATACGGATAATATTTTTTTAGATATTATCATGTAGAATCAGTAACTAATCTCTGTTGTAAATTTTATAGGATTACTTTCATGAATAGTAAACTAACTGTAATAAAAAAAAATTACTTTTTTCGGGGCTTACAATACATAGATATGGTATGAAAGTCACTACTTGCCTGATTTAAATATTTAACATAGCCGATATTTGTCTTTTTCGTCCTTTTAGCTTAGTACCTCTTGATTTTTCCATATAAGGCTGCAGAATTTGTGTTTTTTTTTGATTTGTGGATAAAAATGATATATTACGCCCGAATTTATGATGAGTATATTCTATTTTATATGTTTTTGTTCTTTTATCCTCTGAATATATTTTAGATTATTTAAGATAAACTATCACCTATAAATTTTTTATAATAATAAAATACATTTCGATTTTTTGTTTTGGATAATTTTCATACCATTTTTTTTTAAATTTATATTAAAATAGTGGCGTTATACTCAAATGTTAATTCTAGCCACCTTATTTAATTATATTTTCCTAAATACTGAATATGTTTATAAACTTACTACGATCAGAAAATATAATGCATTTCATCAAATATTTTAATCTTGTGTTTTAAATATATTACTTAAAATGATTATCCCTTTTCATTAGTTTGTAATAGCAATTAGAGGCAGTTGGCTTCTTAGAAATCTTAATCACACATATTTGTATTCTTTAAAATCCAATCCTTCAAGAATGAACGAAAAGAGTGTAGAAAGATTTCGTAAAGAATAAACAACTATAAATCCTGTCGTGATTAAAAGATAGGGGAGTAATCCACGAAATCCTTTCCTACTGCTTAAAGATGACATTGGCCAGAGATCAAAGACCTCTCATCAGGTTAATTGATAAATGAATTGACAGATTGGGTAGTTAAATTGTGGTATTGTAAAAATGCGGCGATCCTAAAGTTTTTGCTGTTTTTTTTAAACTGGACAAGGAGATGCCAAAATTTTGTCAGGTAATGTTGACCATTTCTCAAATCTTAATTTAAATTTAAAATTTACCATCTATTTTTTTAGGAAAATATTAATTGATTTATCTTACTTATATATCCTCCCATCAAACTTACTTATATCATTAATCTGACTATAATTACCAGAAAATTTTATGATCATTTAATACAATAAAAATCACATCTAAAAAAAATGAATATATGCTGTTGCGATGTGTGATAAATAACATTTGATTTGAATAACACAAATTTTTTATAATTTAATAAATATAAAGTGTTTTCAAGCTGACTTTAGCGATATTTTTTTTCATAATTTTAAAGTTTAATTTAAAACAAAAAATATTTTGTTTACAACTGGGTGTATTTTCAAAAATTATGAATTATATTTTATTGAAAGATGTATTTTTAGAATTTATATGGCTAAATAGATCAGAATAAATTATTTTGTCGATTTGAATAATTATTTTTTTAATATGAGCTAAATTTAAAAAGGTTAATTTAGATTTTGTTCACGCACACAACTTGTTTAATTCATTGCGAAATAGCGAATTATATTTTCGTATATCTTCTCTTGTTCAATACCCCCCTCCTTTCGAGACCTATATTTTTAAGAGTTAATCTCAATCCCAAGGTTTATATATGCCTCGATCAGATTTATCTCATCTAGTTCACGCTGCTACCTTTTATGATATGTGTACCACACCGACTTATGTTATAGCATATGGGATAATTTTTGACTGCACTTGTATAGTAATGACAGCTCAGGTGCTATTCGATCTGAATAATTGTAAGATTTAAAATTGTGTATGTGTTTTATTAGATTCAACAATTTGTTATTATTTAAAAAAAATATAATTATATCAAAAATAAGCTAAAAACAGATTCAATTAAATGTGATTTTATTGTTTAAAATTCGGTTTTAAATTTTGCTGTAAACATAAATTATATTTTATATTTATACATATAAGTATTCAGTTTATAGTCATCACTTTTTTAGGAATTTTAAAAAAAAGTAAATTTGTGGTAAATAAATTACTTTAAAGTACTGAAAATGTATTTTTTGATAAATAAACAATCTGCTAAAATATAATAAAAATTGATAATTCTTAATTACTGTCGGTAATTGGATAATAAACGATTTTAATATATATAAATTTATATTTCTAAAATAAATTTTTTATTGATCAAAATAACAGGAAAAAATATACAAATTTTGCCATTTTGCATTAATAATTTAACGTTAAGTCTTTTATATTATAATTTATTGGAAAATTTTTATGCGTAATGTTTTTTATTTTGGTATAGGAAATCATTTTTTCTTTAACATGGTACTAAAATTATGGCATATAAAACCAAACTATGCATAATTACATTAAAAACAAGTTATAATTAAATATCTAATTATGAAAAGAAGAAGAAAGATGTAATGTATTTTAAAGTGTTCGAACATTCAAAAATTTTCTATATCCCTTATATCTCTTTTATCTATGAATTAATCAAAATATTCTAGTACTATCATATATTTAGGTGAAAAACTTTATCGGGAAAAAAAATTGTGATCATATAGAATTTTTATTTTTATTAAAAGGGTTGTTTTATTATATGATATTCACGCAAAAAATGATAAGAAAGATAATTTCTATAGGGTCTATAAGTCCATTTTCGAAGCATAGAACTATATAAAACCATTGAGGTACTTAATAAAACATATAAAAACGCATTTTTTTATTGAAAAATTTCATAAAAGTGTTTGCAATGAAAAATATTTTTTTGGCTATTTAAATAAGATTGAAAATTTCATATATATGGAAAAAGCTCAAACACGCAATTTTTCTATTAGAATGATCTCTCTATTTTACACTTATAAACAAACTAATACATGTATTTTGTTAGAGAAGTTACGAGATTATCAAAATCTGTCTCAAAAGTATAAAAGAATCAAACTATTATAATGAAGAAACCACAATAAGAGAAAAGCATGTACTGATTAACAAATATATAAAAAAATAGTGTTGCCGATCATACATTTTAAGTGTTTTAAGAAACATTGCGATTCAATAATTTTATAATTTTTAAAAATGTGATTTATTCTTATTTAAAAATAAAAATAAAATCTAAATAAATAAATAAATAATTTATTTCAGTAAGAATAATGCATTAATAATAGCAACATATATATATATATGTATTTTATTTTTTTACTTTTATGCAGCATAAAAATAGTTTTGTGTGAATTTCTTATGCAAGAACAAATGATTACTTCCATTTTCTAAACTTTATATAACGCTATGTAAATATGAAATCCACTTTTATTATTTCTAGTTTTTATTTTTTCTAGATAATAAAGCGTTTTATCTTGTGTATTTTTTGAGAAAAAAAAAACAAAGCTATGCTGCTAAAATTATTGGTGATCTATTTTTATAAGTAATAGATTTCAATCCTGTAAAATAAGAGATCATTGATTCATTAAAAAATAGAAAAATTATGCATTGACTTTAAATTTATGATATGAATAACAGGAAACATAATTGAATCTTGGATTTTGTGGGATTCTCTATATCTATAACTTTAAAACAAACAACTTCATAGAATTAAAACAACATGAATTATATGCAATATTGTAAATTTTTATTATAAATTTCGCATCATTACGTTTATTTCGATGTCTTGAAATTATTCATGGCTTCAATTCATTTCAGTTTTAAATAATTTAAATATTTAAAGATTATATTTGTGATATATTAGAGGATCTAATTGTGTGCAAAAAACCTTTTAAAATAAAGATGTCAATTAATCATCATATAATATTAACCGTAGAAACTCTCTATTGATATAATTTTTAGCCGCTCTATTCTATATCAATTAATAAATATTGAAGAATTAGTAGTTTTTTTTTGCCATTAAACAAACTCAGAAAATGAAAATTCGATAGTCTAATTTAGGTTTTCATAGTATTAAAGCTTATAAAATAAGTATAAAAAAATTACAGTCTAGGTTATTAAACAACATTGGCTCTTTAGAATCTTATTCAAAAGATATTAAAAAGAAGTATAACTAAATGAGGTAAATGTTTTTTTTGTACATATTAAACGTAAAAATGAAGGATTTACTTTCAAAAAAGTCGTTTTATTTGTACTGAAATTATCAGAGTCTTATATACCTGCCAATTTTTGATAAAATGGATAGAAATGTTTCTAGGCACCCTGTTTCTATCTATTTTAAGGGTAATTTCATATAATTTATTACAAAAATATCATAATTTTATTTAATTCACTTATTTATAACTATATGTAGCTTAACACCTTTTTTATATATAGAAAGATATATTGTTATAAAATATGTTTTAAAAATATTTCAAAAAATAGTATTTAGACTTCTTAAATAATTAGTAAACCCAGTTCACTTACATCATATAAATTTCATAGGTATATTGACACAAAAATTTATTTTATTTGTTGCTATGGCTTTCCAAAATTCATATTACAAACAAGCTATATAGTATATATATAAATTGTATCAAAACGTTTTCATATTACATTTCGAATCGAATGTATCTTTAAAATCTAAAAATTTATGCAATTAGTATTATCTAGGCATATTTCTAAAAGATTTGGGATTCTAAACTTATTCTGAGATTAGCATCCATATAAATAAGGATTACTTTGCTTTTTTATTTGACACATAAAATATGGACATACGAATATAAAAACGTATCCCCATCTACAAAATATCCATCAAGATTCGTAGCATACCATAAATTTGCAGAATGAGGTAAACATACAATAATTTCTATTTTAATAAGTATAAAATACCTACATAGGCGGTACTATACGAACAGTAAATATGGTTTGGAACATTAACGCCAAGTCATGAATCTGATTACGAAAAGCTGCATATAATGTGGCATATAAATATATTAGAATGGTATTAAGAGTAAATGTTTGCACTTTTTTAATAACAAAAACATAAATCCTCATGAGGCACTATACACGCATTTACTTAAAATAGTCCTATGAATATATATATAGATATAGTACTATTTCTACTAAAGATATTTATGAGTTTTTTTGCGTATTTTGTAAATAAAAGGTTTAAAAAAACACAAAGAAGCTAGAAAAATATAGAGACTTTCTGTTATTTCTGTGTTTTTTCATGAACAATTCTTGCTATTTAAGAAGTTGTCAGTAGAAAAAATGAGTTTTAATAAATTGGCTTAAATTTTTTTTATTACGATGTATCAGTAAGGCATTTACTTTGCTAATAATTCTTTATAAACAAAGTAAATATAGTCAAATACGCAACTTAAATATATATTTCGGGGCTATTTCAAGACAAAAATAAAACCATATGCTATAAAAAGACATATTGTGGTGACGCGATATCATAAAATTTACCAGAAGAAACTAGATGTCTCGAATATGACCTAGGCATATATGCAAACATAGGAACAGAAAGCCTTGGATTAACAGATCTCGAAAAGAGGTGAGGTATTGAAGAATCATTTGTGAGAAGAAGATAACCGAAAGTATAAATATGCTGTGCTCACAGGGAATCAAGCAAGATTTGCTCGATAACAAAGACAAAAAATGTGCTATAAATTTAGCCCATAAGTAAAAAAATCTCAAGTTAGTTTATATTTAAAATTTTATGTTTTCTATTGCGAAATTTTAGATTGTTATAAATTAATGATTTTCTGTGTACTATTTGTACGAAAACTACTCTTCTGTCTGTCGATATATCTTCTAGGCTCAAGACATATAAAAAAGAGTTTTTAGCTCGATACTTAAGCATATAGATGTTCTTCTGCTTCTTTTTGCACCCTCAATTAAAATAATATATAATTTTAAATTAATAAAAGTAAGATTTTTTAATCATACTATTACAAACATTATTATATGCTTAAAAAATCTATTAAGTTCCACGGCAAAAAGTCATGAATGCATTATGACGTAAAATTAAGTCTGAAAGGTTTTCTTTCAAACTATTGATATACGATACATAATATTTAACAAATCTTCTAGTTTATTACATTAATATTTATCCAATGATGATAAAATAAGAAAATGATAATTTAGTTCAAGTATGTGGATGTGTAAAAAAATTTTCATTATAATATCATATTAAAACTTTTAGTAATACATCTATCATACATGTAAACTGTATAATTTTAACATGTAAGTATGTATAATAAGGAGATCTAACGTTAATTTCTATATAATTTAAATTTATCGCAACATTTTTTTATGAACTGGATTTTCGAGAAAAATATGATTAATTATATGATTTTAAACAAAAAAGGGAAATAAAGGCAAAACTTGGCCATAAAATTTGTACTAATTTATATTGAATTTATTTCATGAATTCTTTATGATTGGATACTGCAAAGATTTTTATTAATACTGTCAAATATAAATCAAGAAAATATATGCTTATTATTATTTTATAATAAAAAACCTTATCAATTGAATTTTTTTTATGTCCTTTATATTTCACACTACACATATTTTTCGAGATAATATATGTTTACTCATATACAAACTAAAAAAAGCGTTTTATGGTACTTTAGAAAGCTGAAGTAATTTTTATTGATTCTGATTTCTTTTGTCGCTGATGCTCAACAAATCTCTAGTACTTAAATTAATGATCTTTCTATGCTCACACATATCCTTCGAATTTAACAATACAGACTTGAAGTTAAGCATAAAAATATTTTGTGAATATAAGTATCAGCGATTAATAATTTTAAAATTTAATAATTGTAGCGAACAAACTAATACTGTATATTTGTACAATTATTATGCGATATACATAATATTGTTCTCATTTATGCATATTTGTCCCTATTTTTATTAATGCTCTTATTTCTGTCTTTCATTATTTTTCATTCCTTAATATATCTCTTCATTATCTTAAAAATCATTAATACTGTATATCGAATTTTTATCATTATTTTTTTTTCAATAAGATTTCCATCGTTTTTATCATTAGATCTTAGCCTATAATACTTAAAATCGTAAAAATAATATTTTTAATCAAAGATACTCTGTAGCCATAGAGCTATTAAATTTGTTTATAAATGAAAGATATATTTATATGAAAAAACTAAATGATAGATACTTTTGTATCAGATAGACTGGGCTTTGTTTACGTTGGCATAGGTGTTCTGTGATCATAATTTTCTAATTAAATTGAAAAAAAATATAAAATTAGTAATTAAAGATATTCGTTAAATTTATACACAAAAAAACCTCAAGGAATGATTTAGCAAGAACTTAAACATAACAATATAACGAAGTGCCAAAGTTGATTCTTTAAATGTGTACGTATAAGCTATAAATTATGTATAACGCTACATAGTTCCTTATATAATATCTGAAGATCTTCTATGTAGTTCATCTCGTTTAAATTAGATTAAAGAACGATACAAAGCTTATATGATAACGTCTGCGCCAGGGTTGTTAGCATTTTTTATGTATATGTATAGTAAAAGATATATTCGCCTAGAAGAGTTAATAATTATATTTTTAGGTTATTTTATATAAGTAAAGAAAAGATCCTTGAAATATTTTGTAACGAATAAAGTACAATACAAAGCTACGATAAATAACTGCAAAATAAATAAAGGGCAGAATGACAAAGTTACATCTTTTTTTACGTGATAAGAATAGATATATCTGGTTGACCAGAGATCATTAGGATTTTTTTTCTTGTAAATACTAAAAATTTATTTATATGAAAAGATTCTTCTGGGATTCTTAATATTTAGAAATATCAAAGCAAGAAGTTTTTTTATATTCTAATGTTCAAAACTTAAATTTTTAAATAGATTTATATATCATTTATATAAAATAACAATATATTCTAAGAAATTTTTATAACTGCGTCCAGCTCAAAAAATATATATATATAAGCGTTTGTAAAGTCAGTGAAGTCTCTGTAATGATGAAAAACCCTTTAAAACCACGTAAAAGAAAATTTTCTATTGTTGATTATTTAAAGCTTATAAATTAATATTTTTTAAACATGTAAAAGTTATTTTTAAATTTATTATTATTTATATCCTTTTAAAGCTCTTTAGAGACTGTAATCTTATATAATAAGTTGCGCTCATTATTACTCGAAAGGTAAATAATTTTAAGCATATTTTGATACTTTTTAAATCATTTCCACATGTATTCACAAGTATTAAAACTATTTTATTTATAAAAAATTAACATAATATAAATATTTATTGCTTGTTTTGTTTATTCTAGTGATCTTTCTTAAATATAGACTTTTATATCGCAGTTTTAAATAGTGATTTGTGTATTTTATATATTAAAGCACGTATTGTAAGACATTTGTATTATAGCGAAACCCTATTTATATTTTTTCGATCGAAGGCACTTAAAACAATGTTTCACATGATGATATTGAATAATAAAGCACACCTTCTTATTAGTTAGACCATTTTTGTCTTTAAACATACTAAGCACACTAAAATATTGTCTGTAAATATAAAATAATTTTCAATCTAACTATAAAATAATTTTGTCTTAAAATAGTTCAACCGGGATTTTTATAAAATCAAATTATGAATCACATTACCCACACAAGATTTTAAGAATGACAACATAATTAGAAGCACACATAAGGAATCTGGATGGACCATGAATATGTATCTATATAAATATAACTATAAAAGAGCTGGTTTTTGTGCCGAGTAACATCTTGTAAAACAAATTTATGCCGCCTAAGGCTATCTACTATATGGATTAAGAATAGAATAATGACTATATTTATGTCTAAATTGAACAAAAATCATTTACTTTCCAGTATTACCATTACTAACTTAAATTATAGGGTGTAATATAACATATTAAATATATCTTATGAATATTTAAAATGATATAGTTTTTAGCAAAAACAAGGGAATACAAGTAAGAAAATTTTTATTTATTGTGTCTGTGCCGGTTTAAATTCAATAAATACATTTTACGCTTGAGAAGTCCAATTAAAATTTGTTCTAATATAAAAAAATACTGATTTAAATTTTGTTTTACCGAATATTATTTTAATAATTTTAAATTTAGTGCATATGTGCAACTTCTTTTTCAGCACTTTTTTTGTTCAAAACTTTTTTTCGTATTTAATACCACCTATATATAATTCAATCTTTTTTTAAATCTAATATTTGTTATTTTTATTTATATATTGAATTCTATACTCAGTTATCATATGATTTTACAGCTATTTTTAATTCAAAAAAATGCGTACGATATCTTCTTGATGCTCTAATTAAGTAAAAAAACCATGAACACATTTCTTCCAAGGATATTGTATGCATTCTGAGAAATTTAAACAAAAAAATGTGATTTTTACAATCTTCAATGATGCATCGTATGACTAAATTTGCTGTATAATATTATAATCTATGAAGCCTCTATATGTCTAGCAATGACCCCAAAGAATGTTCTGTTCTCAGGTACATACTATTCTTATATTATGGTATTATATACAGATGATTTTAAAAACAGCTATCTCTATTCTGAATTGAACTTGTTTCTGCATGATTAAACTATGATTTATACCATGAAAATCCAAGTTTCTCGGAAATACATCTTGCTAGTTTAAACACATTTTAATGGAAATTTAGAATAATTTGTTAGTGTTTTTACTTTTGTTCTATTTTACACCACCAATAAAGGGTCATAATTTTATATGTTATAAAATATTGCAGACACCATGCCTTTTCATCAAATATGCTTGAGAAGTAAAATTTACCCACAGAAAATAAAATATATATACAAACAAATTACTTTTTGCTAAGAATACCTTAATCATTTATTATATTTTTGCGCTTATTGTTGTAAACAGTAATCATATTTAAACAGAGCGATCGAATTATGAAAGTAAAATATGCAAAATATATGCCGTTTTTGTGCAAAACGCTTGCTTTGAATAGTTTTTAAAAACGTAAACACGAATATAAAAATACTTTATTTCTCCGGGGATAATTTTACCATAAATAAATGGAGTTTTCGTTATTTCCCGAAATATTAGATGCGGAAAATAAGCTCTAACACTTTGAAAACAATCTTTACACATACAATATAGAGAAATTATTTATCTATATACAAAAAATGAAGAGATTGTAAAAGATAAGCTGAATATTTTGAGATATCTTTAATTAGCTTAAAACGCCTCAGAACATTAGATTTGTTTTTGACCTATCTTGATCATAAAATAAATACAAAAATGGTATACGAAATGTTTGAGAAATAGAAAAAAAAAAATTTATTCATTTTTATCTCATAAATTCAAGGTAGAATCAATATCACAAAATTTCTTTTTCATAATTATTCAATATCTTGGCATATATTTCAAAATGCTAAAATATAGATTCGTTTGTCTTTTTTGATATATTACTCGTAAAAACTTATATTTTGTTAAAATTACTATACAACAATAGAAATAAAAAATATACTTTTGTATGTTATAACATAAGCGCAATTATAGAAATAGAATAATAGCAGTCAAATATTCATTTATAAAACTTTAACCTTTTTGAGATCAGAGATAATAAAAAAATGCATTTAATAATTTGAATCGATAAAAAATCTGCCTAATTAAACATCATAAAACATATCCATGTGGTTTATAAATTATGAATAAAATTTTTAAAAAAATCAATAATATTCTCTTAAGCACAAAATCTAATCTAAAGATAAACATAAAAGAAGATTTAAGACTGTTCTTGCGGTCTTAGATACATCGATCAATAAATATCATTAGTTCCTTAGAAAATAAAATGTATCAAATTCATATATTTTTTTTTTGATCCTAAATAAATAAATGATAAAAAGGTTTTTTTAAAAATTTTTAAAAAAAAGTTTGTGCATTATTAAACATTTATTACCGCAATATAAGAAAAAAATAGCCAATATATAGCTTTAGCAAAAAAACAACTATTTATTCACATTTAGAATATTCTAATAGCTAAAACAATTTATATTTGCTATCGTGTACTTTATTTTTTGCATATAATTTAAACTTCTAAATAAAAGAATAACCAGGTGAAAAAATAAAAATTAATTTTTTTGCGATCAAGTACAATACAATTGTATTTTTTTACGGTAAAAAACTACAAAATATTAATTTAAAATATAATCTAATCTTTTGGGTTGATAAATTTTCTATTTATATTCTTGGTCTATAAAACGTAAATTTATGATTTTTTAATATATAGTAAACCGGTTTTGTTTTGGTTTGTTTTCATAAATATCTTTGGATATAAAAAGTCACATAGTATGTACGTTTATTCATGAAAAAATTTTTAATTTTAAAAACGATAGACCAATAAATTCTAATGAGGTAAAATTATAATATACATTTATTATTATAATTATATATCAACTACAAAAGTACTATTTCTTATTTAAAAAAAGATAAAGTATTTAAACGGTTTTATGTTATTTGAGTAATGCTTAACCTAGAAAAAATAGTGCTATGAGTTATGAATAATAAGGTTTTTTATGTTATAAGCATATAATCGAACAATATATTTGTAATTATTGCATTTTTTCGATTTTTTGTAACCCAACAAATTTTCAATGCCCTAGAAAAGCTATTTTTATATAATTTTTTTTAATTTATATGCTTCGGATTATAAATTATCTCTGCGCATTAGCAAAGCCTATAAATTGCAAAAAGATAAACTGACTAATAAGAATATTTGATCGGTTTATTTAACCACTAGTGCAAAACAGAGTTTAGAAGTCTAAATGTTATGTTCGGTTATGTTTTTTTTTAATATTCTTGATTCTAAAAACATAACTTTATTTCGCCAATATAAAGTGTTTTTTTTCGTTATTTTATTTTAATGGCTCTAGTCACCCCGAAAGTATTTAAAAGAAAATATAAATACAAAAAAAAATATGGATTTAAAAAACCCCGTGCAAATAAAAAAGTACAATATATTGCCCAATGAATATCAAAATTTTATAATATGCCGTTTTTATTATGATATTACCATATTAAATTGATAAACTTTATTATCCAATATCAAGGTTATATTATGTTTTTTGTTAAAGTACTATTCTTAATGAGAACTATAGATTTTAACCGAATTTTTGGATTCTCTATGCTTTTTTAAGGGTTAAAACATGTAAAATAAATTATAATCTTTCAAAGGTTTATATTTTTAAGAAGTTATTTTCGGGGTATACGAAAAGACATCTATATAAGCAAATTTAAACCTATTTAATAATATTATCTTTGTATTAACATTATTTTATTTAATTAAATAAGATACTAGTAGAATTGAAAGTAATTTGCCACAACAAAAAATAAATTTCTAAATAATTTTACAAGTTGTAACTAAGCATTAGCTCCCTAGAAGATTTTATAAATACATAAAGCATAATTTATATTTTACAAATCAATATATTTGTTAATAGCGAAAATATATTTGAAGTTACTGACAGACCAGAAAAATCCATAAAAACTTTAAGATATGTTTTTATGTTCTATTTGTGATATCGCATATAAAAGGACTTTAAAATCTGAATTAGTTTGAATTTAAGAATCTACATATATTATTAGAATCAAAAAATCCCAGGCGTACTAAATCGCATAAAAAAATTGTGAATACGACATTTTTATAGGATAATATATTTTTAACCTTATAAATATTTTATGTATATAAAAAAATAAAGAATTTATTTTCTTATTCCTAGATGGGAAGCGAATTTGGATTTTTTTCGTAGAAGCTGCTTAGTTTAATAATTTGCAATATAACACTATTAAAATTAGCTTTGAGAAACTCCGGTAATGAAAATAGCATGTTTAGACTACTTAACCCAGAAATATACTATCTATTTGGTATAAAGGTGAACAAAAAACCTAATTGTAAATTCAAAAAATATTGTTGTAATTAATCAAAAAGTTGTCGTCAATAAATGTAGAATTTCACGGCAACGTTTGTGTATTCCCAAATAATAGTCTATGAAAAAGACTCAAATAATTTCATCTTCAAAGAAAAGGGCCTATGGTAAACTATACAGTTCTGTTACATAAGAATATACAGCGAATCCGTGAAATGGACCAATCTAAAGTTTTTCTCGAAAACATGTAAATGTAAAAGAAAAAATACCCCTATAATGAATGTTATGTTGAAAAATGTCATTAGTTTCATTTGTGCCAAAAGTATTTTTTATTCTCAGTAAATAATGTTTTGAATTTCGAGAGAGTTAAAATAAAAAAAACGCGTCTAAATTGAGCACAATAAGTGTTTTATGTTTTTTTTGATATATTTAAAATTTCAAATATTGCTTTTTTGGTCTATTCAAAAGATATATTGGACATATTAACCGTGATAATATTTTATAAAATATTTGCAAGGGGAATTTTTTGAGATCCGAATCCATTGAATAATAAAATCCTTTGCACAAAATTAGTTTAAAATTTTTATTTATGTATATGAAAATTAGGAACTACATAAATAAAAAATTTTTATTTTATAGAAGTGAGTTTATGTACCACAAGACATATATAATATTTATTTCAAACATAAAATTAATTTTGTGCGCGTTAATCTAAATATATGCGTTAATTTACTAATTTAAAGTGTATATGTATAAAACCAAGTTTAAAGTTAACTTTATTCTTAGCTTAATAATGTATTTATCAAGCGAAAAGAAATATAGGTCGAAAATTACCCATTTAGATTTTCTAGGGTACACATTCATATTAATTAAGGACTTATAAATGTTTTGTCGTGCCTTAAATCGATCCCAAAAGAAAATAAAATTTAATCCCGAAGATATATAAATGTAAAAATTGCCCAAATAACTTTTAAATACTAACGTTTTTCTTAATTCATGATATGTATATATAAAGAAATACGAAAAAAGGTATAAAGCTATTTAGTCAAATGTATAATAATAAAATATTTAAATTGGCATTTTTAAGGACCTTTGTTGTTAAGACGACTAATAGCAGATAAATAAATATCAAAATCAAGGACTTTAGTTATACGCATAAGACTTTGAATTTATTTCAAAAAGTCTTAAACCACGCCATTTAATATAATAACACCCGGTTTGAAAGATTATATGAAAAAATCCAATCCTGTTTTACTCTGTGATTAAAACAGGAACTGCATGGGATACATGATTAAAGTCATTAATTCACACTATATAACATTATTTATCATTTTTTTGTTCTGAAATTATTCGTAATTTTTATATAAGACGGATAAAATAAATCTATAATGGCGCAATTGATAGATTTAATTCATATGCAATTAAAGGATCCATAAATTAAATTATTTGTAATCGAAAAACTAAATACAAAAGTTCATTTCATCGTCTAAATTATGATTTCTTATTTTTGACAGGGCTATATTTATTGCCAGCTCCCATAGAATAATTTATAATGATAGTAAAGATATTACAACAATGATTTTCAGCAAAGAAAATTGAATTTATTTGATAGCCTAAATAAATGCGCACACTTTAAAATTTTCATTGTATGAAGCATAATTTTTTTGATTTTTTCACTGGATGAATATTAGTTTTTACCAAAAAATAATAGGTTGAAAAGCGGTTGTTTCATTAGAATCAGGAACAATTAATACATTATTTTAAACACAATTTTAGACATAAATAACTTCTAATTTTTAACATATTCAAAGATCGCCGCTTTTGAAAACTGCGTTTTGCCTTATCTATGTTACAGAATATATTTTCTTCATTTAAAAATGTTACTTCATATACATTCGATTTCCTTTTTAGGATTTTTTGAACAATAGCATTTTCTTGTACAATCATTTTATTTTTTTGGGATTCACTTGCTTTTTACGCTATACTAGAGATTAAAATCTGTTTCAGTTTCGAACATTTGTGGGACATATTTTTTATGCCGTTTAAAATATCATCACTTTTTATTTATCTTTTTTTAAAGTCTTGTGATCAGAATTCCATGGTTGTCTTATACCAATATTTTTCCCACCAGAATTATAGTTTACTAGATTCTTAATTGTTTCAAATGCAAGTGTGTTCAAACTTGTTGTTATAGTAATCCGATTTTTCTGCCAACCAAGGCGTGGCATACGCTTAAAGCGCAGCAGGAATGATTCATTACACTTTTGAATATATAATTTTTTGGTTTATTAAATTTATGTATGTTTCTTTAATGATATATTTCTAATATTTTCTTGAAAATTACTGTTAAACTGATAAATCTTGAGAGAATATAGGGTATCGATGACGTTACAGCAGAGTGAGAGAATGTGCTAAAAACGATGAAGTAAGCCGCAAGTGTTTAATCTCACAATTTTTTTGAGGAAAGAAAAACTATCAACATTAAATTCACCAAAAAAATAAATATTATATGAAATGAAATAGGTGCAAGAAAATAAAAAATAAATAAATAAGAATCTGTTTATTTCAAACACTTTATTCTAAAATGAAAGGTTAATAAATAGATCCATTTTTATAAATTTTTACATGAATATAATGGCTCTGTTGTTCTATCTCCGTATAAGAAAACCACGCTTAATGCAAAAAAATAGATTTCATGAGTTTTTAGATATTAATAACGTTGAATTTCTATTATATTTGTGTCCTATCATTTACTCTTACTTCCAAGTATGCGTTTTTAAATGCGAATTAACTTGCATATTCGTCATGAAGTTTACATTACAAGTGAATGTAATTGTTGTTCCTTTACGAAATACTATTTGGTGTATTGGCAATTTGAAGTTTAAATATTTGCTGATAGTAAGGTTTAAAACTAAAAATAAGATTTATCTGAAAAAATACACTATAAACTAATTTCAAATATTTTATAATGTGTTTTTTTGGGCTAAAATATAAATTATGTCATCCTCAAATCTTCTCACATTAGCCCATAATCGATAGAATTTACAAAAATTTAAATTTATCTGCATTATATATTAGAATCTTAGATTTTTAAATTTTAAAAATATCGTAATTGAGGTGGTATAACAAATAATAATCAAAGATTTGACCTATTAAGGTTCAATTACAATGTTTTTGATAATACAAAAAAAACATAGATTCCAAATTTGTTTGTAGATATAACTAAATTTAAATAAAACCTTGCATAAAGCTCATGTTTTATTCATGAAAGTGTGTATGCCTAGCTTTTTAAAATTTATTGCAACAATTCATAAAAGTTAAGATGACTGTGTTTATATCTTTTTCGATATTAGAATGTGTGTAATGTGTTTTAATGCACTTATTATGTTGGAATATTCATTTAAATAAAAAAAAGTCGAAAATAAAGATATTTCTGGCATCTATATAATTTATGAAATAAACTATGTATATTTAAACAACAATTAGATGTTATTATATGTCAATTACATTTAATGAATATCTAAACCTATGATTTAATAAATTATAGTTTCAGAAGTGTGAAAGTCCAAGGGTGCAGCCAATGATTTCTTTTTGTGATCCTTGTACGAAAAAAATCTTATTTTACCATATAAAGTATTTGCATGTCTATTTATGACATTTATATGGTGTGTTATTTGTCTTTTATTAAAATTTAAAATTTTATTTTGGTGCATTTTTACTGTATTTATTTCTTAAAACTTATTATATAAAATAATATCCATCTAAAATTACATACAATTTAGTTGAAATTTGTATTTTATATCTTAACAGACTAGGATTCAATAGTCTAGTTGTTCATATAAAACGACTCAAATTTTAAGCAAAAAATAGCATTTATTGATTTCTAGTGGTTAATACTATATGATATACATAAATTTTATATAGATCACAGATTATCTTTATAATATGTTTTGAATATGATTCAAAAACTACTTTTAAGTGTTTCTCGTCATCCGATGCCGCCAAAAAAATAAGTGGATCATCTAAATTACTGACTTTGTTAGCACTGAAATGTGGGTATTAGGCTGTATAATATGTTCTTCAAACATACTAAGCACTTTTACATCAGTGTTTGATATTAAGCTACTTCTATCTCATTCGTTTTCTTCATAAGAATATTTTTCTGAAGATCGATCGGTAGCGCCATTGCTATGTAATATTTTTTCGAGGCCTTCGCTTCTAGTTTGATTCATATTTAAATACCTTTAGTTTTCCTCATTAACAAATTTTAAATCGTATAAAGTATTTGGCTTTTTTTAGAATCAAAGTCTTGATGTATATATTCCTTTTCTGGATATAAATGAAGCTATAACTTTCCTTCGGATTTTGATGTTTCAGATAAAATATTATCATGATATCTTGTGTTTTAATTAACCTTTTTTTCTTCGTCATCTTTGTTTGCTATATTTATATAGTGTTCATTGTTTAAATTACTTAATAAGCTAAAACATGATTACTGATTATTATTTGCAATGGCGTCCACAAAAGATTTCCAAGACATCTTTAATTAAATCATAATCTATGTTCATTTTTGGCCCATATTTGTTCTTAGATTTCATCATTTCTAGTGTAAGAGTTATTGTTTCTCTTAAATCATTGAATATTATCTCCCCTTACCCACATCGACTAGAACTGCTTAGATTATTCTTATCTAGCTTGCTTACTCTGGAAAATATTTTATTTTCTGATCCTTTATGATTCTCTTCAAGATAACAGTCGCTGAGCGATTCCAAATTAGAACATGTACAGCCATTTGGCTCAATTTTACTTTCTAAATAATTTGTTCGCGTCGATTGCAGATCATTAGAGCGCTTCTTTGGTGACGGTATTTTGTTTGTGAAATGGGGATCCATAATTACATTTTCAACCGTAAAATCGGGGTTTTGCCAATTTAGGTCTTCTTTCAAACTGGTTTATACTTACTACGATGTGAATCAAAGTTTTTTTAATATATCAGATACAGATGAGAATAAATCAATGTTCGGATGATAGATGTTTATATTTATATTCCGAAAACTAAAAGTATTATCTGGTAGCCTATATGAATTTCCATCTGAATGTTTCTGATGACTGTATTGTTTATTAGGTTGGCTAGACTCGTTTTTCACATTACTACTTGCTGCATGATCTTTAATTATAAAGCTTGACTTAGAATCGAATATATAATATTTTTTTTTGCATTCATGTTTATCAAATGGTTTTTGATACATGATATTATTTCTATGTGTATATGAACCCGAAATTTTATCATTTTTTCTACAATCGTCAGCTGGAATGGAAGTCTTCTATTATTTTCTACATCGTAATCTGAATTTTGACATTTATGATTCCTGTTGAATTGATTATGATATTGTCAATCATGACAAGGGTATGAATTATTTAAATCAATTTAAGATTCTTGTAATTGTATAAATCGCACGATTCTGAGGAACTACAAATTATTCCTGAAGTGAATAAAAATAAAATCATTTTATTCATCTTCTGCATGCTATTTATAGACAAAATATCAAAATTTTGATTCATAAAAAAATGATCTTGGATTTGATTGATTTATCGTCACATTAGCTATAAAATTAATTTCACAAATCATATCTCGCAAGCTAGATCCTTTTATTTTATTTTACTAAGATCCTAGTCAGCAGTTGATCGCTTATATTCAAATTCTTTAATAAATAAATAAATTTATTTTATTAAAACATTTCATATGTTTTTCTTTTCATAGAACTCAATGTAAACATAATATTGATTAAATTCATGTTTTCTTCATCGTGATTTCTAGATTTACATTTATTATATTTTCTTAGAATAAGATTTATTACAAAAAGAATAATTGAACTCTATTTATACCTTCTTTGAATATTTATATTTCACAAACTCAAAATAAATAGATTGCATTTTAAAATTATGAGAGGGTAATCTATTAGCTTGTTGTATATAGAATTCTTAAATGCGTGGCAGAAATTTCATGGAAAATCCAATTTTCAGTAAATTATGTGGATTTTATCTGACAAGAATATATAAGTTTATTGTTTTTTTCTGATGTTATAAAATATCTCTTCTCACATTTGAGCAAAATTTATATCTTATTTACGTTAAAAAATATAAAGATATATTATATTGTGTAACTTTTATAATTTTTGTGATATAACATCCATCTTATCATAAAGTTATATATGATTAAGTAGGAAAATTGAATCCTAATGTTATAAGATAATGAAATATATTTCAAATTAATAGAAATATACTAATCGAAGCACATTGGTTTTTTAGAACCTTTAAACTAAAACTATTTTTTTCGAATAAAGGATCAATTGTCCTGATACTGATATAATGTTAAGAAATAACATGCGAAATTAAATTTCTCGTTCTTTATACTAAATAAATGAACCTATTTTGGATTAAAATTTAATTTATACGTATTTGTTGTGATTTATATACATATAATCTGTAATAATCTATTCTACCTCTATTTATTTTCTGTATTCTTCTCAAAATCAAAATTTTATCAATAAAAAATTACTCCTAACTCCATGCAGATTATTGAAAATAATCAATGAATAATTATATTTTTGATTTAAGGCTTAAAGTTAACAGATGTATTGTAGAACTTAAAAAAAAAGCTTGACCCATAAAATTAATGGTGTGTTTTGAAATTCGATCGATTTTAATAATTACATAGGAAAATATAATATAAAAAATATATGAGGTTCGAATTAATTTGTATTCCTATAGTATTTGCGCTATCTCTGTTTAAAAAATATATATAAATGAAGTTTATGTTTAGACTGCAAAATTCTATTTATTTTTTTCAATTTAGTTGTAATAAATAGAATTGTAAAACCCATGAAAAAAAAATTGCGATGAAAAACTTCTTCTGACTTCTCTTATTTATTTTAATGTAATAAAATTTTATCGTTTATAAATTTTTTTTTGCATAAATATGTAATTTTGTATGCACTTTTTTGCTTTCAAATATAAACAAAAAAAGCAAAAGGATTGTATATCAATTTTTTGCAGTCAAAAATAAATAAATAAATATATATTTCCATGTTACTATTTTTCTTGAAATGTTTATTTTGACCATAATTTATTCGGATTTTAATAATAACACTATCATTATATAGATATATGATCTAACATAAGCAATTTATTTTGTGATCATCAAATAAAAGTATTTAATTGCGTCTAGAAAATCACAGTATTTTTGGATGAATGTTAAATATTTCCTTTTACCTAAAATTCATGTCATAAGATTATCTATTGAGCAACAACTAAATCTTTTGAAAATAAAGCTTCATTATTATTCGTACGATAACCATGTTCTTTATCTCTAATTTGAAAAGAAATAAAAAATGACATTATTTAATACATATTGTATCCGTTTTTAATTTAATTTTTTTATAAATAACCTTCTAAATTAGATTAATTTGTAGAGAAGAGTTACTTTATCAGAATTTGTTCACAATTAACTTTTACACATTAAAAAGGGACATTTTATATTTGGTTTGTTTTCTGAATATCCATAGATGTATTCTTTTGATTTATCGTCATTTTATGTTTAAAAAACGAGCACTTGAAAATAGTATAAAATAAAGAATTATCGTTTATTCTTTTTTAATATTTTGATTTCTAGTGCTTTAAATGAAATTATTGATATGCGGCTTTTTATCATAAGCGATTTTTTTAAAAGAAAGATTTACACTAAAATTTTATAAATTATACTTTTTTTCAAAAGGTTGAAATTTGTCCTGCTTTATATATTAAACATCAGATAATTTGTTTAAAACTATTTTTGATGTGAAATGTTATATTCTGCATAGAATTATATTTTATTTATTTTTATCGCTAGAAATTCTACGGCAAGGTTTTATTTCAATATTTCCAAGTTTACTCTATTCTTATTCTGAAACAAATCACCGATATATAGATTCGATTTTCTTATTCTATATCTTCACTTTATTAAAGCACGAATTGTGATTACATAAATATGGTTTTTTTACAAAAGCGAAGCAATTTATATATTACCGAAAATATCCAGTAATTTTAAAAACATTAGTAGTCTAAAATAAATATCTAAACTCTCGATTCTGTAAAATACAAGTGATATTTATTGATCATGTTGGAAGAAATCCTAGAAAAATTTGTTCTTATGTAATCTAAGTGTTTCTATTATATTAATAAAGATTAAATTCATTCTATTTAGATTTTTAGATGAATTTTATTCTATCTATTTTATCTATTTAGACGTGGTCAGCGTGTTGGAATATCGCACACTCCTTATTGCATCTTAAGTAATTTTATCTTGATCTATACGACGACTGCTCTTCTTAACTTGAATGAAATGAGTTCAAGTGTCTTGCGGAGTGTAGGTGCTTACATGTAGGCTTATACTTTGTCGAGTATTTTCAACTCCTTAAAATATTTTTTATGAAATTTAGTAACCACCCATCACAAGTCATCACATATGGTAATATTCTTGTTTTACATTTTTCAAGATTATAAAATGATTTATATATCACCCTATATATCTACACGTGTCATTTTTATATTATTAAAAATAAGAACATTTTAAAATGACACTTATAGCTAAAATCTAAGCATGACAATTAGAAATCTTTTAAACCTTATACTATTATTAATTTTGATTTTTTTTCTTTGACAAGAAATAAAAAAATATGAATCTTCATGTGATTACATATTTATCAAACAGGATATTTCATGTAAATGCGGGCCAATGAAAAATTAGAAAAAAAATACCTTATTCATCATTAGAGTTAGTTCTGGGAAAATTTAAGATTTAAGATTTTGCAGTATTGAATGTTGAAAACATTTTTTTTTGTATATTTATTTTAGTTTATAGTAGTTTTGTATTCATATAGCTTATTTTATATTGCTGATCAGTATGTCTAATTAAGAATTTATTGAAATTAATAGAAAATTTCAATTTGATTTTTGTGTCCTATAATTCATATGTATAAAATAAAATTCTGTTTTCTCCTAATTTAGTAATCGTTTGAATAACATATTAAGCAATCCCAAATTTTAAATCCAAATACTTACTAAACAAAAAATTTTTACCGATTTCTCTTTCGTGAATATATGCATTCGAACATTTAATACAAAAAAAAGAATAACGCTGAGAGGGCAACTAATAAGAATCTTTTGTTCCCATAACAGCAATTTGTTATAATTCGTAAAATTACTACAAATTTCAACGATTTTATTTGGAGTTTGTATCTGTGAAACATTACATAGAAATGCGTTAAAATAAACCTTTTAAACCTTATTGTTATGGATGATTATAACAAAAATACAAATTTGTTTTTTTTTGTATAGATAAATTTTCAACCAAGAACATTCTGCCTGTACTTTATTGCAAAAGAAACATTGTATTGGTACATGTAGAATTTTATTAAATTTTAAATTTCAATTTAATTTTCCATATACTAATTTAAATGATTAAGGTCTTTAATAAACAACAGTATTAAATAAAAAAACATAATGCAAATAATCTACAACTTATGTTTTTATTTTTTAGGTATCTTTCGGTTCCTTTTTATTTAAAAAAAATTTGAAATATTTTCATGCCTACTTTAAATAAATAAAAAATCAATTATCGGATTTGATACGAGAAAATACTTATATTGTTAAAATATCCAAAATAAATATTTTATTATTTTTTTGCAAAAAAAAATGATTAAATTCAATTGATTTAGATGTAACAAGGAGAACAAAAAAAAATGTTCGGCTATTTATTTTTATATTTGCATATTTATCGATATAAAAATTCAAATTTGATTTAAAAATAAACAAGGAAAGAGTGATAAAATGTTATTTCAATATTTTGGCAGCATGAAAAAAATATAAAAATGTGTGTTTTACGTGTAAAATATCAATGTGACAGACAATATAAAGTAAAAATTTTATTTTTCTATTTTTGCTTCGTGTATGTTGAAAATATTAAAATTGACGCTCGTTTATTTTCATGACTGTTTATACAAACCATGGTAAATGCAAATTTTCTTTAGTATTTATATCATAATTTTAGTTTTTGTTCAAACTCAGTAAATACACATACAAATAATCATATCTCTAATTCTTAAATCCCTTCAAAAAAAAGTATATTATTTTTATTTAGATGTCTTGTAAATAATGTTTTTTTTCTTGTTTTTATATAGTATACGTTTTTCTTTATATCAAGAGCAAGAAAAATGAAATTTATACTATATTAGAAACATAAAGTCACATGTCTGAAAAATTTAAACACTCAAAAACAATATTTAACTAACTATTAACAAATTATATATAAAGTACGTATATGCCAGACTTTAATTATATTCGAAAATATTTTTTCCGATCTAATGGAATTTATTAATTTTTTTTGTTTTCAGAAAGAAAAAGTTTGCTATTTGTTGCAAATCCCTAATCAAATTTAGAATAAAATTCAAAAAAAATGTATTCCTTTGTAGGTATCTGCGTTAATAAACGGTGCTATGTGTATTTTACATAAATTCTATGGCAAAAAAAACAATCCTCGCACCAAAACATAAAAAAATTCAAGAATATTGTGAGGCTGCGTCATGATTTCTAGTTTATCGCAGGCTTTAAACCTATTTCTGGGTTTAAGAATATTTATACCATAAAAATAACATTTATCGTTAGTTTAGCGTCTTTATGCAACCTTTTTATTTTCTTATAAAAAACCTATTTCTGGTGTTTGAATATTATACACTTTATATTTGAATAGTAACTTGACTAAATAATTTAATGAGAAATAAAATTTATGGGAGATATTTGTATGTGTTAGAATGTAATCTAAACCATGAAAATCCCATATTTAATGCTTAAACTTTTAACAAGATATTTGTGGCGCAATATTGCGGCATAATATATGCTAAGTTTGTGTAATAGAAATATATTATAATCAGGAATCAATTTTTTTATTAGCTATATATAAACTGTTCAATAGTTTCATATCTTCATTCATATTATTTCTTTTTACTAAATAAGTCTATGATATGACTAAATTTCAAAATTTACATAAATATGAAACATTTATTGATCTCGTTGTTTCATCGCAATAGAAAAAAATTTGCTATAAATATATCATTATATCTTATGTTAAATTCCGGGCAAGTAATAATAACAAAAAATCCTCTACATCGTAATTACTCTAAAGATATGTTTTAGAGCTAAAAACTAGGTTTATTGCTATAAATTTTTCTAAAATATTTTAATTTTAAAAAAATTTACAACTTATATGTTAAAATTTTCTTTTGTGATAATACTGGATTTTTATAATAACATAACATGAATAATTACTTTGATAGGAAGTTTGTAATATTAATTGGGTTATTCGTTTCTATTATGGGGGGAAACTGGATTGAGTTGACGTTCGTTAAGTCGTTTGCGTTATAATCCTTGTTTTGTTTACTATCAAGTTGTTATTTCTTCCTAACTAATATATATTTTGTTTTATACAGAGCTTATATCATATTTCTGTTATTTCTTCTTCAAAAAATAATAAGTTAAATTTTTAATAAGAAACATTAAAAAATAATGTGTCATCATTTTAAATATGGTATAGATGGCATTTTTACCTTTGTTGGTTGCATTTGCCAATAGAAGCCAACCTGCTGACACTAAGAAAGAATCATTTTATTGCACTATCGATCGTTATAATTTAAATTCAAAAACAAAAATTTTATATCCTAAATTTTATAGGAGCAAACATCGTTTTAAAATATGCATATATTTCATAAATGTGGCTAAAAATAATATTACACTATATGATGAACGAATGATTACTCAACAAGAATTTTAATTTGAAATATTTCATCTCTAAATTATATATAGCTTTATTAACCGATACGTCATACGATTCACGGTCATTCTACGGTTGTGATATATATTCCATTCTCTTTTATACACATAAATTTTTAATTGTGTGCTGTATCTATAGCTATAGATAAGTGATTCAAAAAGATCACATACTGATATTTATTTTTGCTCCGATATGTATGACAGCCAACTGCCATTTAAGAAATTTTTAATATTTGTTCAAAAATACACATTAATGGTTATTTAAAAGTATAGTCACTTTGAGTCTACATAATTACATAAAATTCAATAATAATATAAATCGAATCTTCTATATAATGAGAAATGAATATTAAATAATAATAGTTAAAAAAAACTTCTTATGTTTAATTGTCTAACTAATAGCTTATAAACCAACCGAATAAACAAAACAAAACTGTAAACTAGAATCCGGGCATCAACGCAGAAAAACATCATAATTCATTGATACTGTGACGTATGTTATATTTCCACATCTTTTGGAAAGTTTATTGTGTTGAAATATAGTATAAGGGGGTAATTTTTATTCTATGGATTCAATTCAAATATAATGGATTTTTTTATCTATTTAAAGCTAAAAAAAGACAAATAACTTTATTGCAATATTTGAGCTAGTAATAAAAATATAACAGATAGTAATTTTATCAGTAAAAAACCTTTTTCGATCAATACAACATTTTATATGCAAAAATAACTTTTAGCATCTACAAGGTGTTAATATCTATGTCTATATTTCTTTGAAATTATATACGTGTCTAAAAATTTTCCCACTCTATAAAGATCTTCATATATTGGAATATAAACCTCTAAGTAGCCTATATTATATATTATTATTTTGTTTTATTTTTCACAGTGTATCACGTAAATGAATAAATTAAAATAGAAGACTTTTTAATATGATAATTTGTAGATTAAAATTTATTTATCGGAAATTTAGATGATTTCTCAATTCCTAAGAGCATGTAAAATTGATATTTTCTATCCATTTAATTAATTGGATTTTTTAGTTTGAAATGATGCCAATTTTTTAAAAGTTATATACAGAACAAAATCCTTTTCTTAAGTCTTGAGAAAAACATCTTAAACGTTCGTTTTTTTCATAGTCTGGATTTCGTCTCTTTATATTTCCAAAATAATTATCATTTAGAACATATAGGATAATCATTTAATTTCGTTGTTGCAGTTAAACTTAACAATGCGCATACATTACGCTACATAGTATAATTAAGAATTTGAAATATATTATATTAATTATAAAATAAATAGCACAGATTTGATGTAAAAATAGGGAAGAATCAAAAATATCTTTTTTTTAATAAAAAATTTAATTAAACAACATAAAATGTGTAATTTCTGTAATTTAAATCTTAAATACACCTATAAGCAATTGCATTTTTGTCCAACGATGTAAAAGAGTAGAGATCGCTAAAAAAATCTATTGAAATCATATGAAAACCAATAACAATTGATTCCCCTTAAAATTTTTCAGATTCATTGCTATTCATTTGCCAAATCTATTAATAATGATATGAGCACAATTTATATTTCTAATTTATGAACGCAGTTTATGTATTATAAAACTAATTAAAGGATGTTTTTTTCCACCATGAACGATTATAGCGATTTGAAACTTTAATTTGTATCTTTTATGCTTGTTGTTAATAATTTTAAATAATGTAATGAATTTTTTATGCCATCTAAGCATGCAAATTTGATTTCAAATGCAATTACACAGTTCATTATTTATAAAGAAAGATATCCAACTTATTTTTCACAAGAAAAATAAAAGACAAAAAATATTATAGCCTTAAGCAAGATCAAAGAGCTAATTGTGGTTGTAAATAGAGGCAAATTTTAATATGTATTTCATGCAAATATAGTATTTGTATTAAAATGAGTACTTTGATAAGTTAATCCTTTAAATATTATTTTAGATATATTATAAGAATGAAAAAAAAATACATGATTAACTTAAATGAAGAGACGATAAGGATAAAAATAAATCTGATTATATCTAAAAAATTACAGTCCTTATATGAATAAAATAATAGAAAAACTAAATGCATTATGATATACGTATAAATTAATTATATACATAATATCATTATAATTCACATCCCGAAGATTTTTTGTATAATATGAAACCAATTAAATAACCAAAGGTGCGAATTTTAATCTCTAATTATTTTATGTAAATAAATAGAAGAATTTGAGAATTAAAGTATTTTGATGATTATTTGTGGAAAATATTTACACTATAAATTGGCTTAAATTTAAAGTATATATAGCAATCAATTAATTAAAATAAAAACATTTTATTGATTAGAATACCATTTAATTTAAATTTAAAATTATATGAAATAATAAATGATTCCAGAGGATGATATCCTTTTTTTAATTGGTTGTTTTTTATGCTATATATTGACCTAACAGATGCTAATAAAAACAATATATTAATAGTTGATTTTATAAAATAATTAAACTGCACTTCCTGGTGGTTTTAAGTTAAATCTACTTATTTTAATTTTAAGTTACATCCTTTATGGATATTAATTTAAAATTTTGTATTTTTGTATAATTTAGACTTAAAATAATAAGTTTGAATTTACTCGAAAAGAATCGTTGAATAAAAAGTTTTTAAATTTTTAAAATCTCTATAAATATCCGTGTTAAAAATGAAGATCATATTTTCATTTATTAGTTTGCTTAAATTTAAATCCTCTATATCTTTTTTTTATTCTATCAGATTATATTATGATATTCAAAACAAATATTTATTTTGTCAATTCTTAACATTTTTTTTTGTGTATTTGCATTTTGAATTCAGTTTGTTTATTAATAGCCTCCGATATCCTTGGTACATCCTAAACATGCATCGAACAAAGGGGCTTCTTAAAAACGTATGAAATTAAAGAGCATGGGTCTTTAGATTTCGCTGTTTAAGATATGAATATTTACGTTGATTCACCATCTTACTTCTGTTATAATATATTTTATAACTTCCCACCTGAATATTTATACATAGGCCTCAAGCTTATTCAAAGTAGAACATTTAAAAAATATGATGCATTTTTCGTACCTGAGAAGAATTGTATTTGTTGTACGAATTTTTATAGTAAAAAATCATTTTCGAATCACTTGAATCGATAAAGACATCCAGACCAAACTTTGGTTTAATTTCATTTTAGCAGTTCTTTACGCTTTTAACATCAAATGAAACCAGTAAAATATAAGTAAACTTCATGGATTTATATAATGGCAAAAACTAATAATTTACTGAGTTTATTATATCATGGCATAAAACAGTGGTCCAAGCGTCCAGCAAAAAAAAATCATTTTAGGTTGTAGATGTGATCATATAAAAACTACCTTGGAAAATAGATCTTTCACAATTATCGTTTTAATGTAATTCTAGGTTTAGGTTTTATGTTTTAAAATTAATTAATCTACCATTTACTTACAAATAGCGCATCAAAAACTAGTTTTTATAATATACAATAGACCGTGTTTCAAATTATGATGTGTTCATAAACAATACATGAATTAAACAGAATTATTGTTTTTTATTTAATCATTTAAATAAATTAAAAGAAATCTAATTCTCAAAATATAATTGTAAAGATGCCACTGTATTAATCAAAAATATTTTTTTGCTCATATGGATAAACCGAAAACTATATAAATTTTAATAAAGCACAAACCAGTGGTTGAAAATATAAAAAGCAATAAAAATTTATATTGTCAACATATTTCGGATATAGATATCATTATTTGATTCCCAATATTTAATCCTGAACTCTGCGTTCACCCATGAATTAGACGTTATATAATTAAATATGACCGTTATATTTAGCCAGAAATATATGAAATTAAACTATCAAAATGCAACATTGTGTAAATGATTGCATATAGATAAATATAATTTCTGGTTTCGAGAAACGTATAAAAAAAAATATAGTGATCTGATTAAACATTATAAATTAGTAATCCACTATATAAATTACTTGTTTATGAACATTTGTAGTACAAGAAATGTGAACTAGCTTTTTAATAGGGCATTGGTTTTTGATGGTGCATAAATCATCTGATTTGAAAATATACACCACATTCAATATAATATATATTGGGATAAATAAAACAAAATTTAAGCATAATTGTATAATAATAATTTTAGAAAGAATTAAAGATAATTAAGATCTAAATAATATCCCCTGTACCAGAAACCATCGTTGAAAAAATCAGCTCGTAAATCAATATTTCCTGGTGCTAGATTGTTTTTACATCAATTACTTACATGATAGCTAGCTTTTTGGAGCTCAATTTGGTATATTTTTTTTAATGGCTTTCTGAATTATACAATATTGATTTCAGACACTTATATTAAACGCATGATTTTTTAAAAAATCACCTAAACTATAATTTAATTTCGTATTCTATTGTATTAGTGTCTATCGTCTGGGTATGTGGCTATATTCAAAGCAAAATATTTAAAAGCTGATTTTTTTTATATGCTAAATCTTTTGGTTTTTGAAACTGTCTACGAATGAAAACAGACATTTGAAAATATAGCATAATTTTTAGAATGGTCTAATGTTTCAAAAAATGCGCTTCGTTGTGGATTAAAAAAACATATATTGTGACAAATAAATGCGATGACGGAAATATATAGTGACAGGTTTATCGCCCTGTTTTAAGTAAAATACACAAACATTTTCCTAAGCGCCGCAAACTTCTTCCAATTTCAGATTATAACATATTTAGGCTATACCTAATAACAGTATAATCTATCATTCTTATTTCTTATATTAAAGCGTAAATATATCCGATCCATACAAATAAATGGCACATTTACATTTTTTGATACTGTACTATTGTATGAGCTTCTAATTTTATATAAACTATGGAATCAATTAGCTATAAATGGTCAAATATATGATATATGTTGAAGAATAATAAAATATGCATCATTACTTCTATTTGACTGAAGCTTCTTATTTTTCAGAAGCAATAAAACACGCTAATTTATTTGTGAAATCACATGTTTATATACCCATGTTATACTTTAAAGCCGTAGTTCCCCCAGAATATCCATATAAGATAATAATCGATAAGATAATTAGTGTCTAAGTATCATATTGCACATAGTCCTTCCAATCCCAACACATTTGAGCATAGGATAGATAAAAATGCATCAATTAATATTAAATCGGACAATTATATGTAAACCAGGCCTCTACGATCGTATATAACATTGGATTTGTATGTTTATATTTAATGCCAGTGTCAAATATTTTGAGAACAGAGAATTATCAAACAACAAAGATAAAGTAAAATACAATAAGTATAATCCATACCAAAAAATTTTTCAAAAGAAAAACCGGATAATTGATGTAAAAGAAGCTTCCACATATTATACGTTGGCAAATCTACATAACTGCTAGATACACAACTGGTGTAAATAGTTGAGATAATTTAATATAAGGCTTTCCAAAGTGAATGATAATATTATTAAAATATGATTCCTACCGAATAAGTTTAAATATTCAAATTTAAACAAAAACAAAATTTCTTTCAAAAATGAAAGTAGGCATTAGAGTATACTGTATTCGTTCCATAAACTTTAAAGAAATCTTTTTTATAGAAATGGGAGGGTCTTAATATGAGGACATCAGAAATCGCTAATTAAAGAATATTAAAAAAAAAAATTACGATTCTATAAATATAAGATTTAAAACCCAAAAAAGGGACATGATACATATGCCATGAAACAGATGGGAATATTTCTAATGTTTTAAAAGTTTTTTTTTTGGCTCAATATTTTTATAGGAATAGTCGAACTATTCAATATCTTAGATATAAAAGACGTGATATGAATCTTTAGAAAAAATTATAACAATAATAGTAAAAGATGATAAAAATGCTTTTAGACAATAAATAGAAGATATTTTTTTTAAATTCTCAGCATAGAATAAGGATTAACATATACATGTTTTGTTTGGATTAATTATACTTTCAAAAAGCAACTTCGTGTTTTTATAAGACTTCACATCTTTTTACATTTTATGAGAGTGTAAAGTATAATAATAAAATTTTTGATAAGCGAGATTTATAGATAATAATTGTGTTTGAGTATCTTTAAACTTATATCTATATGCATTAATATACCCTGAAAATATTGTTTTATGCCCTTTGCTAATATTTAACTAATTTCATTGCACAGAATATTTCTAATTTAATCTTTTAAAATTCGAAGAGCTAATCCTGCATTGATAGTAGATTTTTTTGTAGATATGCTTTATATAAACTATACTGTGTGTATATTTCGATATACATGCAATTCAAATACAATTTTAAGTTATAACTATAAGTAATCCTAAAATTTTAAATTTTTCTTTGGAGAATAATCCTAGTAAATGGTTTTATATTTCTGCCTTTTATATAGTTAAATGTACAAATTGTTCAAATAAACGTATGCTTCGGTTGCTTTTTTGTGAATTTGTACCATTTATATCTATAAATTTTTTACATATTGTAATGTATTATTATACATTCTCTTTTTATCTGTTCTTTCCATAATGTAAAACACCAAAACAAATCTTTATTTACATTAATTGTGCAAATAAAAAATGGGTACAGTTAAAAAATACCTAAAGCCTTTACAAAGTAGCAACAGTTGCAAAAACTTTATATATGCATCTGCACTATAACCGCGGAATTTTATTTTGATCATATGAATGGTTTATCAGATTGATTAAAAAAATTAATGTTTTATAATTTTAAATATAATTTTTGCAATATAGTAAGAATATTGAAATTATAGCATACCAAAAAAAAATAGAGAAATTGATGTTGAACAAATAATATTAAAATCAATATTGCTATTTATTTTCTAGTCATTTATGGCACGTACCAATATAAAATTTTATCATGGAATAAACCAAATGTGGGCAACCTGGGTATGAGAACAAAAATGGCTTCAGATGAACTTTTGTGGTCACATGGGCTAATTCATTTTTTATTGTGTCATTTAAATTTAATTCACTGTGAATTTAACGGAATTTTACTGCCACTATTCTATGAATTAGAAAAAAGATAATTATAACATTTGCTGATAACTTTTTTTTCGTTGCAGCAAAATATAAGATTGTCTGTTTGATTTTTGTAATATGTTCTCACGTTGAAGAATAATATGCAGATATACATTTTGCTTCCTATAGAGAACACAAACACTATGTTTTAGTAGAAGAAGCACGAAAACAGAAGCTGTTTAGTAAAAAGAAAAAAATATGGCTAGCTAAGCTACACGTAATATGTTATATAAAAACAAATTGCTAACGAGGCGATTATCTGACTAACTTTTCTATAAGGAAACCGGGCAAACTATATAGCGATATTATGATAATCAGGGAATTCTCAAACAAAACAGTGATATTCATGATCCGGTTTGTGTTACGAAAGCAACTTCAACATTATTATCATACGAAATCCCTAAAGAACGACATTAATTGTCAGTTGATCTTGAAAAGCATTTATTATTTTATTACAATTCGAATACCCATTTGATCATTACTGTCAAATTTTATAAAGATACAACATATTCTGGTCAGGTTCTTGATTTTATTTGCATGATTACTACGATTTTTGCTGTCATATAGAAGTTTGGGTTTAGTAACATTATATTGTAAGAGACCAGGTATTTTTTTTGTTACTAATAGAAGAATAATGTGGATGTTAAATAAAAATTATAATAATTTGGTAGATATTATACAATTTGTGCGCCTTCAACAGAGACATACGAGAAGAATTCATCACATTTCTTTATAAAGAAAAGCATAATCTAAAAATCTGTTTGAATAACATTGAATTTTGTATCAACAAAATATTTTTGCTAAGACTACAAATTATATGTATTTTTATTTTATACGATAATTCAATCGTAAATTTTGGCAGAAAAATCGCTTTTAAAAAATTCCAGATAAAAATTTGCCGATTTCAGATAAAGTCACCAGCGCATAAATCTTCCCTAATTTTCACAATTCGTATGAATTCAAATTACCTGTGTTAATAAAAATTGAACTGCTAAAAAAACGAATTTTCTGGTCTTTTAGTAAGAAGGATCGGCTTGTCGCCTAAAAGATATTTCGTTGTCACAAACTTGCTTTTTTATGTGATATCACACAAAACAGAATGAACATAATTTTTCGAACAAGGAAAGAATTAAAATGTGTTAACATGAGGAAAATATGAAGTTTTTTAAAAAAATTGTGATTTTTATCGGATCTGTTTTTCGTGTGAAAGATTTAAGAAATAAATTATAAACAATTGCTCAAGAATCTAATGCTCCAGAATTTTACGAAGGTAATGGAGTCGTTATTATATTCTGAAGTATTGGGGTCTTGAACATTACAAATGATTAACCTTTAAGTGTCTGCTAGAACATGAAATAAAAATGCAGCTTGTCTTTAAACCCGTTCTTGTAAACACTTTGCAGGCTCATGGTAAGCTTTTATGGGAGCTATTAGAATTATAGAAGATTACTATACTAAAATACTCTATGACAATAAGACAGATCTAAAATAAAAATGAGAAAATGCAATGTAGTATCTTAAATTGCAAAAAATATCCACGTCGTATATTTTAATGTTTTTTAACTACGTATTAGTGTGTCTACCTTTTCCCACTTTGCTTAATTGTACTATAAACTAAGAAAACAATTGACAGGAATTCATACAAATATAAATTTAAATTAAAAATCTGTGGATTTGAGCCAGATATGAAACTATGTTAGAAAAATCATTAAAAAGCCCATTAAAGTAAAAACTCAAATAAATGACTGTTTTTGTTTATATGTTAAAGTAATTTATAGATTATAGAGCATAAAGAATCTTTCAATGTGGCTTCATGATCATCTCCAAAACAAGAATGTGGCCATAAAAACCATAAGACTACCCATATCTGGTCTACTACATCTGAAAATTCATTAAATAATTTTTCTTTACTACTAGCTATTTTATATCTTAAGAATTCTATGACCAATAATGTTCATTAGATACAAAATAAGTTTAAATTTTTTACTCCTTAGTTATATAAAATATTAAACTGTTAAATTCATTAGTTAATAATCCAGTGCAATTTTTACGTAAAATATCTAACAGAATTCGTAAATTCAATCATATTCCGTATGCAATTTTTCATGTTAAATATAGCAATAAAATTTATGCTTACAGAAAAAATAAAAAAAATTGTTTTGCTTGCATATACAGAACATTATGTATCCTATTTTTATAGCTTTTTTAAAATTTATTCATTTGCGAAATCGTTCATACTTTTCTATTTAATAATATACACATATTATCAGATCAAGTATTATTCCCCATAAAATATTCAAATTTGTTTATTTTCTTGTTAAGGATGCCTTTATTTTATTTTTAATATTCTTTGTTAAATTCCATATACAATATCTATACCATATGATGTAAATTATGCGATTTTTATAATCTGTTTGCTTTGGATACATCTATATTGTCTCGAGCATGTTTTAATGGTTATAAGAGATTCAAGGTGATAGATTATGATACCAATAAATTTAATGCAAAGTTAAAATTCTTGTGCTGTACTTGTAAATAAAAAACCGAATATGTACAGCAAATAGTCTCGATAATTATTCCTTTGGCATTCGTCGCGTTTTAATCGATTTTTTTTTTGATATAAAATTATAGCAAGCTTTTTTCTTTTATCATTTATAATAATATCAATTGAGTTACATTAAACTGTGCATTAATATTTACGACAAAAATCATTCAGCTTAAGATTACTACCCTGTTGTTTCATATGCAATACTTTCTAATTGTCTTTAAATTTGCCATTATATTTACCAGAAGTTTTATGGGAAATTGACAGAGTCGTTAAAATACTTCTGATCGTGTATTCGTATACCAGATTTACTGTATATGGCAACCATAATTTTATTTTATTAGACATTTACAAATTAAATTTGCAACAAGTACAATGCTTATAACCAAAAAACATTCCATGTCCATTATATACGTTTTGTTTTGAATTCCAAGAATTTAATGTGCTGTATTCAGTTTCAACTCAATGTGATAAGGGGTTTTGCAAAGCATTTTACATTTTCCCCCATATTAAAATAAGAAAAGAATACAACGACTCATTAGATCGTCCATAAATTGTAGGATTATAGTAGTCAACCTGAATTTTTTTTTAATGATTTGGCGCACATGTATAGAACTGAATTTTGAACTTTTTTAAAACAGAATAGAGCGGCATAATTCTATATTCTTTTATGTCAATATGTAAGCTTAATAAAAATCATGTTTAAATATAGAGTTATTGTCTTTGTATGAATCAAATTGTGCCGTTAGAAGGGTGTCTTAGGCTTTGTAAGTAGATGCTATGAAAGAACTTTGTTTTCTAATATAATATTTGTAAGCACTTTAATTACGGCGTGATAAAGTACTTATATATCTGCTTGCTTATTTTTTTTGCAATAACTGAAACGAAATCGGGCCGAATTTCGATATTGTTTTCTTTCTGCCTTTATTCTTTTATTTTTTATTGGCGGTGTTGTAAAAACTTTAGATGTTTACTTTACAATCATATATTTTTAAGTAGTTCTAATGTACAATAAACCTTGCATTGGTTTTTCAGGGTCTAAACTCTCCTTTCTTAGCCTTTATTCCACGCTTTTTTATCTTGCATCTTAAAGTTAGCGTTATAAAAATTCACTTAAATCATTCTTCATATATTTTCTTTATGATGTTTACTCTTTAAATTGCAATGTTTGACGTTTTTAATACATACCGGCTTTTGCTACCTGCATAAATAATTTTCTAAAGGATTTGTGATGCTCTAACAATAACGCACAAGTATATATAAATGAAGTTTAACTCATAAATTTTACACAATTTATATAAGCCATTATATAATTTGTGATACTTTAGCACATAGGAAAATTTTACTTTGTAAGATAAAGATAATTTTTCATGGTTAAATATTTCCACATATGAATCTATAACGGATTTCCCAGGATCACTAAATAAGTTTGTTTTTTTATTTCGATATTTGAGTTTTCTTGCTTATATTTTTTGTATAAATATATGAGTCTTCTCTATATACCAACCATTGTCTTCAAAAATTTGATAGTAATGATTATAATGGATTATGCTTGCTTTGCAAATCTAAACAAGATTTTAACACCAAAGGAATTTTTCCAGTAAATTTACGGCATTTTTTAAAATATTTGGAATATAGATGCACATCACATAAATCTATTTGTCACTCCTATCTTCTGTTAAACATGACGTGATACATTTCTCGTGGGATAGTATGAGCTAACGAGGTATTCAATCTTGATTTTACGATTATAATGATAATCATATGAAATTTGGCTAATTATTTACCTGGATACTCTCCTCTTCTATTATATTTATTCCTTCTTATTTGAAGATCATTGGTAAAATATCTATGGTCAATTTTTATTTAATATAAAATAAGCATATGATACATATTCTGGTGGTTTGTTTAGCAAATCAAACATAAATTTCGATCTAATAATTAAAAATAATAAAAGTGAAAAGTAAAAAGAATCAAAAATAAAAAGAGCAATATTATAATAGATGCAAATCTTAAAAACTGTTATAAACATAAAAATAAATCTCATAAAAATAATTAAAACCCATTAATAATTACAGTATATTATAAGCCAATGATATTAAAACAGTAATGTGTTTTTTTAAACAAACCTTTTCTCTGCGAAAATATTTATAATAAGTAAGGCGGACATGAAAACGTATTTATATCTTGAAATAAGTAACATTTATAGAACACACAAATTATATACAAAAAATATATTACCTATAGATTTAAGGGTTGAGTGGTTTACAAGTCGGACCCCAGTGTGAGGGGTCGCAGGTTTCACTTCCACCCACCCCACCAATTTCCGATACGAATTTACTCTTAAGAAAAATACCGAAGGGGGCGGCCAGTGAATAATATAAGATAAACCATAAGGCACTGTCAAGCCATGAGAAATAGGTGGTTTCTATGTAAGATGTTCAACTGTGCCTTCAGTATGAAAAAAATACCACACCTTTCAGCAAGGATATGGGTAAGTGTAGAGTGTGGTTGTAGCTTGTACACCTTAGCGATGAACAGATGACAGAATCTCATCCCCTCCACATAATGACTGCCGCCTATGAGAAAGGGCCCAATCCATGTTGATTCCGGGTGACAAGAAGTGCTGGGGGAGTTCCAAATTAAGCGCTGCAGTTAAGCAATCATTTCTAATAAAATAAAGCGAACTTTAAAGAAGTAATAGAAGTTAAACATAAAGTAAATTAGATTAGAATTTTAAAAAAATATAAATTTAATATGAAGTTGAATATTAAATCCAAATACATTAAAGTGAAGAAGACTAAAAGTAAAAGATTTAATTTTATGATAGAAAGGCAACATCTTTATATATATACGCTTAAAATATAGCAGAAAGGCATAGAGAACCCCATTCTGGTATTCGTATAATGAAATGGTCATAATAAATCATTCAGGTAACTATTTTATCTTGATATTCCATACATCATGTAAATTTTATTTAACTTGTTTCTATATGTTATAAATCAATTATAAATCCATCCTATCTATTAAAAATTGCACTTTAAAGAAACTTGAATCCATGAATTTCAAAAAAAGACGAGATGTTTGTAAGGAACATCAAAGGAAGTATTCATATGATGCATTAAGGAGCTGTGCAATATTTTTAATTTGCTTTCTACGTCTCTGTGGATGCAATCATATTAAGAGGGAACTTAACGCATAATATAAAACTACGAATCTTTAGAAATTTTTACAGTAATTAAATGTTTAGTTATATTTAATAAAATGCTTTGTTATTACAAGATTAATTTTTTTATTTGCTAAAGATATTCCTGGTCTATTCAACTTGTAATTTAATATTTTAGTTTTCAATTTTAGAGGTATGTCTATATAAATAACAAGCAAAAATTATTCATATTTTTGTAGCCCGATGTTATATTACAGTCATTAAATATAATAATTCGAACAAATAAAAACCAAAGTAAATTCATCAAGCTCGTAAAAAATTTAAGCAATGTTTTATGTAAAATGAGTTATAATGATACATTATATTTAGGAAGTTTGGCACACAATTTTCTTAATTTGTTTTGTGGGTTATTGTACATAATCTTCTGTAATTGTCATTGAATTTTTTTTCTGTGTTTTATATAAAAAACAAAAAAAATTCATTCTATAGCTAGACATAATGATTCTAATAGTTTAATTTTCTTTCGAGCTAATCTCAACATAATAAAAATTACTCTAAGATTTATCAAAATTTCGATCAAGAACACGTAATAAGATTATTATATATGTATTAGTTAATTTTAACACATATTGGATGTAAATAAGGAGATCTTAGAATTTTTTTGCGCTTAGCTATTCAATTAAACTTAAAAAATATATTATAAGCCAACAAAAGAAAATATGTATAAATAAAAAACTAGAAATTTATGATTAGCTTAGATTAGACCCTAGTTTAGTATACATCTTTTATGATAATTGAAGTAAATCACAAAGAAAAAACTAATATTAATGCACTATATCTATTTTTTATAATTTAGAAAATATTAACACGAAATTACATAGGTATCAAAAATCCTAAATTCTTGGTTATTTTATTTATCACGTTTAGAAGATAAAAATACAAAAATAGGTTTATTGATAATGATTTGAAATATAAAAAATATATGTTGAACGGAATAAAACGGAATTTATATATTGATTCTTATGTTAAATGACTACATCAGAACTTTTTTTCTTAAAATAAATAGATCTTTCCGCTCGTACATCCTGTTTTTGTTTAATAAGACAAATGAAATTTATTTAAAAGTTTGTATTCTCCAATAGATTCTATCATCTACATAATTTAGAAAAAAAGACATAAAACTTATTTCAAGCCTTGATATGATACATATTTAACAATGTTTTTATATATAATCATCTAAATAATATACAATTTATACATTTTTATGGTGGAATTAAATTGTAAATTTTATTTACCAAGAAGTCTTTATATGCAATTATTATACAAAAGATCACATTTATCATGGAAAATTTGGAATTAGTTGCATTTTTCTTTTAAATTGATCTCTTGGTATTTATTTATCAATTTTTGGAAATATTGCTTTTAATACTTTATTTTGAAGTTTTTCTATGATTTAGTTGTTTTTATGCGTCCAAATACTTCCCCTTTGCCGTATATTGTCTACAACAATTTACAAGGATAATATTGCTCATGTTAATGTATATTGGCGACTGTTTATGTTTTTAAAATATGATAAATACTAGGATTTATTTATAAAAAAAACAAAATTATGAATTTATAAAAATTACTCTATAAATTACACATTCTTTCTTTTAACTTGAAATATTTATTTTTTATTTTCTTAAAAGCTAGATTCATATCTTCAAAAAAATATCCAAATTTTGTATTATATCTAGATTGATATATAACGGTAATATTACTCAATCTTCTATCATGAATATTTGTGTATATGTGACATTACTATATACTCATATTTTAATTTATGATTTGAACTTAATTCATTTAAAATACTAGGTTAGGTATTATAAAAATAACCGGTGATCGAATAAGATTTTAATTTATTTTTGTAATTATATAGCTTATATCTATATTTTCGGTTCATTTATGATATCTATGCTTATAAAAATCACAATTTAGGAACTGTGATCATCATAATATTCTGGTTAAATTGATTTTATAATATTTTCTTTTCTTATGCATAACAGTGCGCGTGTAAGCATTTTTTGTATTCTAAAATTTCTATCTAATAAAATATACAGCCATTATCAATTAAAAAAAAAATATTAATCTATATAATAGCAATAGGTAATATAATATCTTATATATAGTTCCTTTATAAAGGAAGCTTTTTGTAATAAATACTATTACCTTTAGGCTAAATTTTTGCAATAGGATCAAATGTACATATTAGTAATTCTATGGATCTGTGTGAAATTCCGTAAAAATTTAAAACAAGCAAAATTAATAATTTTTCACAAAAAAAGCCTTTAAATTTTTATGTAGACCTATTAATCTATGATAAAATCTAAGGTTATTCGCAATGGTCTTTATTCATCAAATTTATTGGTTTTTTAAATTTTTCTGCTATAAAAATCTACACAACCACGGGTGTCGGATTTAAATTAGGAAAGAGCAAATATAATTCTTCTCATGGCACATATGCAATATTTTGTGTTTTTAATATTGTAAAATAAGATAAGGGTTATAAATATTTTTATTTTGCAACTATTTTATAAATATAAAAAGATAGATTATATTTCTCCATGCTACTTTAAAATTCTGAATATTTTGAAGCAAAAAAAATGTAATTTCATAAGAAATAATTTACTATTATACACATACACTGCATTTATTATATTTTTCATGTTTAATTTTGCGAAAATTAAACGCAAGTGACGTTTTAGAATATAATTTATTTATAAATTTGCATTTCTATGTTCTTTGATAATATAATTAATTAACATAAAATTTTGAATAAATATGCTAAAAAAAAATTTGGATATAATTATACTAAATTTCAATATTTCAAAACTATTTATTGTTTTGATGCGATAGAAATATTTTTAATTTCCTGGGCAATTTTGTAGAATATTTAAATGCATAAAAATCAGTTTTATAGTTTTAGACATGCTTTTTTATATTTTCAGGGTAGTTGATTCACAGATTACCCTATAAATCTATTATAGTAATTTATAAATTTTAATTATGTTATTTTTCCTATTTAGCAGGTGAACTTGATACGTTTTGCCTTTTTAAATACATTGTCAGATTTTAAATAATTCATAGCGCATTCATCGGTTGATCTGGATATAACTTTGGTTATATAAATATGCAAATAGGCAGGAAATAAATAATAGTATTTTTATTTTTATATAGTTAGTTTTATTTACATGAAATTTCTTGATGAAGATGCACGGCACCCATGGTTTCTATAATTTAATATGAAAAGTTGACAAAATGCGCCAAAAAACGATTTTTGTCTTTTATTTAGCAAAAAAAAAATACGTTTTTATATACTGTTGCGTAACTTTAATAATATGAAGCTTCAATTGAAATTATAATCAGGTAAAATGATCGTTTTTTGATAGAACACTATATATTTATTTGAAAACAATTATTTATTTTTTACATTGATATTTTAGCTAAAGATATGTGCAATAAGAACAAGAAACACATATAATCCGATTTTTATATATTTTAAAGAGATCTAAACAAATATAAAACATGCCTTTTTAGAAAATTAAATGAATAAATTTAGTCAAAATGTACATTCATTAAAACACAAAAGTTGTAATTTATATGTCTAAATAGAAATTACGCATGTAAATGGTTCGATCTTTACTAAACTAAGTATGTGATTTTTTTAACACCAAGCAAAAACTTTAACTCCGAGTAATTAAATAGCATAAAAACGTCTATTATTAGTTATATTGCATTATAATTAAAAAATAACACTTTTGATCATAAAATATAACATAAAGTATTGTAATCATATTGATATATTATAGAAGTATATAATTTATAAATTAGAGATGCTTTAGAAACATATAGTTATATTAAAACTATAGAAAATAATTATATGAAGATGCGTGAAGCACGTTGATTGTATTCAAAATGAGTATCAAAGAAAGGGTTTTTTTAGAGTAGCTACAATAAAAAAAAATTAAGACCTGCGGCATATGTTTCTTGTATTAAAAAGCAATATCAACTAATAAGAACGTATTTTGAGGTTGATAGGACAAATAAAATGCATAAATATACAATATTTTGAATTTTTTATCATTTATAATATAATCAAAGCATCGAATAACATTCTATAAATATAGTGATAGTGTAGAATAAAAATATTGTATATAGAAACAAAATTTAACAAATTTTCAAATAGCCTTTATCTTTTAAAAACCATTATTAAATATTTAAGATTAAATATGAAAACAGTAATATAAAAGACATTAAATCAATACAAATTTCTTGTTTATAAACAAAATCCTATTGCTAAAATAAATTTTACACATATTTGAAAAATAAAGATTCATTTTAGTGTAGTATAAGCTAGAATAAGGAGTAAAAATACACAGCCATACAAATAAAAGGTTTAAAAATCGCGTATTCAATGTAAATGATATTTTTCTTTATTAAGTTATGATGAACTATATCAGACAAACGCAAAAATGATTTGGAAAAACTAATAAAACTATTTCTTGGATTTATACACGAAACTATGTAAATCTTGGATCTCATATTATATTTTTATATAATTATATTGAAATGTTTAGATTTCAATACATTCACTTGATATATTTTTATTTATAGAATAATTTTATTTTTATATTAATGAGGTTTCCGCGTAAATTTATATATAAAGTTAAAATTGATAGTACATGAAATATAGAAAATTATCACAAAATGATAGATATTTATGTTTTACATAAATATTTGTAAAATTAATTGCATAAATTCATTTATTAAGTAAAGATGGTTTTATTTACCTGCTAATTCTTGCATCATTCTGAATTTATTTTTTTATGCATCCATGCAAAAAAATGCCTTCTTTTAAGAATATTCGAAATATGTGAATTTTGTATCAATGAAAGCCAATATAAAATATTTTGGATCTGCAGTAAATATCGTTTGCGCAGATTTCTACTTTTCATTATGATTAATATTTTTAGTTTGCAATCTTTATGAACCTTTTTATCATATTTACAATATATATTCAGAATCATTGGCTTTATTTATTTCTAATAGCAGAATTTTAAGAGATCATATTTATTTTTTATTTATGGGCCACATTTTTAGTTGTAATTTTAGTTTTTTTTCTGGCACAACTTGCTTGATTCTCTGTACGCACAGCGTATTTATACTTTCGGCTATCTTCTCCTCTCTTTAGAGATCATAAAATTTATATTGTATTTGTCTTATGATAGATGTGCATTTATGGGATAATTTTTTTTATCGATTTTATCCATTTAGACGTGGTCAGCATGTTAAGAATATCGTAAAACTCCTTGATGCATCTTTTGACACCATACCCTGATCTATGTTCATCAACTGCTCGACTTCTATCGAATGTGATGAGTGCAAGTGTCTTGCTGAGTGGGAGAGCTTGCATGTATGCTTCTACTTCGTCCGGGTTTTATACTCCTAATACATTTTTTTATGATATTTTGTAACCACCCCATCCCAAGTCATCACATATGCTATTATTCTTGTTTTAAATTTGTAAATTAAACATTACTCTTATAAAATAGAATAATTTATATGGTCAATATCATATTTTTGCCATCAAATATTAGCATCATAAATGCTAAATCAAATCACAAATATAAACATATCTTTAAAAAAATGCGTAATGTAAAAAAAGTAAAAAGTGTAAATATTCTTAACCAGATTCAACTAATAATTTATACAAAGTTCAAAATCAGGCAAAGCATATTTCTGCTTATTCTATATACCTAATTTGCAAAAAAAAATTGTCTAAAAATAAAAAAAAACTTATGAGTAAAATATATTATATAATCCATAAACAACCTTTCTTTTTATCACATTATGCTGTGAGATTTTTATTAATCATTTTATTTCATTCTTTTTTGATTTAACGATTTGCTAAATTATTTTGGATTAAAAAAATCGAAGATAAAAAATAATATTAAGCAAAAAAACAACATATTATCATAATAAAATTTAAACATACAAAAATCATTTTGATAACGTTTAATTAAAAGATTCATTTTTTTTTTAGTTAATTGTATGCTTGTTTTCCAAGAAAAATATTGCAATGATTATATATCTAATTATGTCTAAATTTTATATATTTATAATACTTTTATATTGAGTAATGCTTATTCGAATTTTTTAGTCTGAACTTGTCTTTTTTATGCATGCGGATCTATGTCATTTAAGAACATAAAGTCTGTAATTTACATTTTAAATTGCAGACTTGTCATAAAAATCAACTTATTAGAACAAGAATTTCAATTACAGGAAAACATTAATTGTTTTTAAATATCCTCCGCGAAAGTGGATTTTCTAGTTTTACAGTATTATAAATTTTTAAGTCTTTTCAGATCTAAATAATATACTTTTGTACAATCAGATCTATAATTTACATACAATTTCGTCTTCATAGGGTGTATAAACTTTTTTTAAAATTAAAAATATACTACGTTTGATACAACAAGTAAAATAGGTTTAAGATGTAAGGAACATATAATAAAAACATTTGATAAGGTTAAAAAATCTTTTCGGATATATTGATACAAGAGGATTTTATAATGTTGTGTGATATATCATGAAGAATATATTTCTTTTTCATTTTAAAATGCACATTGCCGAAAACAGTCTAAATCTTTTTATTGCGTCACATAAAAAAATTTGATTTTTAAGATAGAGAAACTATTCTTTTTAATAAATAAAGTAATATTTATGGTTTTCATTACGTGTCATATATCGTATTCTGAATTTACCAGTTGATACAATCTAAATATAACATGGGATGATATATAAAATTACTGCAATACAAATATACCAACTTTTCAAATCGGAAATTTACGCTACGATTCGAAAAAAACATATATAATATGTATATTTTTCGTTATAAAAAAAATGTGAATTTCTATCTCTCTGATTCATAAAATAAATATAAATTTTAAAGGTAATAAAATTATGTTTAAATATAAATTTTAATTTGCGATAAAAAAGATCATTTTACATTCATAAATTCCCAAGCAAATAATAAAAAAAAATGTTACTCGAAGAATTGTGATTTCGCGAGTGTAAATAGTTTATTCAGTTTATAACATTATATTTTGAGCATTAGGAAAGAATTTATAACACGACTGAGATACAAATCATATATATTATTGAATCGCTACCTAAAATGACTTCAAGTATATTAAAAACAATTTTTATAAAATATACATAGCAATGCATTATCTGGTATCCGAATATATAAAAAATGTATTTTATTAAAAAAAAATTTAGTATGGTGTAATAAGATATAAAGATCAAAATTACATGCATAATATGCAAAAATTTCTTGATTTATTTTCTTATTATCTGGTATTATGTCGCATATCACATTATGCTATAGCCAAAGATTTGTTTTTATATAAAGCAAGATCATTTCATGTTGACATAATGTTTTGAACGATTTATTTATCCATAGATCATACTCATGAGTATATAAAATGAAATTTGCATTGTTATATCTTAAGATACCACGTATAGACTATAAAAATAGTGAACGGCAGATAATCTAGATATGTTTAAATCTTGATGCGATCCTGCTTAAAACAAAAATTATTATCAGGTAACGGACTGTTCTTACTTTTTTTGGTTATTAGCATTATCTTTTTAAGTAAGTATATCTGTGCAGCGATACTTCACACATATTATCTATAATTTTTATTGATATAAGTATGGAATTAATAGTAAAAGAACGGAAAAATTAACAAGAAAAATAACAATATCGATTATGATACTGCCAAATCTATCCGATTACTGCTTATTTTTGTGTTAGTATGCATCATTGTAAAATCAACTTTTTTTGGATATCAAAGACCATTAATAATGCGAAAGAATCTTGATTTTTCATGTATTAATAATACAAAAGTCGTATTGTATATAAGACTATAATATAGAGAAAAAATGAATTTTAAAAGAAAAAATGTCATCTCTTATTGTGAAAATATATGATTTTCATGGATTACACATAATACAGACGTGTAAAACAAAGATTCGCTAGCAATTCGGAATGTAAAAAAAAATGATTTCTGGTCATTGAATTTATTCTTGAAAACGAATGATATGAATCCGATACAAAATTTTTTTTATGTAAGAAAAAAATCTGTCGTGGCTGTAGTAAGAATATATTTTGTTGAATAAATTTTTAAAATATAAATTATTTTTCTTCAAAATAAAATTGATAAAAAGATTACAATATAAATATTACAATCTAGAAAAACTATAAATGCATATTTTTTGTTTAAAACATGTTGTATATCCGTACCTAACATATGTATGATTTTGAAAAACCAAATATAAACTTGGTCGAGTTTTATGGATATTATTTTATCCAGTTCAAATATTTTTGTTTTTTTATTATTATTTTTAAAAAATTAAACTCCAACTTAATGTAAACTAATCAAATTTTTTTAGAATTAAAATATAATCTTAACTAAAAAAAAATACATATATAACCAAAGAACTTCATAAATCATCATGTTTTTCCCTATCAGTATTAAAATCTTAAACACAATATAGATGCATACACTCTCAAATATTTTTTTGTTTTCTGACTAGAAAAAAGATAATATGACCAAATTTTTATTATAAAACAAATATGCGATATGTTTTCAAGTTCTATATTATCGGTATATCTTATTATAGTAAGGTTTGGATTATATACATGGCAAAAATTAATCACAATGTTGAATTCATTGTATTTGGTTTTTATTATGGTTGAATAAAATTAGAATCATGTTTTGCGCTTAATTTATTTGTGATTTTTATGAGGCTATAATGTTTAATTTAAGAAATATCTGAAGCGAATATGTATTGTTGTTTTTTAAAACATTATTTAGATAAATAAAATTTAATATATCGATAAAATGTATTTATTTAATTTACATTTTATAAAACAAAAGCCGACATCAAATAAGATTTGACCATTTTTATCAATAGGATAAAATTTTATATTGCAAAAGATTGCTTGAAGGCACATCTGATCATATCAATTATAAAAAACATCACAAATGAATCTTGAAATGTGGATTAAAAAAATTATGTGACTATCGAGTGGTATTTAGCTTAAAATATCGTGGCTGAAAATTAAAAGTATTGGTCATCTTAAATTAAATAAATAAAATATCTGTGGCTATAGGTCATAAGAAAAGATAAAATCCAAGGATGAGTTAACAGAACATTTCTGGCATTTGCAATACTAGATTTAACCCAAAATTATTGATTAGTGTTTGTTTACTTTGTCACTTAAAAGGCCATAAACTTCTTAATATAAGATTAGAAACCAATCACCAGCTTTTGATATTTCTTATATGTTACTATGAGCAATCAATGGGTCAAATAGGAATGTAAATAGAGATCATCACTATAATCATGGGTATTATAATGTATTAGACCCAATATATATTCAATTTAAATATAAATTAATATATTTCAACACCTTATCATGCTTATTGTAAGTTTTTTAAGATATGAAAAATATATCAACATTGTTCACCTAAATAATAGTTTTTATTGAATACTACTGCTTTGAGATATCCATATAATATCTAAAATTGAGATAGGATAGGTAATTATAATTTATTGTTAAATCGCAGAACTTTCTTTTATAATAATTTACACTAGACATATGAATTGGAAAAATATGAAAATGTGTGTATAGAAAAAATATTGGTTACTATAAGGGTAAACAATAATTATGGAGTTTAACATATTTACGTGTGCAGGTTGCGCATAGTAAATAATAAATATTGATTTATACATTCTAAAACGGATTTAATGCTCTAAATTGTAAGAAAATTGATTATAGCATGAATTATTAAGATAAACGGAAGTAAAGGAACATAGACAATCAAACACATTATATGGTGATATGTTTAAAGTAAAATCAATACAAATATAAAGCATCAATGCAAAAAATACCAGCCAAGGCTAATGCTAAACTACAAACAATAGGATTGTGTAAAAAATTAAAATAAAATATCTTGACTTTACATATAGATTGAAAAGAACACAAATATAATGTGTCTGATTGAATTGATGAACTCATTCAGTATAAATTTAATATTTAGATTACATTAAACGCCTTTTTAAAACTAAAAGGCAAAAAAACCAATAAATATAATCTACTTTTTGATATAATTTTTAAATTATCAATTGATTCATTTTGAATGTTAGAACTTTTTTTTTCTTAAATATAAAATCATGAAATTTGTAACATTTTTATCATAAATTTAAATTAATGACTTAATTACATATATTTTAATTTGCATTTTGCAGAGCACAAAAGGAATGAAATATTAAATTAGCTTAGAACTCTTGATTCATTTATAATCAGATATAAAAAAATTTTGCATGATATTTCACAGACAACTGAAATATGGCATGATATGCATTTATCATTAAAAAAGATTTACTATTGTTTTATTTTCTATGTATATAATCCAGAATTTTTATGTAGTTTCGACCTTTCACATCAACTAAAACAAATATAAAGTGAATAATTATCTGTAAGTGTTTAGGTGATCAATTTTATGAATCGCATCTGTTATTGTACACTATGAAATTTGATGCTTGTATATTTCATCTTATTGCTTTTTTTATTTAAAAATTATCCGTTACTTTAGAGAACACTTTACGATAATCAATATATAAATATTATATTGTAAGTACCGAGTTTTTATAGGACCTGGTAAGCATAATGGATAATCCTTCAAAGAAAAAAACTAATTTTGAATTTTTTTTTCTGGCATATATAACAATCGAATCATTATAAGAGCAAATCAAAAATATCTGTGCCAAATATTAATAATTAAATATAATATTTCACAAGAAAGATTACAAATGAAAAATTTGTGGACCAAAAATATTTTTATTTATTTAATATCGAAGAAAAAATGCGTTTTAGTGCCTCATTAATATTTTGTAGCTTTATTTATAAGCCTATATATATCAACTATTTTTCGACAATAAAAAAAAAAGTTTTCAATAAATTAACATATTCATCGCTTTTTATATATTTATGAAACACGAAATAAATTGTGTTTCTATTTCCATCAGAATGCTTTGTTTATTTTTTTAAGCAATTGTTTAGTTTTAATATATAAAAAACATGATTTAAATGTAATATAATTTGAGTTGATTTATATATGTATTTTCGCTTCTAGTATAATTGCAATTCTTAATAATAATCAGATTCATATGTTTTTCTCCTTTTTTATAAACACAAAAGTTTGCACATTTCTAGATTAAAAAACATATTCTAATTTATTAGGTTTTTGAGAAACGTAATTTGAGGTTTGTATTTAGATTTTTTCTGTTAATTTGCGAGTAATACCTTTAAGTTGTTTATTATATTTAGATTTTTGAATCACGTTGCTCAATCTAAAAAAAACTTAGATTACTATAGATTCATATCCATTTTCATTTATTTTTTTACCAAATATTCAACGGTGTAATATTAATAATATAGTATTAAATTTTTAACAGATCGTTTTTTGTATGGTTATATAGTCGAACTTCGTTCGTAAAAATATTTGCAAATGGAAAAAAATCCCGGTCCAATTACCACGCTATGTAGAGGATTTTATCCTCTCTCCTTTTAAAAACATTAAAATTTTTTTGAAAAGATTTATATGCTCTCGTTTCACAATAAAAAATTTTTTTGTTTACAAGGTAAGCATCGTGAAAAGATTTAATTTGTGTGAAAAAAATCTGAAATTATTAAACAATTTATACGTTAAAGCCTTATGATAATCTTAGAAACTAATAAAATTATATTTGTGGAAACAAATATCTTATAAGAATGCATAAAAATAGGTGTTTCTTAACCTTCAACTATAAATAGAGTCGTTAAGCTTTTTAAAACGCAAAAAGCCTATTTTTCAAAGATACAGTGTTCTATTAACACTAATATTTATAAAATCCCGTAAAACTCTTTCTCGCACTTAAAAAAAATTCTTTTACTAACAATTAGAATTAAAGAAGCTTAATTTTCTTAGATATCATGCCCGTCACAAAGGTTATGTCATTTTTGGTAATAATGTTTACCTATTGAAATTTTTTAAACCCCTTTTATCAGCAACGCTTTATAAATTCGAAAAGAATCGGACAATTTTTATAGTGACGCCAACATCATTCTAAAGGTATAAGTGGAAGCTGTCACATTTAAAGGTTTATTTTCTGTTTTTTCAAAATGTTTCTGTGTGAATAAATTTATTTTGCATTGTGAAACTTCGGAATGATATATTTAATCTACATTGTCGGCCTAAAAACCAATTGAATACAAATAATTTTCTATTAACATTGTACGTGATAAATTGATTAGAAAAACTCATGGAGATAAGGATTCTACATTAGCCCATATACTAGTTAAAATTGTTTATTTGTACCTTTTAGGTTTTATAAATAGCAAGCAATATATCTGTGTATCATATAACTTGTACTCTTTTAGCGTCAGATTTATATCTAAAAAGAAAGTATTACATGTATTTTGATTGAAATGTGGCTAAAACTATGTCATGTGATTTATTATTCAGCTAAAATGTTTATATACATTTTATATTCGACAAATTTTATGCATTTTTATATTCACCATGAAAAAAAATTGTTTTCGCACATATCTATGAAAAAATTATGTTTTAATTTATATTGTAAGCATTCATATATTAGTAGATCTAAGTTGCAAATAAAATAATTCATGCTAAATTACAGAGGAAGCATAAAAATACAATTGCGTCTAAAAACAATATAAAAATAAATTTTGCAAATTCTTATTACATTTCTAGTCTATTAAATTTCTAACCGGAATGGTTTTTTTAGCACAATCTGTATATTTTTCTATATAAATCTACTATGATGTTAAAAGACTACTCTAAAATTTTTAATTATAAAAAATATTTCTCAAAAATATAATGTAATTATTTTGCAAATTCTAGTGTTTTTAACCTTGTATTCTGTGTACCTAAGATATTACTTTTATTGTAATAGTACATCAAAATCATCTATTTTTATAAATATTTTCATTATCCAGAATATAACTATCTTAATTTAACCGATTTATCTTTATTTGTTAATATAAAATTTTTCTAAAGATAACATAATGACCCATCTGTTGCGTTCAGTTCGATTTCGACAATGTTATTATATCATTTATACTAGATTCTAATGCGCTATTACACATAAAAACGACATAAAATATTGGTTTAAAACAATAAGCAACATTTATTCTCATGAAGAAACAGTTATCGTATACAAAAATTTCGTATCATATATTGATAGAAGCAAGAAAATTTTTTTGCTTGAGTTTAATATATAAAATACATATGCATATACAATACTGACTTTTTAAAATCATACATCAGAAAAAATTTTATTCCATAATAGTATTAAGGTAAAGGTTTTTGATCCTTTTTGTTGCTTCATGATAAGTATAAAATACCTATAAAATAGAATAAACACATGATAAATAAAATTTTTGTGATGAATATTTATAGGTCTTTTTTAAATGCAGTTAAAAAATATATAAGTTTTATAAAAACTGGATTTGCCTATCATGATAAAAATACGAATCTTACCTTGACCATCATCTAAACAGACAATAAAAGTTACGAACTGCTAAAAACAGTATAAAAATTGTAATTTAAATAAAAAAAAACACTTAAAACATAAATCATGTATTAGATGCCTAATTTTTAATGTAGATGGGTACTTTAGATGCAAATAAAATAAATCAGTACAAAATGTTATAATGCATATAGAATCTCTAAAATTGCAATACCAACACGAACCACAGAGAAATAAACGTAAATGATAAGAAGTAAGCAATTTCTAGTCTTTTTTTGTATCTTTTGTTCTAAATGATATTATAACCAAAAGGAAAGAGCCTAGCTACGAAAAAAATGCAATTTTTAAGTTGAAAAGGTTTTAATCCTATAAAGATTATTTTTTGCAAAAATTTTTTCTTTAAAATATAATATGAGATAGATTTCTTGCTATTTATTTAGCTAGTATGCACACAAAGTATTAAAAATGTTACTATGGTGTAAAACTTATGCATAGAAAAAAAAAATTTAAATTTTAAAAATATGTCTAAATGTATAAAATATTTTATTAAAGTATTTCATATAATTTTAACTTATCTAAATATTCTATAAGAGACGATACTTATATATATCAATGATATATTTAATATTCAAAAACGACTTTTTATATTGATAGATTATAAAGATCAAATATTAGAAGTGAAAAATACAAGTATTGAATATAATAAGAATATTTATACAAAGATAAAATATATTAAGTTTTATTATTAATGTGTGATTGAATTTCTAAGCCATTCCAATTGTGATTGAAATATAATAAATTCATCAAATTTACAATCTTATATCTCACTTAGATTATATTTACATATAAATACAACATCTTCATTTTGTGATTGCAAAAAGGGTTTATTTCAGCAGGTACATAATTTATTTTATAAAGTTTCAAATTTAACACTCTGTAGCAAGAATTTTTTTTATTTTTCAATATGCTTGATTTCTCCATTTTCTGGAAAGTTTGTACATCATAAATTAGGAAAATACTGTGTAAAATATTTTTTAAATAATCTTCTTTGTTTAAAATGATTTAAAATGATCTCTGGCATTCTTTAAAATTTAATTTATCTATCGCGCGAACGTTCATATGATTTTATGTGCGGATAGAAGTAGTTTATTGTAAAAAATTGGTGTCTTTGTATAGTTTATGGAGTGTAATCCTAGAATCTAGATTCGTGTGATTATAGTATCTTGAGACTGCATTGAAGGTAGTATAAAAATTAATTGTAGGATAGAGATCTAAAATATCGTTTTCATACTAAAATTTTATTTACAAATATTAAAATGCGCTAATATTGGAAAAATATTTAAACAGCCGTTATTCGCCGAATTATGTGCTAAAAACTTTATTATCATATATTCTTGTAAAAAAAAATATTGTAGTTTAGCAGATTAACATTTATGCAATCAACAAAGAAAAATCTGGCTTCATTTTCTAGCAATTGTAAGATTGAATTAAAAAAATAACATAATTTGCTAAGATTATAATTGTTATACAAAAATAAATAAATTAGTGTGATTTTTAATTTTATAATAAAATACCTAAGTTACCTTTATTATTTATTTCTAATGTAAATGTATGGATAGCAATATTATATAATTCACATTATTATCTATTACTTGTGTTATACATTACATATTTATATTATCCTAATCGTGGTGTGTTCTTACTTTGGTACAATTTACACCTAAACAATAGATTGATGATAGAATTATAAAAATAAGATTTATTATAAATTTAATTATTAAATATATTTTTAAATAAATATGATAGATAAAATTCTAATAGTGTTTAATTTAAAACCAAACTATATAATTTATTTAAAAAAATCTTCTTTGAATCATAACTTGACGCAAATCTAAAATTCTCTATTTTCAAAAATACATAATAAAACAAAAAAATGTAAAAAAAAATAAGTTAAATACCTTTTTTATTGGGCGTAATACCTTTGATTGATTTTTTACTTATTATATAAGGTAAAAGTAATTTAAAATGCTACAAAACATTAGTTTTATTATTTGTTTTTTTGAAAATCTAAAAAACTATTATTTCGAGAAACTTAATGTATTTTTTTTAAAAATTTAATTATTCCAGCGACCAAAAAAACTTTGAACAAACTTAGTATAATCATATTGGCTTTTTTGAGGGACTAAATTTGAAACTGTGTTTTTTTTACGCAAACCAAAAACATAAAAACTTTATTAGTATTGTAATGACATTATTTATTGTGTGGTTGTAATTAGACAGCATATTTAAAATTTGAAATAAAAAAATTGATGATATGTGCAATTTTTCGATAAAATTCAGATGCCAAATAAAATTTTTAATTTCATTAGACTTATTTAGATATAATTTGATCTAGTATATCTGATTATTTTTTTACCTTGGGTATTTTTTCATTGAGTTTAGTAACTCTAAGAACAGTCTACTTGTGTGTTCATAAAAAAAACTCTTATGTTGTCACTTTGATCGCACATAATGGTTTTGTAATTCAGTTAAACAATAAAAACAAAAAATTATACCGATTAATATTTCTATGATGAAAATGAGCCCAACATAAAGAAAAATAAAAATTATCTCGATATGATCAATAAGTTGACTTAGATGATATACTCGTAATATTTTATACACGGGTTAAGGGATTTTAGTTTGGTTTTACCGTAAATATTCCTTTGTGATAAATAAAATAATTATATTACACGAATTTCCTACAATAGTTAAAAATATTTTTACTTTTGAAAAAAATGGCATTATTCTTAAATTTTTTTATTCAAATTCATAATATTCCAAACCTGATTTATTCAAATTGATAAGTATCATGATTATCATTCATGCATATTATATAATTTAGTCCAGAATCCGTTTCAAGATAAAATTTATTCAGATAAATATATGTATATTCTAAATATATGATTTTCTTAATCAAAAAAATAAATAGATTACATTCTCTAAAAAGTGTTTCTATAAATATTCTATTGTAAATTTGATTTTGGCGCAAGTAAAAAAGCTTTGTGTGTCCATATTCGAAGAAAAGAAAAAAAAATAATCCTTGTAATCTGCAGTTTCATTTTTACTTATATTCATTTTTGCTTAGAAATTCAAATATATTCTATGGTAAATTCAGAATGAAGATTTTCTACAATTAAATCCTCGTAATAACTAGAATTACAGAACGGGTTAAATTAAAAAATTTTAAATTAATTTTATGTATAGCTAATCTTTTTTATTAGTTGTAGACCTGCTATTTTTTAGCTGTTTAATGTTTCTATTGATGATTTGAATTTGTACATGCATATTTACAATATATTTAGTCATGCTTATTATAAAAAACGCATATTATGTAGGAAATTATGTGTTTTTCAGTTTTTTTTCAGAAATAATTTTGGTAAATATTTTATAAGATAAAATTTTATAAAAAGTTAAATGTATTGCAAAATAGAGCATGCATATGACCAAATATAGAAAAAAACATATTTGAATTGTCTGAATGAGTAGGAAAAATCATGGCTCATTTTTTTTTGTAAACGAATATACAAAAAACTATATAATCATTCGAAAATAGATTCATACCATATCATATAAACTAAGAATTCACAATTGACATAATCTTTCAGTATTTTAAAATTCTTTAGTGCACGAGCAATGACTGATTTTAATTTATAAAAGAGTGGTAAAAATACTAAATATATTGCATACTATCTGAAGTTCAATTTAATTTTTCTCTAAGCATATTTAAACATATAATAGAAGGTGGAAACTTAAGTGATTTATATATTTTTTAATAAACTAGACTAAAATATAAGTAATTGACTTGAACCAGAATCTTCTTTGTGCGTTCTTACGTAAAATGAATTAATAATCGTATTACATTAATTATACGATCTATATGTCATAATAATTTCTAAATACACTAATTTTGATCTTAAACAATAGACCTAAAATACATCATAACGCACATAAATCAAAATGTTTTTTAGTTAAATACTTAAGAGTATAGTTTCTTTTTTATTTCTAAATTTATTTTTATGGATTAAAGTTCTTTAGGTAAAGTGTTAGACAGTTTTTGGTTGTTATTTATATACACAGCTATAGAAAACTTATGGTTATATCTATAATGGCAGTAAAAATTGAATGCTTTATATGCTGTATTTTTTTATTTTAAACATTTTATATAGTTTTAATTTAGTGTTATTTTGCTTATTTAAGCTTCTAAAACTATTTTACAATAATATAACATTACGCATGACATAATTTAATTCACGTAAAACATAAATTATAATATAAAACTATAAATACCGATAATATGTGAAAAATTAAGATTTATTATTTGCATCAATATTAAAAATAGAGGTTTTGCACTATTTTTTGCATCGAGAAAATGTTTCCTTGAACTTTTTCGCTTTAGTTTTAGGAATCGGGTTTTCCGATATATATAAATGTTTTAATGAAAAAAATTTTGCGATATCTAGCGGTAACCGGTCATAAATATCCTTGTTAAAGTATATATTCGTTTGCTTTACATAAAATTGATGGAAAATAAGGTAAAACTGGAAGAAACAATCTAATCTGCTGTTCTGGTTTATTTTGTAATTTATGAATGTTGTGATAAATAGTAAATTCTTAAATGAAATATAAATGTTTTAAGTAGTATAATAAAACCATGGAAATAGATTATTGATAAGGACAAAAAATACAAACCTATGTTGTCCTCAATATTTTTAAACCTACAATATTTTAGAATTTATTTGATGTGAATATTATTATAAATCCAGATAAAAGCGAATTTTATTTTTTATTGATCTACAAATTGTGGCAAGAATGAACATATAGATGAATCTAAAAAAACTTATGCGTTCTAGAATTTAAGTTTTTATATGCCGATGAAATAAAGTAATGAAAAAAATGTGGATATTAAGAGACACAAATTAATATGTTTATAGGAGATAATAATCTAAGGCACCCGAATGAAATATTTTTATTTGTGAATCGAAGAAAATTCCAAACTAATTCAGATATTGATGATATAAAATAAATTTTTATTTATAGGTTAATTTGATTTTTAGCTTTTTAATATTGTTCGGAAAATAATTTAGAATTCTCATTGGAATAGACTTGACTGATACTTTTTCCTATTATATCATCTTAGCCTTCTATTCATTTCATCTTCTTATCTAAATATTTATTATTTCAAATGTCTTCCTATATCTTATTGTTTGTGCGTATAAAATACTTAGTAGTATTCTTAAATCCCATATTTTGTGTTATATTATAAAATTATTGACAAATCCACTGCATTTATAATTTACTCGTATGTATCTTCTTCTTGGGAAATTCAATTTCGACTATTAGGAATTTTTGATTATCTGATGCCACTCCAAATGTAGTCCTTCACATTCTTATTACCATTCAATTCTCCGTATATCTGTTCTTATTTATTAAGCGTCTTGCTTTTGTAAGGGAATAGTATTCTATCTACTTTTCGTCGCTGGTTAATTATACAATACCACTCTACACTTACCCGATATCCTTGCTGAAAGCAGTAGTTGTCTTTAAATGCAAACGCTAGTTCAACGACGTCTTAAACAGTAATCTTCAATTTATGTTCGGCTATTAGTCTTTTTCAGGGTATGCTTTCTAGTTTTGTTAGACTGCATTCTTGCAGCTATTTCCTGTTTAACGTAAATTTATATGAATCCACGTTCTTTGCGGTTAATCACAAGTTTATATTATAAGAGTTTCTAAATCAACTGCATCACTTTATTGCATGTTTGAATATATATCTATTCAAATGTTACTATACAATTAATTCCTTCTGTTTGAAAATCGAAAGGCTGCAAATTTTTGCCGGTAATTTTTGATAGAAAAGGATTAAAAGCCAAATTTTGTGATGATTCAATAAAAATCAGATTCCTATAATTATTCGACTATGGTGGTTTGTTATAGCATTAAGCATTTTTTTGGGGATACATAATATATAAAAATATAATTAAAGGAATAGAAATCAATTTCAATAATTAATTTTTTATTTATGGGCATATTTATCGTAATTTTAGTTTTTGTTCTCAGGCACAGCTTGCTTGATTCTCTGTACACACAGCGTATTTATACTTTCGGCTATCTTCTCCTCTCCAAAGTCTTCTTCAATACCCCTCCTACTTACCAGACCTATTAATTCAATGTTTTTCTCAATCCAAGGTATCATTATACTGTATATATTATATTTTAGACAAGAAATATTATTTATGGTATATTATGTTTCATTAAAGATAAAATAAAAAAATTGAAAATAGAAAAAAGATAAAATAGCATATTATTCCATTAGTTAAATTAAAGAAAGTCTGATAATAACAAAAAAGCTCATAGATATGTAAAATTCAAGCGAAAAATCAAACATATCATAATTTATAAAAACTTGCATGTATTGTTTATCGCTAAATTTAAAACAAGAAAAATATGAATAAATACATATCTTAAAAATTAGATATGCTTGTTTAGTTAAATGAATACAACGCATACAACAAATACTATTTTTATATATCATATATAGAGAAAATTTTATTTGATAAAATATGAGTCATATGCATAAAAAGTGTAAAGATGTATCAATAAACTATATTTTTTTTTGGATTGTACATTCATTCCTGGGTTACTGTAAAAATTAAAGGAAAAGAAATATAAAATTATAATTAACGAGAACTAGAGTCAAAATAAGGTATTATTACAGATATAAAATAAATTTATGTAACACCCTTAAACCTAAAAGATCATAAATTTCTGTTTAAAGAATGGTTGTTCGATTATATACATATTTTTTTTATCAACCATATATTATCTCAATTTTTGACTTTATAACTACCAAATAATACATAAAATTTATTTTCGCGCCAAAAAAAGCATGTGATTTAAATATTTTTTATAAAAAAAAATCTTATTTTATACAGAAAGAATTCCTCTTTAATAGTTTTCTATATAATTTCTATTATATTTATAACGACAATTAAGTTATGTGCGGAGTTTTCGATGTATATTATTGTTTTTGTTACCTTAATTTTTAAAAAAAAATCAAAAACAACTAAATGTATTATTTAGAAAATTTATCATATATTTTTTCGTATATTTATATTTTATAGAAATTTGAACATGACTATATGTAACTTTTCTCTATCCCATTCACCCTCTGTGTGATATTTCACATTTATGTGAACAGTTTTATTTCCCTGGTTTGGAATTTTACATCGGGGTTTTTATTTATATGGGGAACAAAAATTCTATCTACTTTTCGCCGCTAGTATGAATTGCTACCGCCACTCTATAAGCAGCCACACTTATTATAAATGGTGTAGGAATAATCTATTTTAGCCAGTTAAAAAGATCTTAGGCAGCAACATTATGATATATTCTTAACTTATCTGTATTTTTTGGTTTTAATTTCTAGTTTCGACAGACTGAATCATGTGAGTATTTATCATCTAAGAATCACTCGAAATTGGGGATTCGTTGCGGTAAAAACATAAACGCTTTATTGTGCATATTTTTGCTATAGAGTTACTGCATTTTTTAGATTTTATATTGTTTTATTTACTTATTTTTTTTTATAAGAATCATACTGTGTATATAGATACATATAAACTTTATCTGTAACAAATCTTAAACGTTCTAAGCTAATTGTGTATTTTATTTTTTATTTTGTTGTTATTTAACATGATTCATAGAATAGTTGATAAAATAAAAATATTTGAATTATTATCATATGAAATTAAATTTTAGGTAGGAAAAATTTTGGCATAAGATAAAAAGTATTTTGTCTTTAGATAATAATATTGCTTCTTTTAAAAGGATATGATCGTAATAAAGCATATCATATATTTATTTAATAGATTTTACGTAAAGTGTATACTTATTTCAAGTTTTCAATTCCCTATTTTGTAAAGGCAATGATCTTACGATATATTAGTTATGTCATAAACTGATCAAAAAAAAACATTTCAAGTTATTTTTACTACATATTATTGGATATGTTATGTTACTGGTATTTTAGATTAGTGTATTTGAGCAATAATACCTGGCATCTTCAAACAATTTATAACCATACTAAAAAAAATTAAAATATAATATTTATTAACTTCAATAATACATAAAATTAGCCTTGTGTAATAATGGTATTATCCTTGAATACTGACCATAACAGATATAAAAAATATTGCATAAAAAACCTAGAAGAGAATATTAAATAAAAACATACCAATCAGTTTCGATAAAAAAAATAAAAAGTTTCTGGTTGTTTTATATTTCTTAATGGCGTAAAATGTTACCTACTAATTTGTTAAATTTCATAGGGTGTTTAGCACCAACTAGAATGCGCACTTAAACAAAACTAGTCATATAAATTTAATTATATTGAGACATTTGATAAAAATTTGAATTACATAGTCGATAAAATACATTTATGCTCTTTATGTTTCTTAAAATTATAATTTTTTCTTTAGTCTAGCTTATAAAGTTTGAGTTAATCATGTTTTAAAAATAAATGTATTTTTATATCTACATGATAGCAATTTTATATCATATATTAGATTTACAAAATAGGGATAAAAAAGAGCGAAGTTATAATTTTATCATAAAAACAAGAAAAAAGGTTTCGATGGTTGCACTCAATTTCATGAACCACTATAACTAAGAATTTTTATTTGTGCAATAATTTGATAAATTGAGTCATTAAAAAAATAATTTTGTATAGATAGAAAAAATTTTCTATATCTTATCTACGCCTTATTACTATATGCTATATGATGAGAGAAGTAGATCAGAATGAAAGTGAAAATATCTAAAATAATGGCATAAAGAGTCTCGTAACATTTTTAAATTTAATAAATAATTTCTATAACAATTATATGGCATCATAAAGCGATTAGATTGAACATTAACCAGTAAAATTACTTTTATTCATCTTAAAAAAATTAACTAAAATAGATAGATAAATTGAATTATATCATCTAAAAATTAATATAAATATAGTGCATAACTCCCAAATAATTATTATAATGTAAATTCAGTTATTAAAATTGTGCATTATTCGATTATCATAGATATTAAAGAATAATGAAAAGATCATCAAAAAAAGTTAAAAATCAAATGAAATTACAAACTATACATAATATATATAATAACGCTTGTTTCCTCTTTTAATCAATTAAAACCAGATTTTTTAAATCTTAAAGAGTTACATTAATTTATGTATTAAATATAGGATTTTGTTCATAGTTCTATATTTGGATTTTGTTCTCGATACAATTTTTTTCTTGCCCCATGCGCTTCTTGTATTTCTACTTTTGGACTGCTTCTTTCTTCCGAAACTTCTTTGCATCATCTTTCACTGACGAGACAATTTCATTCATGCCTTTGTACCTATCCCAATGTTTTTATATGTGTCCGATCTGGTTCTTTCTTCGGTCACATCAACTGTTGCCGTTTGAGTATTTCATTTAACAATCTAACAAATCTAAATTTAAAGGGTAATAGATAATATAAAAAACAGATTATGAAATCCAAAACGTACTGGTGATGGAGATTAAAAGATAGAAAATTAAACATGTATTTTATTTAAATTTTAATTCGTGTGTGATAGCAGCTTAGTCTATGATTAAAAGAAAGTTATCATTTTCCCTATAATATAGAACTAATAGTTGATTATAAGCAAAAACATTTAGGGAATGTAGTATACCTCCAATTCCATTGCAAAATAGAAATTATAATGTGCGCAGATGGTTTTTTATAGATATAATTAATAAATTATTGTAATACAAGCTTGTTATTACCACACTATTTTGTTCATAAAAAAATTTAACACAAATTATAAAAAATTCTTTTAAAAGTGAGAAGTTAATTAAAATTCTGCTGAATACCTTTTTAATTTTTATCTATTAATAATTTTTATACTATATATTATTGCATGTTCTGTTTGTCTTTTATTTAGATGGCTATTTGGTTTAAATATTCATCCATGTATCTATAATATAATTAACTAAATTTTAATTTTGAGCCGCTATTTTAATTCTATTATTTTAATTAGATTCTATACATATACTCACTGATCAACTTAGTTTAATAAAAAATGTTAAATATCAGTACGATATGAATTGATTGATTACAGAATTTTGAAAAAAATACGTTGAACAATCAAAAATTCAGATGAAGTAGAAGAATACACGCAAGGTCTCACACTTCTCAATACAATTGAACTCATATTATTAGACAGAAGAAAGGCAGCTGGAGAAGAAAGATCGGATAAAGACGTCAAAAGGTGGATTAAACAGTTTTGAAACATTATATATACGTCGTAATCATTTCTGTAGATGGAATTTATGAAAAGAGGAAAATACACACATAATTAAAAAAATGTTATCATTGACTCTAACTCCTATTTTATTTGCTTGAATATTGATATATCATGTAATTTATATACGTTTGATTGTTAGAAAACTGAAAAAAGATTTCATGATGCAATTTAACTTGAAAAAAACATTGGACTATTCAATTTTAGTCTAGTTGGTATTTTCTTGTTTTTTATAGATATTCAAGGTGATTTGTGATTTGCTTTGTAAATTTTTATATATAAAAAAATCGAATTCTATGGTAATCGAGCATCAAATATCAATTATTTTATAGTTTGATTTCATTTGATACATGGACTTTTATTTTGATCGGCATTGAATAATTGGTACATATATATGCTTAATAGATTAAGAATATCCAATCTATTATATCTAAAAGATTTCTTTATTTATTTGTGTATATTTTCTTAGAATATTGAATTCTCCGTCTTGAATGACGAAATCAGATTAATTGCTATCTAAATCTCTTTTTCATTAAATGCCCGATAAAAGAATCCTAACTCACATGACTGTATGACGAAAATTTACTGAAGTTCGCATAATTATAAAAAAATTAATCCTGATATAGTAAAATAATAGGGTATCGCTCCTTGAAACTTTTCCTTCAAATTTGAAAACTATAATAATAAGAGACTTGAAATTCTCGCTAGGATAATTAAAATGGGAGAAGTATTTTTGAATGAGAAAATGTGGCCACGTTCCTAATTAAAAAATAAATTTTCGATTTTAAAAAATAATTAGAATTTAGCACATGCTGGTCATTTGTTCGAATTTTTTGAAATAGATTATTTGCTAAATTCTGTTTATAAGTAAATCAGATCAATCTTTGTTCAATCTATGTTTTAATACATATCTATTTTTATCTTTATTATGAAAATAATTACTCCATAAATCTCCAATTCAATCTACATGCGAAAGATTTATATCAAGAATTTATAAATAGAGTTCTTATACCAGTTTTACAATATTTCATTGGAATACAAAAAAAATATTGTTGGTGAATGAATATATATTATTTACAAGATATTATTTCCGATTATTTTTTATATAACATCAATGTAAAATTAAAATATATCCCGAATAATGTTAAGATTGGAGTTTTTTCTTGCAAAAATTTGCATTATAATTATTATTTTTTTAAATGATTTATTTAAATACTATAGTATAAAATGATGTTTTTCGGTTTGAATAAATATGACACATGATATTTGTGATATCTTTAAATTGAATCCTGATATTCATTTTTTTTAAAATACAACCTATTTCATTAGAGATTATATAAACAAGAATTTTGCACTACATTATCATATTGTTTTGAATATTACTTAGGCTATATTTTAAAAAAGTATATTGTGGATGTTATTATCTTCTCCAACATTAGACATAAAATTTAGGATTACTTAAATATAGACTAATATATAATAATAAAACAAAATTAATAATCTTTAATTACGCTAATCCATCGTTTAATAAATCCATCTGTGGTAAAAAAAAATTTCGACAATATTTATATAGATTCAATTCCTAAAAATGCATATTATAGATATAAATGGCAGTAATATAATTTGGGTTTGGATTTTAAAATATAATTTTAAGTTTTGATATTAAAGCATAATGAAGCTTATTTATAATCGTCAAAAATATATATTCTAATTCGAGGTTTTTTTGGATTGAGAAAAACAATCAATGTTATCACCTAAGATTTTTAATAGTTATATCTTAAAAAGATTATCATATTTCTTAATCAATTACTTCAAATGGCTAAATAATATTAAAAGGATTTTTTTAAGTTTTAAAAATGAAAATAAATGAATGTGATAAAATATTGGCTTAATATTTAATAAAAACTTTTGGAAAATTTTTTAATACAATTATAAAGCCTTGAAAAAATTATAATCTGAAATAAGTATTTTTTTTATTTTATAGATAGATTATACGATAAAATTTTCATCAAAGTAAAAAACTTAAAAAAATTCAAATTACGTATATAATTTTATAGAAATGATTTAAGACTAGATTTTATTAAGCAGTTTGATGGCTTAATTTGTGTTTGCATAAAATTACTAAGAACATTTTTCTGTGTTAACTCCATTAAAAAATAAACTCAAAGATGCTTTAAATCTAACTTTTTGCTATAAAAACATCCTAAAACTCAAATTATGATTTTCAAATGTACATATGCATTAATTTTTTAAGATTTATTTTTAAAAAGATTGAAGAAACAAATTCAAGAAGATATGAAATTTAAAAGCATTTAATACTAATTTATGGGTCAAAAACATAATAGATGTTCTTTAAGTCACCTAAAATTTTTAAAATGGTTTTAGTGGTTATATACTAATCTTCTTTTCTTCATCAATAAATTATCATGATAGCTATAGAAATTTCTATTTGTAATATTTTAATGATAAATATTAACTTTAGTTTTTAGAAATATGATCTTAAAAATTAAAGGCGGAACTAAATATTCAGAAAGGAATTAAATGCATTTTTTTTTATTTTTTTCTGATTTTTTTGACCCGCTAGCCTAATTTAGGTGCTATTAGTATATATTCGAAACATAAGATGCACAAAATTTGTATTTTACATTATTTTATTAAGCATTGCATTCTTTTAAAGATTTCGAGGAGTGGTTATGTGATTTTTGCAAAATAAAGATTTTTTCAGGTATTTTATAAGCAGTCTTTCTAGAAATTAATGATTTTCTTATTTCATATTTTCAAATGTAAGACATTTTTTATGAACATTAAAATAGCTAGCAAATTATACAGTAACCTGACAGAAGTCAAAGAAGATTTTATAAATATGAAAATGTTAAATAAACTACTAATTTATATTGTAAAAAACCAGGCTGAAATGAAACGAATATATTCAACTATTTATTGGGTTCTTTGAGAAGCTAATAAATTTATAAAAAATGCTCCAACCGTGCAAATAACTTTAATGATAATATTCTGTCATCTTATAAAACAGTTAGCAAATTTTTGTTGTCGTTTCGTTTTATCAAAAAGGATTTTTCAGTGAAATATATTTTGTGACTTTAAATCAATTTAAGGATCATACCGATAAACACTGTTTATGATCCATTTTTTTGTTTTGACAATAAGCGCTTGGTATCTATCGGTTACAATATATCTTTTTTAATTTTCGGATAGCCAATTTGATGCCAGGGGTGAATCCACCTCGACTTAAATCGCCAATTATGTCACTTTATACGATTTCTTACATTAATGCTATTTTGAAATAATTATTTCAAAATAGAGACTAAGATTATATTATGTATTTATATATATTTAAATTTTGTGTATTCAGTATGACTAGAAGCTTATACCATAGAAATACGGAATAGATACAAATTTTGAAAATAAAAAATTAGAATCAAAATATGGTAAAAGATATTATATTATTATATTATTGCATTATTTTGTATTTTTTTTTAAAAATTTAGAAATTAATGTAAAATATTCTTGCTCCAAATTATTTTAATATTGGTTGGGTTACATATGATTCTGTGTTTTAAGTTTTTAAAAATTATTTGTGCATTTTTAAATTATTTTAAATGCGAAAAATGCATGGATCGGTTACGTATGAATGTTAAAAACATAATAGCATAAACTATTTAAGACACATAAACCTCATTTATCTGTTTAATTTTGATTTTTGGATTAAAAACGGTTGAAAATGCTTGATTGCTTATCATATCAATATCTAATGATTCCAAAGTAATTTTTTTATAATTATTAAGAAAAAGAACAGTCAAGAATAAAATTCAAACTTTTTAAAAGAAAACAATATAAGGGAATGTAAAGATCATAAAATATTGTATTTTGTCGTCATTTGTCTGTATATAGCGGACAAGAATTTTTTTTTGATCGCGGTATAAATATAGATTTCAAAGCAAATTAATACAAGTTAGGGCTAAATAATTTGTTAAATGATGGACTATAATATGAAAATTTGTAAAAAATTATATAAATATTTTTGAGACAAAATTAAGTAACACGATTGTATCACACAGGCATAATTTTATAGAAACCACCAAGATCATACAGCAAAAAAAAGGATTTTGGTTGAACATATTTTTAAGAAGTTTTGAAGGAAAAAAATATAACAATCTTTTACAGATTTATAATTTTCTAAGATGCATGTTTTTATCGTAAATTATAAATTTTTATTGATCAATGTAATTCTATGCATGAATTAATCATTTATAAGTATCTATGTATAAACACTGACAATATCGTCTCTTATAAAATAGCTTGATAGTTTTAATATAGCTTTTTGGCTCTAAATACCCACATTGGTATTTTTATGTCTTATCCGCTATATATAATTTACATTTTAATAATTAAATATATTTTTTTCCATGAAATCTTTTATGAAACTATTTATTTTCGACAAAGATGGAATTTATTAAAAAATCTGTGGTCGAATTTCTTTTGTCAAAACGATATGATTTGAATTAATTTCTGATTTATACTTAAATTGTCAATTTTTGTGTATACTTTCATTTTTTTACTAATTACATTGATATTATGTTAGTTGGAAATTTAAAAGTCTTACATTTATGATGGAACTCCCTAAGACTACATAAAATTATATGAAATGGTTATGGTGAGTTTAATATAGAATTCAATACATATTTTGATTTTATTGCATAAATCTGTATTGTGCGTATTTAAAACAAAGTTGACTCTAATATTCTCCAAACCATCAATATGATAATAGGGTCAATTGCATTCTCCCAGAATCCCAAGAATATGTCAGATGTTATAGTATTGCTACAAACCGCACAACAGACTTACAATCGCCTCTCAACAAAACCGAAAAAAGACAACCAATATATTTTAGAAAAAATTGAGCTCTTAGAAAGAATAAGAGATGGACTAGAATTATATAAAAATAAACGCAGTGCCGTTAAAGAAGAGGAAGTAAAAAATTTATAGAAAAATAATGCGATCAAGAAAAATGATCCTAGACATAGATGATCATCTCAACTCAAAACAATGTTAAATGTTTATACAGAAAAGATCAGAATCTTTCAGAAAAAGATAGAGCAGTACAAAAAAAGATGTTACTTTACCAGAGAAAATATGTGCTTTGAGCGCAATAGAAGACCTTTTTTTACAGAGGATTGACTCAAAACAAAAATCTTACAATCGAAGCTTCAAATGAACAGATCAAAAAAATTCAAATGAAAATGCGGGGAAAAGGTACGGAAACAATTATATCGGAAATGATTATAAGATTACCTATGCCCATTCTTACCTATCCAAAAACAGGCTAAACAAGCTATATAACAAAAGTTGAATTTGAGAATTTAATATAATCACTGCAAACTGGAAAGCAGCTGGACCAGATGGAATATTTATTTCTTCATTAAAAAAATGACGAGCCTTAATAAATTCATATATAAGATTTTATCGGATAAAAGTTTGCAAAATAAAAATCAGGAAGAATCGTTTTACTCTGGTACGACATATCTTATACTAAAAGAAGAAGTCAAGATAATACATAAATTCAGACCAATCACATGTATGTCGAATTTATATAAGTTAACGACAATAACGGTTTCAAAAATCATTCAGTATGAAGTTGAGACAAGAGAATAAATTGCAAAAATCAGTTAGGAACAATAAGGCGCGTTAAAGGAGCAATTAGAACAAGCTCTTATTAATATTTCGATAAATAAAGAGCATGAAAAAAATCCATATACATTGTGGGTTCATGTAAAGCTAAGCATTTGACTCAATCAAAAATAACTACCTACATGCATGTATTGAAAATTTGAATCAACCAGCATGGGTAACATCTTTTAATATAGAGATTACATATAAATGAAGTATTATTTTCATGGGTTAAATGGAGAGGAAATCATGTATAAAGAATAAATAAGAAGAATACTACTAAGACAGTCTTTCACCTTTTTATCTGTTTTATGTATTGATCCCTTAAGCAAAATACAATGAACGCTTTCCAGGGGTAATTGTATTTAAGATGAATACACCTATAAAACAAATCACCTACTCTTCATAGATGACCCAAAATTATATATCAAAAACTCCAGAAACACAAAACTCATGACGGACGAAACATTAACCTTCTTTAATGCAGTAGGCCTCGAAATAAACAAAAACTAGTCTGCCACTAACCATGAAATATGCGCTAATGTAGCAACATTTACTATAGACTCAACAGCCTATAAATATCTTGGAGTAATTGAAAATATCACATCGTCTAACGCAAGAAACTATTGACAGCATCGCAGAAAAATACTAAATCGAATAAGAAATTTATGTAAGACCAAACTTAATGCTGGAAATTTATTCAAACCCATTAAAAAACATGCATGATCACACATAAATTACCATAAAGGCGTATATAAATTAGAACCCGAAGAATACAATAAACTTGATATTAAGATAAGAGATATTTGAAACGAATTTTCAAATCACCTCCAGCCTAGTAATAAAAAAATATTATGTATAAAGAGAAATGAACCAAGACAAGGGCTATGTAAAATTATATTTAAAGCTGTTAAGATGATCTACCAGCTAAAAACACTGCTTTAAAACAGTAAAAACAGATCACCGAGGAGGGCTGTAATTTTAATAGCAGCAAAAGATAACAAGACACATCTCTCATCAATTAAAAATATCTTCAAAATAAATATCATTTCAATATAACCGTTTTGGGACACCCTAAAAAAGCAGCAAGAAATTCTATTGTGTAAAATAAAAGAAAAACCATTACACCGAATCCTTTTTGAAGCCAAGAATAATGATATGGTTGATATTGTTGAATCATCAGAAATGAGATTGAACGGCGACATTAAACCAAGTGAAGAAGTAAAATTCTGTTTTATTCATGACAGAAATGTGTTTTTTCGGTGAGAGAGTATAATGCCCACATCTTAACGAAGCCATGATAACAATTGATCACCTTTAAAAAGATGCAAGATAATGTTAGAGCATGATTACAAGCGAAGAAACAATGAAATCGTAAGATGTCTATATTTCCTCCTATTAAGACGATACGACTATAAGAAAACCAAAAAGATCTGAACTCACTCAGTACAAGAGATCTGCGAAAATGAATATGTAGAAATAAATACTGATATCAGAATAAAAACAGAAATATTAATCAAACAAAATAGATCAGAAATTTTTCTATACAATAAAAAAGAAAATATTATTACGTTGATTCTATAGATAAAACTACCCTTGATAACTTAACTGAAGTTTAGAGTGAAAAATATAAGTTGTGGGGTATCTTGGTGGATGAACTTGGTATTTTTTACATCTTAAAGGCATGAATAATACCATATGTAATGACTAGGAAACGAGTCCTTACAAAATATCATAAAAAAATGTTGAGGTGCTGTAAATCCTGGACAATGTAAAAACAAAAAAAAACAAGTAAACACACTATGCAAGACACTTATACTCATCACATTTAAGTGAAGAAGAGAAGTTTTGGTAGATAGATCAGGGTTAGTTTTTAAAAGATGCATCAAGAAGATATGCAATGTTCCCGATGAGCTAACCAAATCTAAATAGATAATATCGAAAAAAATAAAATTAACCTATAAATAAATATCAATTTTTTATATTTTATGTATCAATATTTGCGTTACTAGTTTAATTTATTTATATATTAATAAGTATAATTTAAATTTTTATTCTTAAATTGTGATTCCATTTTTATGATATTTTAAATTCAAATTAAAACATATATATTAATTTTTGAGAATATTCTTTATCTACATATTTATTTTCTTGCTTTATTTGATCTGTTGGAAATTTTGATTATAATAACATAATGATAAAAGTTTAGCATGTTTTATTGAGCATGTGAAATTACTTCGGATTAACTGATGAATGCAACATGACTATAATATCTTAAAATAAAATTATATGCAAATTTTGTCCTTTAAAATTCTTTCTAGCAATTAAACTAAAGCAAGAAAAATCTTGGCTAGTCGGAAATAACAATATATACCATCAAGAATTCAATAGCTCACATTCCTGATTAGCTAGTGTTTCTAATAATACATCTGACAAAAAAAAATGTTATTATTATCCTTTATCAAGGCAATGGCTAATAAAATGTTTTTTGATGCATTTTTATTCCGGTATAAGATGCTAAACACCAAAACAAACAATATTAAATGAATCGGAATTCAGTTATATTACATACATGTAAAACCATTATAAATTAACGACAAAAACACACACAATGATATTGCAAAACAAAGTCTAATATTGAAATTTACTATCGGAAAACCAACTTCGAACAGTCAGAAGAGTGTAGGGTGGTGAAGAACGGCAAGTATAAAATTTGTGGTAAATAACGAATTCAACAGAGAACTATACGTAACATGGTTCTGAAAAAAGGTATTTGACTCGATAGATTATGTGTACATTTTATACTGCTTATAAAAGCTTAACATTAAAGATTAGATAATTGTATCCATGTCTAAATTTTAAACACTCGCACTTATTACTCAGATATATTTATGAAGAAAAAAAAGAAAAAATTGAAGGGGAATTATTTAAGGCGACAACTTATTATCATAGCTGTTTTTTAATGTATGGCCCACTAAGCCGTAGATGCAACGTAAAATATCTTTCTGTAGCAATCAACCTAGACAAGAAAATCTTCACAACCAATCAGTTTCTATAGATTGACGACTTAAATATTGTGGAAAAAGACGAAATCAACTAAAACCATGTCCAATGAAGCAATTAAATTTTTAAAATGCAATAGGATAGTAATAGACATGTCAAAAATTACTACTAAAAACGAAAACTGCAAAAATATTGCAGCGTAAATAAAAGAAAAGGATGGATATGTATATATTTTCGAAACCTCCAATCAAGATGAAACACGAAAAATTCTTAAAGATAAGAAATTAAATGTTTAAACGGGCCAAAACTTTGTGCAAAACTTAACACATCGGTTAAAACTAGATTAAGTTAAATAATAAACATTATTAAAATTTTATATGTACTTGGTAGGATTATATAAGCTAGAGGCAGGAAATTGAAAAAATCTAGACAACGACATTAGGCGAATATTGTTTAATCACCGAATATATACCTCCAAAACAATACAAAAAAACGACATTATATAAAAATAAATGAACTGTTTGGGTTTTTGAAAACATAGAATTATAAACTTAGAAAATGCAATCAGTTACAAACATCATTAGATCAAGAAAGAGTACAACGCCCTTATACACGGGTTTGATAAAACTTAAAAAAGACAGCTCGGCGCACCTTGCGCATAAAAATATATTCTTAAGACAAGATACGTAATAGTTAATCTAGATCTTTCAGAGCCCGAATATAAGCAAAAAGAGTGTTTATTATGTAAATTAATATATAAAAACCTCATAAAAAACTCTTCAATGTGCATAAAAATTAGAAACTAGAAATACTAGGATCATCAAGTGGCTGCAGTACGAATATTTAAGACCTCAAAAAGAAGTTAGATTTTGTTTCATTTAGCATGAAAGTGTTTTTTTATGTTTATGGTGAAGATGCTCGCGCTGTAACGACTCGTTTAAAACTGTCGATTCCAATCCAAAGACATCTAAAAAAATGCTT